>NW_009260598.1:445341-491200 GCF_000687185.1 Egretta garzetta | reverse complement strand
CGGTTAAGTTTATTGGAGCGTGTTATCTCTCTCTGAAAGCCCTGCCTTGCTTGGAGTTCCCCCGAGGCTCTTGTCTCTCGTTCCCCCGAGCTCAAGATGTTTTTCAGTGTGGTTTGGCCGGGTGGTGGGGTGAAATCGATACCTGATGGGCTGAGTGCAGCTGAATCCTCTTCTAAAGAGCAGCCTGAAAGCTGATCGGTGTGTCTGTTTTCATTCCAGTGTTGCTTGGGAAACCTTAATTTTCCCGGTTCAGTATCATACTGGTTCGCTTGGGCGATTCCAAAAAGGTGGGGGAGAGGGTGTTGGTTTGGTTTGGGGATTTTAGTATAGGCAACTAATTTCTAATCAAACGCAAGCGTTTCAACATGACAACTGTCACTGTAGTATTGAGTTGCTTCCAGTTGTTCTGAAAAGTGGCCTACTTTGTGACAAAGAGGTGGATGGAATCTTTCACTTTGGTGTCGTTAGTTGATTCATGTACTATATCACAACTGATCGCGTTTGCGTGTGCATGTTATCTTGTATGTACTGACTAGATCTTCTTATCCCTTGGAGTCTTAGAAATATCTAACTTCTTGACTTGCAGCCTCTGTCAGACTGTCTCATACAGGCTTTGAAAGGAATGCTAATTAACATCTGCAATATCTGTCGAGTGTGAATGATGATAAGTGGGAAGTAGCATTGGCTGTGCTCTTCACCACTCTTAAGCCTGCAGCAACAGGTTTTCCCTTCGCCATGCCAGCACAAAGGTTTATGCAGTTGCTTGGTGGCTGACATCAGGAAACTGATCTGAATTTAAAAAAAAAAAAAATAATTCTGGTGGAGTTATTTGTCCTTGGATCCATTCCTTGATCTGGTTTGCAGTGTAGCTGCACAAATGCTGCGCTGGCACGGTTAAATGTCCTGTGCCAGAGTAGGAACAGGCAGCTGGAGGAAAGAGTTGGGTGGCAGTAGCACGTTCCGTTCAAAGCTGTTCACCAGGCTATGCCCTGAAAGGGATATCCACTGGTACATCTAAGACTGTCTCTGCTGCAGACATTCTGCTAATCAAAATAAAAAGGAAATGAGGTTTCTCAGTATCAAGATTTTTCATTAAAATGTTGTCTGTCATTTTTATTTGAGATCATAGATGACATGCATATAACTGAAAAGATCAGTGACTTCAAGCTGAAGCTTTCTGAATCCACAGCATGCTGGAGCTTCTTTTAGCATCACAACCTTCTTTGAGGAATAACATTGTTTCCTTGTAGAGTAATATCAGGCTTTCTTTTAGGCTTTTATGGTTTGAGAAAGTGCTGGTCTTGGACAACATACACTCGACCCTTCCATGTCCAAAAATGATAGTGTCCCACCAATCAGCAGTGAAAGCTTGCCAGTCACCCCCTCAGGAATTCACCCTAATTCTTTAGGATTAGAAAGCCCTTACTGAACAAATGTAAAAGACGTAATGTTTGAGTGTAGGTCAGAAGAATTGTTTTAAGTACAGAATTGCAAAAACAGCAAGCTGAGTGAGGAGAAAAGCAGAGTTACAGTTCATTAGTTTCACTTCACTTGTGCAAATGTTGTTTTGACACAAATAAGGATGAAGTACTCTTAAGTGCATGGATGTGTTTTACACAAGGGACCAGGAATGGATAAGAAAAGATGGTGGTACACAGGGAGGCTAGAAGAGTTAGTCATACAATATATATAAACAACAGCTGCACACAAGTGCGTTTTTGGTGGTTGAGAATGTAAATCTTAAGTGGTTGGTGTTCTGCATCCTAGTTCTAATGATTGTACCTGTTTCTGGTTCAGGATTTTTGCCTGTTAACTTGCACAGGCATTAGACTTACATGTACTTTAAAGAAGAAGTTGTTCCTCACTCTCTTTATTAGCAAGGCATAATTGTTAGCACACTCAGCTACAGCATTTGGGATTTTGTTGCTACTTAAATGTGCGTATCGGATATAGCCCTAAGATGTTACTCCAACATGTATTTCTTTATTTTACAGAAATCTGCTGAGTCCTTGCCTCAAAGTACATCATAGATATATAAAATTATATTTCTATGAAAATAAATTTTCTGTAGTTGAAAACTGTACTAATGATTTGTAACTGTGTTTTAAAAGTTTGAGGGGATGGCTTTTGTTACGCTCTCTTTTTACAGTCCAGAAAAGGATACCTTATAGCTGCAAAAAAAGGTGCTGCTTCTGTATGAGGAATTATTTAGGAGGCCAGAACTGAAAAAGAGATGACTTAGGTGAAAAGTATGACAGAGACCTACAAAATCATTAAACAGCATGGAGAGGGGGTTGAATACGCACTGCCTCTTCCAGTACAGCAGTTATAAACTAACTAGTAGGACCTGGGTTCAAAGCAAACAAAAGGATGCAGTTCTTCTTACAACATGTAGCAGGGCTATTCCCATGCCAAGAAATATTGTGTATGCAAGAATTGTACACTGTTACAAGGAGAGTCTGGACAAGTAGTTGGAAGAGAGCCACTGAAGGAAGAGTTGTCAGTAAATACACAGATTTCTTCAAGCTCAGGAAGTCTTCTGACCTGAAAATATTTGGCTGTTGTGAGAGTGCAGAAGTAGTATCATGTAGACTTGCCCTGTTCTTACTCTCCTCTAGGTGTCAAGTTATCCTAAGGCTGATGTTTTGTGGGGAGAGTGCATAGGTTAACCAAGATATTTTCTTACTCCAAATACATCATCAGGTAGCAGGTAAGCATGACAGTGTTGTTGATAGAGGCTGTTCCACAAAAGGAAGGGAGCCCACTTGCCAACAGCCAGGGCTAGGAAATGTCTTCCTTCCAGCAGTGGTCATCATGAGGGGTAGGACATATGGAATAGTTTTGTCGTGTCCTCAGCACTTGCACTGTGAGAGTGGAGATTCACTACTTCTACTTGTCCATTCCATCATGAATGGACTTGTATTCAGAGGAAAGTCAGGTCCTGTGACTTCTGCAAGGATTTGTGTCGATTCGTTGACTTGTGGACATAGAAGTGGCTGCTCTTAACATCCTGCTGGTAGTTGTGTTTTCTGTATGGTAAAAATAAAGTCCTGTTCTCCTTTTTGACTTTCAGATACAGTAGGTTCCTCCACTCATGGCAGAAGCAGATCTTTGCAAAGCATAGCTCATCCTTCCCGCTTGGCTCTGTAGTAACTGCACTGGCTAAGCATGCACCAACCTGGTGTTTCGGTATTGGTTTTCTATGGACATTTTTTGCCTTTATCAGCTTCATGGTGAGATTTAAGGCAGTTAAAATCAATAGTAGGTACAACCTTTTTGCCTCTGTGATGTTTCCTATGAGACATATGTGTGACTTCCAGAGGAAGCCTCCTTCCCTCCAACACTGGAGCATCAGTGCTTTCTGCTACTAGTCGGGCCTCATGCTGGCAGTGGCTCTTGTCTGTTGCTGCAGCGTACTTTAAGGAAAAAGAGAGTCCACCTGAAGGTAAAGCCCAAGGCCTTTCTGCTCTGTAAGAGCACTTTGCCATGGGATGGGTAGCTCCAGGACAGTCACGTTGACTCTGGTATTGTGGGGTATGAACCTATTGAGAACTTGAGGCACTAGGTATGAATTGACCATAGAGATCTCCTCCCCAGCATGGCAGTGCCCGTGATATTGGGCTAGGCAGGCTCTTCGTCTCTTATGCTCTTGAAGCAATCATTTTTGTGAACGGATTAACTTTGGTTAACGCAGTGAGAAGAAACCTAGAATATGTTTAAGTAACAGAAGTCTGATGATCTACAGCTCCTTTGCTGTTAGCTAGCCAGAAACTGGCTAAGTAAGGTGTGTTTGTTAGTGGTGCCTTTTATGTGTGGAGTGAATTAGGCTAATTAAGAACTTAAACTGGAAAAGTAAATTGCAGTTGCTCGTTTTCTTGGTCCTTAACACCAGTGCATTATGAATGTTTATTCGTTGTTTTAATAATGCTGGCTTTGATTTGAAAGTAGAGGCCAGCATGCGTTTCAAGTCCTATAACATAGCAGTTTCCTTTTTTCACTCTAAACCTCTTATTTTAGGATTCTTTCTAAGTTATATTTTGCTAGATATTGCCAAAATCAATTATAATTAATTTTCCTACAGCTTCTATCAATATGAAAAAATCACCCTAAGATTGCTCACAAAGTATTTACCTTCACTATTGAATTAAAAATACTGAGGGAAAGTCAGGAAATTGCACGTTCTGTGAAAAAATCACTTTCACGGGAAATGTTGCAGTTATAAGCTGTGCTTTTGGTGAGAACATTTACTGTTTGATCTCCATCGTTTCAGGGCTGGACTTGGATGGGAGCAGATTTTATCATAATTATCTACAGTGTCTCATTCACTGGCTTTGAGGAGAGGGTACTCAACTGGGTTGAAGTCAACTAGGCTGGCCTGGCCCAGTACAGGAGCTGGAGGGTTTGTGTTGTCTTTAATGTGGGAAAAGGTTGGAAGCCTCGGGTCTATTTCTTTGTTGAATCTAGTTTACCTTTGGCCCTACGCAGTTGTCCAGAAAAATACTACTTTCGGTGGGAGAAATAGACTTTCAGTCATATTTCTTAATGTTCTTTAAAACCTGATCCCTGACCAGCTATGGAGAGAGGAAAGGTACAGAGTCAGTGTGCGACCATGCTGTAGCAGCGGTGAATGTTAGTGACTTGGGAGGTGTTATTTCTTAGGAATGTTTTGGCTTCTTTTAATATGGTGGGGTTTCCTGCTTGCTTTTACACAAAATATCTTGTAGAGAATAGATGTTTAGAACTTGTCATCCTGCAAGGCGCTGGGAATCTAGCCTAGTTCAGCAAAACCATTTAACATATGCTTTTCTTGCTGGTTTATTTTTATTCTATTGAAGTTAGTGGGATGGACATTTACTGTTAAGAGTAATGGGTAGAATGACTGAAAGCTGATAACAACCAAATCTTAATGTTGGGACTCCACTGTAAATGCCGTTCATATCTTGGTAATAAATCTGAAAATCTTTAGAATGAGATAATCCTGCGTATTTGACAGCCCAAGTGGTTTATGCAAGAATTGGTAAGTGAGAAATTGTTTAAGCCTCTGTGGCTCATGGGATGGGGTCTTAATTTACCACATTTTAATTTAATGGATAATTAAAACTAATTAAATCTTACGCAAAGCAGCCTGCCCTTTTTAGCTATTTGGCTAATTAGTAATTAATTTACCTGGGGAGAAAGGAACGTTGTAGGTTTATTATCTAAAATGTCCAGAAAAAAAACCCACACAGACATCGCAACTCTTTGCTTGGATGATATGAAACTGGAAAACTCTGACCTTTGGTTGTTCTAACAAACTTCGTGTTTAGACAAACACTTGAAATTTAAGTGTCAAATTCTGCTTCTAAATGCATAAAGAGCGCTCATTAAACTTACAGGTAGCTCTATATTAGCACAGTGGGGATCACAGAATTTGGCTGAAATTTAAATATTGTGGATTAAAAGGATTGTGAGTTGCCGTAACATAAACAACATTATATTCTTTCTAAAGAACAGAATTAGCATCCAGTGTTGCAGTCCATGCTACAGCTTGTTTCCTTTATTTAAGGTTTTGTTTTGATGCCTATTACAGGGATTTGACCTGTGTTTAATTCAAAAATGTTTTTGTCTTGCATACATATAAAATTTCTAGTGAGCTTTTTTCAGATGTTTTTATTGTTGTTGCACTATTTTGCATTCTATAAATCAAGTACTTTTCATAGCTGATAATGGTTTTGTTTTATGGCATTCAGGTAGGGTTTTTCCAAAGAAAACCAAGACTGTGGCATTTTTAAGGAATCCATAAGAAGGAAAGCTAATCTGATTTACTGTATTTATAGTTTAAAATCCCTTCTATTTCCTGTGCTTTTTCCTATGCTGACTTTTAACTGGCCAAAGGACCTTTATGGTAGGACTAAAGGAGCATGCCTTGGCAGGAGCTAGACATTCTGTGATCTCTAGGGAGTTATAATGAAGCACCTGCTTGTCTACACTTAGCGTCAAAAGCATCTTTCTGTCTCAAGGTAGATTCCTTACGAAATGCTAATACTCCAGAGTACAGCCCTGAGTGCCATTCCCCTATGATAGTGTGATGATGTGTTGTAGGATGAAAGAGGCAAAAGGAGAGCATTAAGTATCAAAGAATTTTTTTTTTTACCTAATCAAATCATGTCTGAACTGTAAATCAACCTGATACTGCAAGTAAGTAGACATTGCATCTATTTAAAAACCAAACAGACAAAAAAACCCCAACCAACACACCAAGCAGTTTGGTGATAAGGCATCATCTGCTTCTTTTTTGCCTTGCATCAAGAGTGGTACCTGTGTCTGTCTGGACAGACACTCCTTTAACCTATCTATTAAACTTCAGTGGATCTACAGACTGAGCAATTTCAGTGTTTGGCTGTCCTTATTTCTGCTAAGTTGTATAATCTGAATCTTTTTTAGATTGAATTAGGTTGTTCAATTATTCTGTACAGGTCCTATTTTCTTAGGTCTTTGATCATTCTTGATTTTCTCTTTTGGACTCTTTCCAGTAGCATGTGTCTTACCTGATACATGGTGCCCAATGTGGCCGCTATATTTGAGCTGGGCGCTTGTTACCAGTGCTGAGAAAAGCAGAGAGGTAACATGTAGAGCCGAAGTTTGCAGCTCCATTGTATTATGTCTTCCAAGAAAGCCATATTCAGTAAAACATAACTTCCTAAAACCTTAATTCTTCTTTTCCGGGTTACATGGCATGTTACCACCCCTAATTGCAGCAACTGGGTATTGCAGCATGCCATAAAGCCTGTATTTATACAATTTCCAAGTCGCAGCAAACATAAGCTGCTTCTCTTCCAGTCCTACAGCTGAACTTTTAGCTTTCCACAGAGGAACACTATCTGTTTAAACTGGCAGCGTCTTGACCCCCCTTTTTATTATTCCTGTGCCTTTGTGAGTGGCAAGTGACCTAGGGTAATACTTGGCCCATTACTGAATTCACAGATGCCCTCCTCTTTCAGCCTAGCTACTGATAGTCTTCCATCCTGCAAAGCCACTTGTGTCACACTTGGGACATAACCTACGTGATGAATTGCTCACTTTAGGCTTTTAGATAAATCAAGATGTGTCATGTGTGACCAAAGGAAAAGCTACAGCACAGCAGAGGGACGTGATCCCTTAGATTACCTTATCTCAGTCACAGCTCTGCCAGACTGCTGCTCCTGTGATCCCTTCCCTGTTCGCTGTAGCTATGGCAAATGCATCTAGAATGCACGCAGGTAAGTTCTGTTGGCTGTTGCCAGCATAAAGGGATGGAGTCGTAAGACCTATGTGTTTACTTTTTTCGGTTTCTGGGTCTTAGAAAGATGAGTTCTGCTGAAATGGTCTTCTGGCAATGCATGCAGTTGTACCCAGTGATCTTTACCACATGCAGAGGTTGCAGATGAGTTCTTTCCCCTCATTAAAAAAAAAAAAAAAAAAAAAACCAAAACCCACCACCCCAATGCAGACAGCTTTGCAATTGTGAAATGATTGATGGACTGCATTAATATTTTTAAGGTTTCTGTTACGTATCAGGGTCTCATAATGCTGTACAAAATGACACTTATCAGATGTTGACCAAAGGATCGTTTGTCTGCTGCAGATTCAAACTCTTGCCATAGACTTAACATTTCAGAATGTGTTGCATCAATTATTTATTTTCCTGTCAAGATTGCAATTCTTTAAAATACTGAGAAGGTAAAGTGGGGAGTTGGGGCACGTTCAAATTATTATATAGTTTAAAGTGAAACGGCATAGTGACAAGATAACCATTATGTGCTTCAGCAGCATATTAACAGATCATCATTTGATGCCCAAATATATGAAAGCATGAATAAGGCTGGAGGTCTTGGGGACTGTAGGTCTGATAATGTAACATGTGCTTCAATTTCAAGGCTCAGTGGTTTTCACACAGAAAGACTATGCCTGTGGTGGTCTAGGAGTGAACATATTGTGTGGCTTCCAAGTGACTCAGCACTGTTCCACCAGCAGCGAAGTAGAACCAGAATTGCTATAATTGTCCAGCAGAGGATCAGCTTTCATGGCACAATCTGTTTCTTTTCTCAATTACCGAGCGGCATATAATAGGACTTAACAGGGAGAAAAGAGGAAGAAAAATAGCAGAACTGAAAAATTCTTGGCATTTTTGCAAAATGGCTGCAAAACACTTGTTCAGTATAAAGAGCAGGAAAAAAACTGTCTCTTAATTTCAAGCAAACTGATAACTGTTTAAATGTCACTTTCAGTTGATCAGATAAATTTTGCCATATTATCAATGGCATTAATTTTTATTTTCACAAATTATAAGTTCAGTGGATAAGATGGGAAATCTAGCTGACAGAGCAAGCTGTATGATGTGGCCTGAAAAAGTTGTCTATGGAAAGTGTCCTCAGGTCATGGAGCTGTGAAAGGAAATACAAGTGTGTAGGTAATACAGCTGAGGAAACGGTTTTGGTGTGCTCCTATTCTAGCTGGGGATGGGGGGCGTGGAGGGGGTGGTGTTTTGGTTGCTGAATGACTGGATTAGGCCTGCTGTGCTGTTCCCAGGCAAGTTCACAGTGTATGAAAAAGTCAGGGCTGTGAATGTACCCGTAGCTGTTGTCATCCAAGCCCGGTGAATTGGAAAGGTCATGTGATGAGAGAAATGAGGTCAGGCCGAGAATTGGCAGTGCTAAGGGCTCATGCAAGAGCAGTCCCATGGCTGGACCTGCCTGTTAAAATAATTGATACACAGTGAGAGTAAAGCTTTCCAGTTGGACTTAACAATTCTACTAAGACAGATGGGATTGCTGATGTCTGTTTGGGTTTTTTTGTTTGGTTTTTTTTTTAAACCCACACCTTTTTTTTTGAGCAGTTTTAACCAAATATAATCAGGTAACAAGCCAAAATCTTGAGGTACTGTTGTTCTTTTCTGTGTTGTAGAAAACCAGATTTTTAAACCTTTTAAGTCTTGCATGCCTAAGCAAATTTGTTTATAATTGACCTGCTGTTGAATTGGGAAGGAAAAAAGCTTCTGGGCACAGCATGTCAGAGAACAGCTAATAATATTAAATAAGTAAGAAACGTGCCATTTTGCTCTTTCAAGGTAGTATAATACAAAGCAAGACTCAGTTTGTTCGAGGTAATTTTCTATTAATGAAGTGACTGCTAAAATTCGATCCTCTGTTATGCCACTTCCTTCTGTGAGTTGCAGATGTTTTGGGATCCTGTTATAGGTGAGCACTGATTAAACACTGATAGCTTTTTCAGTATAATTACTAGGGATAATATCACTATACTAGCACATTGTAAATCCCTTTCAAATGCATTTATTCTAGAATAAAGATGCAGGAAGCAATACCAGTAGTAATACCACAAAATAACATTCTCTTTCATTAACTGAGCCCTTAAGGACAGAGGTAGGGAGGTAGTGTCAATTTAGGATCAATGTAAATGAGCCTTTATAGAGCTGTGTGAAACCAGGTCTTTTTGAGCACTGCTACATAATCAGCCTTTTTCGTTCGCATTTTCTTTCTTCTATTTCAGCTGCATGTGCCCTTCCGAGTTTTTCCCTTTGAGTTGCTTGAGAAGTTATTCTTTTCATTAGTCTGTCTTTCTTGTCCCTTCATGTATTGAGTTGCCCTTTCAAAAAGGGCAAGAAGGAGGACCCAGGGAACTATAGGCCGGTTAGTCTCACCTCCATCCACAGAAAGGTGATGAACAACTCATTCTGGGTGTCATCTCCAAGCAAGTGGAGGAAGAGAAGGTAATCAGGAGTACCCAGCATGGATTCACCAAGGGGAAATCATGCCTAACCAATCTGATAGCATTCTATGATGGCATGATCGGCTGGGTAGATGAGGGGAGAGCAGTGGATGTTGTCTACCTTGACTTCATCGAGGCTTTTGACACTGTCTCCCTTAAGATCCTCATAGGGAAGCTCAGGAAGTGTGGGTTGGATAAGTGGACAGTGGGGTGGATTGGGAACTGGCTGCATGGCAGAGCTCAGAGGGTTCTGATCGGTGGGGCAGAGTCCAGTTGGAGGCTGGTAGCTAGTGGGGTTCCCCCAGGGCTCAGCGCTCGGCCCGGTCTTGTTCAACCAACTCATCCATGACCTGGATGAGGGGACAGAGAGTACCCTCAGCAAGTTCACTGGTGACACAAAACTGGGAGGAGTGGCTGACACACTGGAAGGCTGCGCTGCCATTGAGCAGGATTCTGAAATAGCTAGATAATTTTTTTAGGAGCAGCATTTTAAGGAAAACTCTTCAACACTTGTATTCCAGTTATGCACTTTTCTTTTCTATTTCCTTCTTTATTTTTATTTATTTACTTATTTATTCATTTTTAAGGTCAGATTCAGCTCACCTGGAGCACTGCGTCCAGTTCTGGGTTCCCCGGTTCAAAAAAGGTGAGGAACTACTGGAGAGAGTCCAGAGGAGGACAACAAAGATGATTAGGGGACTGGAGCATCTCCCCTATGAGGAAAGGCTGAGGGAGCTGGGCTTGTTCAGCCTGGAGAAGACTGAGAGGGGATCTTACAAACGCTTACAAATAGCTTAAGGGAGGATCTCATGAGGACAGAGCCAGACTCTTCTCAGTGGTGCCCAGTGACAGGCCAAGGGGCAATGGACACAAACCGAAGCGTAAGAGGTTCCAGGTGAATATGCGGAAGAACTTCTTTACTCTGAGGGTGACAGAGCACTGGAACAGGCTGCCCAGGGGGGTTGGGGAGCCTCCTTTGGAGATATTCAAAGCCCTCCTGGATGATGTCCTCTGCAACCTGCTCTAGGAGAACCTGCTTTAGCAGGCTGGACTGGATGATCTCCCGAGGTACCTTCCAAACCCTTGCCATTCTGTGATTCTGTGAGTTAAATTTTTGTCATAACAGGCTTGAAAATATGGTTAAATGCTGAAGCTGAATTGCGTTTATACCTTTTGGTAAGAACTTGGAGACAAGGGGATCCTCTGAAACTCATTGTTATGCGTATGTTTGCACGCATGTCTAATACATTTTTCCCAACTATCTTTCAAAACAGTTATTCATGACTTCTGCCTTCTACCTTTTGTAGAACTCTAGTTTCACACTTTCATATGAATTTGGTGACCATTTTAATTGGCCTGTCTTTACAAGGTCTGGTTTTCAAACATCCTCAGGAAAAAAAAAAAAAGCTTGCCTCCAATCTTGCTACTGTTTTTAAAATGTGTGCATGAAGTCTTTAAAAAAAAAACCTATTAATACACCTGCAAAATTCCACATGTATCTTAGACAAATTTCTCAGCGGGGGCCTGACATTGGCTTTGTAATCAATATTTTTTTTAAAATAGAAACTTTGGCTAAGCTACTCTTCTCCTTTCATAGTGCTGAAGGTGTCAGCTTGAACTACAGCCCTAATTTGGTCTGAAATGGGTAATGTCTGTATGTGAAAAATGGTTTATTAATACATCTGTTTTATTTCAGGAAGATGTGGAAACAGGAGTCCACCTCGATCCTGCTATCAAGGAAGTTCAATACAATCCCACTTATGATACCATGTTTGCACCCGAGGTAAGAAACAATATTGATCTTTAGAGCAGAAATGCCTTTGGCTTAAAGGGCAGAGGCTGTATGAATCTCATGTGAAATTCATATAAGACATCTCTTCTTCGGGTGCTTGCGGTATTTTGGAATCTAGTTTGGGCAAATTGAAAAAAGATTCTACACAGGTGTGTTGGTATTTTTAATGCTTGAATTTTAATATTCTGCATAAAGCTGTTCTAAGGAGAATCTTAAAGTGTTTATCAGAATTATAGCTACGGAAATTAAAAATCAAGCTAGGAAAATAGCATTATAAAGATGTTGAGTAAAACATGAACTGCATTAAAGTAGTCTCTTACTATTTTCACACTTTTGCTATTTGCTCATCGTGCTACTTAGAGCAAAATGAATGGTTGTAAGTCTTGCAGATATATGGCTTTTAAGAGGAGGATTTTAAATTAAAATCCAAGTACTTTCAGTATAACTGTTCACATCAGTGCTAAGTATTTTAGTAACTTAAGCTATGCTAAATGTGTATAGTGAAAAAACATTTTAGGCTGGGTTTGGACTGCCTGGTGCCATGTGAATCACTTGCTATTTCATTATAACTGACAGGCTACCTGAAAGATAAAAATAGCTGTTTAAGCATTTAACTTTTTTTCAGTATTTAACTTCTTTGTACAGTTTGTCTTTTGTTAGACCAGCGTTAGCATTCTAGGTAGACAAAGGCTGCATCAATCTGGAACTTCTGCATCAGTTATGCTTTATATTTAGAATATGTTTTGTGGAACCACATAAATTGGCCTTTTCATAACAAGCTTGCATTTTGCAACATACCAAAGCCACGAAGCGTGTGAACAAAACCAATCATTTAGACTTACCACAGTGTTACCTTGCATAAGTGTTTTAGCTAGGGAAGCTTAATGTGGGACAGTCTCAGGTGTCTGCAAATATGGTTGACAAGCAGAGGGGTTACAATTAAATTTAGTTTGATATTTGTCTCAGTGTGTTGCATTTGTTCCTATTCGCTGTTCTTTTCCCTAACCATGGGGAGGTCAGGGAAGCTGGTGTTTGTCATCTCACAAGAAGAAAAAGCAAGGCAGGGTTTCGTAAGTGTATTTCCTGGAGTAATACATCAAGTCCCCAGTTGCTTTTCAAATGCACAGAAGTATTGTTGGCAGTGTAATTTCCATATTAAGTATACTAGTTTAATAGGATCCAGTATTTCTTTCTTGGTATCTCCCCCCTTACAAGGGACAGTATGCTGTGGTTTTGTCTTCTGAATGCTTGTACTGATCACATACTGAATGGTATTGTTTTGTGTCAAGTAGTTGATATTGATTTGTCCTCTGTACCAGTAATACAGGCTGGAAAGTTCAATCATGAAACAAGCTGTTGAAAGCAACTGTGTAAGCAATTACTGTGTAAAATAACAGACTAAGAAGCTTATTCAGTAGTCATAAAGAAATAAAAATTTGAAGTGATTTTGCATTACAGTTTTTGAAAGACAAGTCTTTTTTTTTTTTTTTTTTTTTTCCCCTGTGTTTTTTCCTGAAAAAGTACACATGTAAGTAAGAAATTAGTAATTCTGATATACTTTCTTTTAACACTGTTGATGTAGTTTGGACCAGAAAACCCATTTAGGACTCGACAAATGGCTGCACCTAGAAATATGCTTTCTGGATATGCAGAACCAGCTCACATCAATGATTTCATGTTTGAACAACAAAGAAGAACATTTGCAACCTATGGTAAGTCCATAACAGTGAAGTTCACCTCCACCTTTATTATAACCAGGTTGGACAAAATAAGTTGTTCTCTATAGAACAGTTAATAGGACTGCAAGTTCTGTAAATTGTTTTTTAAGAGGCTTACTAAAATGGGGAAAGGTCTTTTGAGTGAGAATCTATACAGCTGGAGATTGTAGTATTTATTTGGAAAATCTCATTTTGTAATTCCCTTTCAAACTGTAATCAAGTGTATGACCTCCTACCAAACCTTTCTTAATTAATCCTTCCGTTAGTTGCTTTGGTGTAGAAAAGACAAATCAAAATTTCACACTTTTAATATGACAAATAACTGTAGATCTGTTATGCAAATAGATTCTTTTACATGATTCTAACTAAAGGTAGCTCTCAAAATCAAAGTCAGGTTTTTCAGAGTGGTTGCCTCTAGATACAGGCTGAATGAACAGGAATTGAAGAAAGTGGGAATACATTACTCAAATATTCTTAGCAAAGACAGACCCAAAGAACTCTATATCGGTGGTGATTATAGTTGCTGCTTTCTTATCTTGAAGAACCTTTTCACTTGTCAGTAGTTGCATTTGAAGAATGAAACATTTGAATTATGGAGAGGCTTGAGTTTGAAATAGACTTTTTATGGATTGAAAGAAAAATAGATTTTTTTAATAGGGAAAACGTGGAAAGACTATGGATTCTAAGCATTCTTTTGGACACATTTGAAAGCACAAAACTGCTGTGTATTTACATATACCAGCGGTTAATTTTTATTCTGTGTTTAGTAGTAAGCTTTCATTTCTGTTTTAAACTTGACTGCAAGTGTTTGTCTTGCAAATAAGAATCTTTGTTTTCAGATGAAGTATCACTTTATATTCTTCAAATTCAGTCTACTAGGCAAGTTCTGATACTTCCTGTGTGAACTTAGTGTCACAACACTCAACTTTTTGCTCAACAGACTTGTGTCTGTCTTTATTTGTATTTGCATTCAAAATACTACTCTCTGCAAACTCTCATGCCTCAAAATCACCCCCTTACACACGAGTCCCCTTAAATTCATTAGGACTTTATGCATGCATGAAGTCAAAATGCCAAAATTAAGAAAGGGATGTCCAGTTTCATAGCATAACTTCAGCTTACTTGACTGCAATTTTGACATCAGAACTTGACAGACAATGCAGGCAGCAGCCTATTCCATGTCTGAATAGACAGATTAGATTTTGTTCTGTGAAATTAAATGTTGCATTGTGTGGATTGTGCATTTTTGTGTGTGTAAAATAGATATTGGAAAAAGGGGTCTATAGGCATGTAAGTGTTTGGTTTAGGGTTTTTTGTGAAGCTTAATTTGGAGGAAGATGGAACTAGTAAGTCTACTGAAAGCTCCTGCTATTGTTTTATATCATCAATGTATAGGAACTGCCTTGAAAGCTCTATTACAAGAGAGTATAAAAATATATTTTTAAGACTAACAATGTTGACAATTGTGCAACTATCATATTCAGCTTTCTAGAAATGTTCAACAGATAATGATCTGGGTATGGTGAAAATGGAGTTATGAAAAGGTGAAAATGGAGTTATGAAAAGGCTGAGATAGGCAATTTAAACTGCAAGAACAAGCACTGAGAAGCTGGAGTTCAAGCTAGAGGATGCAATAAATGAGCATGATATCCTGGCTCACTAGAAGGTCTGTTAAAAACAGCACCCTGTTAAGTTGTCAAAAAGTTGTCTATTAAAAAATTCAATATTGTCTTTTCCATTTGGAAGTAGGTAATAAATATCTTCTCGGAAAAGACCAAGTATAAAAATGCAAGTATAATTGTTAGGCATAAATCTAAGTCATACGTGTTTTTAATAACTAAGTCATAACATATTGGAAGAACAGAGTAAACCTCTTAATTAAAAGCTGCAGATCTTGAGACCTCTGGCCTCTGTTAGGCTGTTTAGCACCATTGTGCTAAGGCAGGTGGTCTCAAACAAATCTGCAACAGCTAGCGTGTAGATAAGCAGCAACTATAAATGAAGGACAAGTGTAGTATGAGACAGAGAGGGTAGTAAATGAGATCATGTATCCAAAACAGCTCAACTGCTGCGTAGTCTTTCAAAAAAAAAAAAAAAAAAAAAAGAAAAGCTTTATATATCCTCTTGAAAGTTAATACAGATTCAGTGAGAAACCTATTTATTAATCACAAAAAAAATCCTGACTATTTTTTGGCAAACAGTCTTTCTCATCTGCTTCTCTTGCAGTAAATATTTACTGTTGAATGTACTTTTTTCCTTGTGATGCTTGGATAGCTCAGAACATCCATGCGGACTGAAGGTCCTTCCAGCCCTTTATCCTGTTAGACAGGTAGGCAGCAATGGGTACCTAGTGAGGAGTAGAAGAAAGAAGCAAGTGAACAGTGATACGTTTGAATACTTTTTTTCACTATGCAGCCTCTCAACCAAGGTCAATGTCTCTATATTTATTAATTTTCAGTGAATTTGTTGGGTTTGTTTGGGTTTTGGTTTTGATAAATTTGTGCAGCTGCTTCTTGAACCCATATAATTTTTCTGTGTACGTAGTAACCTATTGCAGGCAGTTCTGCAGCATACCAGCACCTTGTGGGAGGAAGTACTTCTGTTTTGAACTTGTGGAACTTAACAGCCTTCTAATTTTACTTGATATCCCCTAGTCTCTTGTGTTGGAAGATACAACAAGCAGTCATTTCTTATTCACCATTTTTGTGTCATTCCTTATTTTATAGATCTTGGCCATAACTTTGTTTCAGTCTGCTTTTTTCCCCACCTGAAAAGATCCGGTCAATCTACTTGTTCCTCTGTTGCAGCCTTTCCATGCCTATGGGTGTGCTTGTTTCTCCTCTGTGTCTCTGCCAGTTTCGCTGTATCGTTCCCGAGGTGACTAGCAAAGCTGTGCGCAGCTTTAACATGTAATCTCACCATGAATTTTTTCTGTGGCTTAGTAAAGTGAGAGGCTTTTTCCCTTCAGTTTCTAAGAATTCTTAACAATGCATTTTTCTCTATGACTTTGAGTAACTTTATAAGAGCTGCTTGCTCCCTTTTTCCGGATAGTTTATCGATATGTTGAACAGCATGAGCTTGAGCATGGATCTGCCAGCAACTTTCCTGTGCTGTGGAAACCGACCATTTATTCTTGCCAGTGTTTCAATAACTTTTAATCAATTGACCTGTGGGGTTTCTAAAGTGTCTTTGAGGCACCCTGTAATCAGTCTCTCTCTGTTTTGTAAAGGTATCCAACATCAACTAAGCTTTGCTCATTGACAGGGTTGTCACCTCAGAAATCATCTGGAGGTTTTGTCATTGTAATTTACCTGTACAGAAAGCTGTGTTGTCCGCTCTGCTGCGATGTATAATGCTCATCCAAGTGCTTACTCATTGTTGGCTTTATTATAGTTTCTACTGCTTGAAACTTCTAACTGTAACAAATATCTGGCTGGTTGACCTGTAGTTCCCCAGATGTCCTCTGAAGCACCTTTTGCAAGTTGGCATTGTATTTGATACATTCCATTTCTGTTGTATTGAGGCGATACTAGGTGTGTGGGTTTGCACTGTGGTTCAGCTTTAGATCTCTTGGATGACTACCATCTGGTCTGGCTGTTTTGTTACCATTTATTTGACTCTTTAGTCTCCTCACATTTCACTTTGAGGTAGATACTTTGTCACATTACCCATAAAGAAAGGTTCTGGCACAGGAGCCTACCCAAGCTCCTCCATAACGAATATGTGTTTAAAAAAACCTCAGTGATGCTCTCTTTTCATTCCTTGATCATCTGTTGGCCTACTTGCTGTCTGGTATGCTTTCTGCCCCTGCAGTTTTCGACAAAGGACAAGTATTGGTTTTTATACCTTAAGTGATTTGCTCCTTGCTTTTGGGAGGGGGAGAGGGGGGCTGCCTTAATGTAGTGCTTCCTTTCTCTGCTAGAGTTTGGTTCTTTGTATTTTTCACATTTGGATGCAACTTTGGCTCTTTGAAAAGTAGTTCCTTATTTCTAATAGTTTCTTTTTGCATATTGTTCAGCTGTGCTCACTTCCTTCTGGTGTCTTTAAAGTCTTCTTTTAATAGCTGGCAGGCATTAGTTCTTTTTCTCCTACATGGTGTCTTTGAAGTGTCCCTGCATTTGGAAAGGCTTACCCTTTGGTGCTCACTTTCTGTTCCTATTTAGTATCTTCTCTATTTAATATAGCCCTCCTGTTTTGAGATTGAGGTCATTGTAGTAAATGTTTTTCCGTCTGTCTTTGCTTCCTCAACAATGTCAATTTATGCTGTATTATGGTCATTGTTAAAATGTGTATCCTTAGAAAAAATATATTAAAGTCAAGTTTCCTGCAGTGCTCAATTGGCTTTTTTCCATGTGAGTCGAGTCTCTAGCATGACTGCTTCATGGTACAAGTACATTGTGTAAAAATGCGGTTTTCATCACATCTTGGTGTGAGATTTGCACAGTCTACTACAAGGAGGTGACTAAAATATGTCATTATTACTGTGCTGCTTTCCTTAGCACCTGTTTGATGTCTGTTACCATTTCCTGGTTATTGCATCTTCTGGCTGAACAGTCAGTAAGGGAGTCCTGGCAACTGTACTACTTAAACCTGGAATTTCAAACCAAAGGATTTAATGCTTGTTAACACTATTAACTTATTCATCTGATTAATCTTTAAGCTTTCTGTAGCATATAGCATGTTTTTCCCCACTGGTATGACCATCTTATTTCTGTATTCTTTCTACCTGGTAAAGAGTGTATTTTATCCAATTACGTCAATATTGTCTTACCAATTACATTGGTTTATGAATTTAAAACAAGATACCAATTTCACTATGTATTACTTCTAGCCTCTGCCATTTTGTATGCATGCTTGGGTTTTCCATTTCCCTGCCCTCAGTTTAAGTAGGATTCCATGCTTATTGCTACCCCTGTTATCTGAGGTTTCAGATTTCTGTGCTACCTTTTGCTTAAGGGTATGGCTTTTTTAAGATTGTGTGTCATTCCAAATTGCTTACTTTTCTTTAACTATTGGCTATCCCCAACTATTTCATCAAAAAGCATTCTGTGAACCTTCTCAGTACCAGCAACCCTTTAAATCTAGATGAGATCAACCCATCTCAGTAAGGTTCCCTTCATTCCAGGAGTTTGGAGAGGTGAAGTTGATACAGGCATTGGAGATGTTTTCCACATTAGGGTTAAGATCTGCAGCTTCTCTTTGCAGTAAACAACCTCTTGAGAATGAGCTGCCCTTCCAGGATGTATTTTATACAAATTCACAAATACCATAGCTTAATTGAGTCGCTTTTGTACTTTCCCTCAGTCCATAGAAAACTGAGGAGGAGCATGTCAAATGCAAACCTCAGATCTCTGACAGATCAGCCAGACTTCAGCTTCTTATCAAAAATGTCTCTGTGATGCTAGCACATGGAAGTAGTCAGATATCTGCTGCTGCCGTTATTCTTTAGAATACAAAACATTGTTGTTCAGGTGTATAATGCACAGAAGGAAAAGCCAGATCTTGGACTGCTCTAGTCATTCTCCTTCCCCACCCTTGCCCCACCAACACTGGATTCTTAAGGTGTCATTTCGTCCCTGACCCCCAAGAGGTTGTGAACCCTTGTTATTGTGAATGCAGACGTGCTTCTCTTGTCCCTCAGCCTCCCCAGAAGGAGTTGGGGGATATTCAGGTCCTGTATCCACAGACAACAGCTTGAAACCAGTGATCTAGTCAGATCTCTTAAGTCAAAATTGCTTCAAGGTCATTTTTATTCTTACACTATTTTGCATGGTTTTAAAATCTACGTAAGTATTGCTGTTGTAGGTTTTTCATGAGTGTAATAGTTGAGATTTTATCGATACCACCCTGAACCTTCTGTGCTGCAAGTTTAAACTATTTCTCATATTCCCTTCAGCAGCCCTGTCAAGCCATGGGTTTCTAACTGTTGTTTCTAACATTTCACGTATTGAAACTACCTTCAGGCCCATCAGTTTTTCGCCTTCTGCCCTTCATCTCTCTTTAGACTGACAAGCATGTTTTTTCAATCTTATCTAGGCCTTCCCCCCACCCCCAGCGTTTTATCATTCTTGTTACTCTCAATTTTTATCCAAATTTTTCTTTAAAATACGTTGCTTAAAACTGGACACACCAATCTAGATTAGGCCTTGCCAATGCTGTTCCGTGTTTTATATAGTTTTTCCTTTGCAATAAATCTCAGATTGATTTCTTTTTTTTTTTTTTTTTTTTTTTTTTTCTCACTGGTGTCAGATAGGCTTGTTAAGTGTATCAGCACCACTACCCTTGCAACCTGTATTTTTTTCTTCCCCTGTATCTAAACAGTTCTTTTCTTTTTTTGGTATTTGTCATTCACCATGTGTTTGCTGAAGTGAAATATTTCACACTTGTCTTTGGTGTCAGCTGCAGGTTTTACAGGTATGTGATCTTTTCCTGATGACATAATCCGTAACAATATTGAATAGAATAGTCCAGGCAGGCCGTTTTATAATCTTGTGTAAGATCCTCTCCGAGTCTGATGGAAAGCCATTAATCACTCTGTGAGAGTCTAACCTTTTTCTAATTGGTAACCAGTTTTGTATCTGCAGTCATAGGTAATCTACCCTATTTTGAATCCATTGATGTAAGGCAATTTTCTTATATAATTTCAGCTATTAAAGAGAAGGCTTTCCCTCTAGAAAAACAAATTTCTTTTCCTAAGCCATTATGATGTAAATGGCCAAAAGCTTAACTAGCACTGTTTTTCCAATGTTGTAGTCCTTGGAGCATGGTAAAAAAGACTAGGAAGTCCTAAAATACAAACAGTTGTTTACTCTTCTGTATGTGTACCCTCAGCAGAAGCAGTCTCTTTTCTTGAAAATACCTTTTTGAGCATTGTTTTAAAAAAAAAAAAGGCAGTATACTCTCCTTAGTATGTGGGCATATATAAATTTTCAGCGTGAATCAGAATTACAGAGTATTCTTTACGTGCTGCGCACAGAATGTTCATCAGTATGGTAGAAAAATGTCATAGCTATTTCAGCATCAGTACTCATCCTAGAAGTGGACTGCTTCGTTCAAGCAGCATTTAGTATTTTAAAATTTCCTTCTCCTTTTTAATAAGAAAGTCTTCTGTCCATGAATCTCAAAGCTCTTTATGTGTATTCAGTAACTTGGTTTTCACAGGATTACTTAATCAGTAAGACTGATATTTTATAAGAGCTTAAAATTACTCTGACTTGGAAATAACACTTCTGATTTTTTTTCATCTACTCATGTTACATGCAACACCTACAGTCACTATTACCTCTTACAATTGTAGGCGCTCTATTCTCTGATTACTTTGATTCTGCGGAGAGGCCAGGGCAGTCAGAAGGGGTTAGCCCAGCTGTATTTTCCGCGTACCTGAGCTACATTGGGTCTCTGTATGCTGCATTGCACAGTAGGGTGTAAACATACTGTAATTAGCTGTCTTTCTGGAATGCACATCAAAGTCTGATTATTTAACCAACCATTTTCAGGTGCACTGAAATTATGGATGTAGGTGGAATTGTACTTCTCCTTGCTCAAATGTGGCATGAAATATCTACCTCCTAAATAAAACCGAAGGAGACATAGAAGTCAGGGCACATTATATGGCATACCAGCTGAGTAGGATAAAAGCAAGCTGTCTCTTGCAGCTGCATTTAGGAGTCCCAGCCAGAAAGAAAAGATTCTCTTTCACATATCCACTAGAAAGTAGAAATTGTTCAGAGCTTTTCTATGAGAATGATGCTGGACCAAATTCAACCCAGCTATAAGAAGTGTCTGCTTCCATGGGAAGCTGTGCTTGGCCCAGGGGCCCTATTCATTAGAATACTGTCCCTCTTTTACAAGTACCAAGCAAATAGAGTCCCAGAAACTGTGTCAATACAGTTGGAGGACAAGTAAACCACTGTATTGATTTTGACATAAATCCAAAGTAATATCTCTCTGTCGTTAACAGAAACCTTATAGCATGGAAAAGAACTCATTGAAATAGTGGTTTAATAAAAGCAGACAGTTAAATCAGTGAAAGTCTAATTGCAGTGCCTGCTTAGTTTGGTTATCCATGGAAGTAAATCCTAATAATAGTCTAGAATGTTTTTCTTGTTTGGTTTAGGTACGGTGGGAATTTATATTTCATAAGAGGGTACTGGTATGTATTTCTCTCCCTATATCGTACTCATGAAGCATCTGGGCATATGTTGTTCTATGAATGAATCTTACCAGGTTTGAAGCTCAAGAATCGGTCTGCAGGTGGATTGCTCCATTTGTATGGGAACACTTACTGTGTTTGTGGAATGGCTCTTCTGCTAATTTCAAGAATGTTTTTTTTCCCAACATCTAAAAAGAGATGATCTGGACCATCTTCTAGGATGGTAGTCTTTCTGAGAAATGGCTGGGGAGATGATCTCCTTTGGCTATTGGGATGATGTTGATAGGTTCCCAACTTGTATGCACCCAAGTGCTTTTATGGGCCATTGGTCTCTAGGGTGGACTGGATAATCTCCCACTGTTGATGATTGTCTCAGTGAATCAACAAAAATATAAGGGTTAGATTGTATGCTGTAGGACTTCTTTGATTTTGTGTGTGTGATTACTTTTACTGGTGGTTTAATATCTTCATTGTTGCTTTTTTTTCTTTTTCTCTTTTTTCCTTCCTGATACGGAGAAATTCTCTTTGGGTCCTCAAGGGACATCTTGTCACTTCAATAATATTTAATAAAAATTGGTGCTATGTCCACCAGGGTGCAGTCTTTCCCAAAAAAAAGCCATGGTGGTCAGTAACTGTTCAGTGCACCTGTTCCTTGGAAACTAGATGAATTTGTGTTAGTCTCATAAGATCATGCTATCCACTTCAGGAGAAATGGATCAAAACTGTAAGATACGCATATTAAAATGAGAACCTCAGTATCAAAAACTGTAAATATCCTGAATGTCTATGAAATGCTAGTACACTTTATAAATTATTTATAAGACTGAATGCAGCAGGTTTTGTGTGTTTTTTTTAAATGAGACTCAATAGCTGTAATCAGGAAATGAAGATGTGAACGCTTAATTCTTTTAAAAATTAAAGGCCATTGCTGCTGCTTCTGATACCATCCATGTTAGTTAAAGCAACTGCTTTCGAGTTGGAGGAACAAGATTTCCCAACTCTGGCAGGAAGAAGATGAAATAATTTCTGCTGGCGGAGACAGAATATGCACAAAGCCTTAGAAAACTTCATTTGCTTTCATTTTTTCCCCATCTCTTCCTTCCAGCTGCCGCCATCCCCAGGACTGCCAGAGATGAACAGCACTCTCTCCGCTCCAATGCAGTGGAGGTGTTGGGCAGGGCAGGGGGCTGCAGGGCCAGAGGCGCCTGCTGAAGCCAGAGGGTTTTCTGTGTGCGGCAGCAATGGGCTGGTTTCAGCGTGACCTCTGGGCTTCGCAAACCAAGGAACAGTGCCCTGAACTAAAGCAGATTCTGTTTAAAATCACATGTCACTAACCTGAGATTCTGAGCTAGTCTTTTCCTTATGCCATATTACAACAAGAGGCTGCTGTGGCATTTCAAAATCGAATGTTTGTATTACAGCACACTGGTCTGAATTCAGTGTTGACCTCTCTTGGAGCAGGGTGTTGGGCCAGGGGCCTCCTGAGGTCCCTTCCCAGTAGAAAGATTGTGTGACTTTGCTTCCTGTGACTACCCTCCCTTTGTGTCTTATTACTTATTGTCTCATTATTACTTGTGTCTTATTACAACAGTCTGTTAACTGTTGTCTGTTGTATTTATTTGCTTCTCTATCCTGTGCAAATTTAAGTATTCTGGCAGCAATGCGTACTCAAGGGCCTCGTGATAATGCTTCGTAGTAATCTTAATATTGAGGCCAAGTGAAAAGTGGACGGGATTTCAGAGTATCAGCCCTTCCTCATCCCTAGCTCCTTGTGAGCCAATGGGAAAAAATTTGGGGGGGGGAAGGGGGGAGAAAGAAATAAGAGTTACACAAAACTAAAAAGCTTGAAATAACAGGATTTTATTTTTCCTCTTGTTCTAGGTTATGCATTAGATCCTTCTATAGATAACCCTGAAGTTGCTACCAAATATATTGGTTCTGTAGAAGAAGCTGAAAAAAATCAAGGTAAATAATTCAGAATCTCATATAAATGACTTGCAACTGATGACTGCTTCCGTTTCTTCTTCACTAATGGAATAGGCATCAGCAAAGGAAGGAATTAGGAGAGACTTGCACATCTTCGCTTATTGTGGGTTTGGACATGGGTTGCAATTGTAATGTGAAGAGCGAAGAGAGCTATTTTCTGAAGTAGCAAATATTTCAGACTATCATTATGTCAAACTTCAAATTAGGATTTGCAATTGGAACCTAGCATGTGCCATTACATGAATAGAATCGATCTGCATATTTGAAACGTAACTTTTTGGTCCTCTTAAATTCTGTCTTAGCTAAAATTGTCATATGTCTGCATTAGGATGCTTGTGTGTTGGGCTAATCACCTTAACTCTGGACCTCAGTAGCAAAGTGATCACTCTGTATGCAACCTCTAGCATTCTGTTGGGAATTGCATGTTATCTCTGCTTAGCAGAGTTAAGCTGTTTGGGTTATTTGGAAAAGAAAAACCATTGGAAGGTTGCCAGATGGTAAAGGCATAGCGTGCCACTGGGAGGATTGACTACCAGAGGCATGGGGTTTGTAACTAATACTTTCAGTGTTAAATACCTTGTATCAAAGTGACTTAAGTACAATTTTGCAATGCAAATGTGTAAACTTTACAATAATGCTTTCCCTTGCATGTCGTTTTCTAACGTGTGTTAGAAAAACACAACAAAGGTTCTTTATTTCTGTGTCCTCTTCCATGGAATATATCCAAGGTTATTTGACTCTTCTCCTTCCGAAGTAAGATAAAGAAAATAGACTTATTTTGGTATAGCAGCTACAGACATTAGACAGAAGTGGCTAAGATTGCATAAATTAAAAAAATAACCTTTTCATAATGGAACTTATTTTAAGAAAACTCTTCATTAATGTACAATTCCTTCATGTGATCATTACTTTTATTTTTACATTTCCTATTTCCCCTTGCTTATACAAAGCTCTTTTTTGTTCCTTTGCACTAGATGAGTATTACTGATGCTGTAGGAAAACATTGTTTGAAAATTGCACATAATTGTATATACAACCTTTTGAAAAACCTTTAAGTCATTACTTTAACATCTTTTAACTTTTTTTTTTCCTCCCACATCTGTATTATTTAATGGCTTTGACAAATGGAATTCTGAGGGCATAGCATTTGTGAAAAGCTGGCACTTGAAAGAACAAAATAGTGGCTGGAGGTAGATGACTCTGTCAGTGGGGACAGATTTTTTTTAATGGGGCTTGTAGCGATAGGACAAGGAGTAATGGTTTTAAACTAAAAGAGAGTAGATTCAGACTAGATATAGGAAGAATGTTTTTACAATGAGGATGGTGAAACACTGGAACAGGGTGCCCAGAGAGGTAGTGGAGGCCCCATCCCTGGAAACATTCAAGGCCAGGTTGGACGGGGGGCTCTGAGCAACCTGATCTAGTTAGCGGTGTCCCTGCTCACTGCAGGGGAGTGGATTAGATGACCTCTAGGGGTCCCTTTCAACCCAAACCATTCTATGATTTTATGACTTCTTACTAAATTAAAATACACAGCTCTGGTTGGGATTTTGCAAGATTTGTCTTATTTTGGTTTTGGGGTCTGGTGTGGTTTTTTTAGAAACTGAGGGAGGTGAGGGGGATCAGAAGCCAATTGTTAGGACTCTACTCTTTCAAACACTGCACTATTTAAAGTATGAAAATTGATGTATTCATACAGTCTACAGACTTATTAAAAATGCATGGGTACATGCATGGTGTTAATCGGTGTGTCATGGTTTGTTAGAGTATTTAAGTGGTTCCTCTGTACTGTACATAGGTAGCAGTGTTCATAGAAAAGTTAGCAATGCTTTGGCTAATTTTGCTGAAATGTTTTTTCCATTTTGCTGTGTGTATTAGAAGGAATGGTGGTAGGGTTTTTTTTCTTTTAAACTGACTATGACTTGTGATGTTATATTCTGTGTTAGCAGCTAGGCAGTTCATTGTTTCTTTATTCAGGTTTAACAGTGTTTGAAACAGGACAAAGGAAAATTGAAAAAAGGAAGAAATTCAAGGAGAATGATGCATCTAATATTGATGGGTTTCTGGGACCATGGGCAAAGTATATTGATGAAAAAGAAGTAGCCAAACCATCAGAAGTAAGTACTACTTTAACACAATAGATACAAATTGTTAGTGCACTGCAGTGGGTTCTAACAGATCCAGCTGCACTAGTAGTTTTTCCAAGCAGAAGATCCATGTTATGCTTTAGGGTGATAGAAACATTTCAGGTGGTGTGTCCAAATAAGGTGTTCCAAATAGTCTGCATTCAATTGTTTGCAAGACTCTTTGGAAATTAAGTTAACGGTGTTTGTGTGTAGAGTCTGATTAACAAATGTTTATAAACAGAAGAAGCCTGACATGAACCAAAAGTAAAACTTTTTAAAAAAGAGAAGAAAAAAACAGAAAAACAGTTATCCCCACAAAAAACGCCTCTCCAACCATAAAACATCCTTCTTGTTCAGTCAGTGATGCTTAGCTGTAGTTTAATGAATAAAAAGACAATATATAATTTTTTTCAGTGTACATAGCTTTTTAAATTATTCTGGTTTTGATAAAGGTTTTCTCATTACTGATGCTTAGAAATATTTCTAACCTCATTTAGCAGATAAATGTGTTCTTAATAGTAAGTAAGCGGTAGTGCAGTTCTGGATTTTGTTTTGTGATTCTGGATGCTGAATTTTTAAAAGTCAAGATCGTGTTTTATTTTTCCAGGAAGAACAGAAAGAGTTGGATGAAATAACAGCCAAGAGGCAGAAGAGAGGAAAACTAGAAGATGATAAACCTGGAGAAGAGAAGACTATATTACATGGTAATGGCATCTTCCCACCTGTTCTCATTTTCTTGCTCACTGTGTTTTCTTGCCTGCTGTGTTAATTAGTAAGGATGGCAGACAGCCTTAGCAGTTTTGCTGAGGCACCTTGATGTGTCTGTACTGGAGATAATAGCACTCACATGCATAAGCAGAAAGGATAGGGGAAGAGATAAACTTGGACTAGTTCCACTTCATACTGTGAAGAGCAGCATGGAAATGTCATTTTTTGGGGCACTGGTTTTATTTATTTATTTTTAGTGGTATTAGATGCACATATCCCTTTACTATTTTACAGAGCAAACATTTTAAAGTTATGAGTTTGGCTTAGTTTCAACTTCAGAATTACTGCAGTTTTATGTGTCAGTACTTTCATCAGCAGGTAGTGTTTTGAGTTATGGCTTACATACAATTTAGAAAATCACTTGGACTTTATACTTCCCCAATTCTTAATGTAAATGTTCTGTCATACTATGAATAATTGTGTATCAAATACTTGCCCTATGGAAGCCTACAGCATGTGGTACCTTCAAAGAAAATGGTTTGGTAAGTAAGTAAGTAAAATTAAGTGATTTTTGGAAACTGTTATTTCAACTCTCTGCATGCAAACCAGTCCTGCCTTATATTGCTTGGCACAGACAGGTAAACCAAGTCTCTCTTTGTTTACCGCTTTCTACAGCCAGGCTCACACACGCAAGCTGGAGCATCCTTTCTTATATGCATAGAGTCATAGAATGTTTGGGGTTGGAAGGGATCCCTAGAAGTCATCTAGTCCAACCCCCCTGGAGTGAGCAGGGACACCACTAACTAGATCAGGTTGCTCAGAGCCCCATCCAACCTGGCCTTGAATGTTTCCAGGGATGGAATTAAAGAAGTGGCTAGTGAGATACATGTTGCTGACATTAGTACTTCATTCTGGTTTTATGTAGTAGATCATGACAATATTTATCAAATACTGATGAGCATAACAAACCTGAAATTTTAGCCATCGAGCCTCCTATAGAATAATCATTTTGTATCCAACTTTTCATGGCCTCTACCTGAAGTTTCACAACAAAAGACCTTACAAGATAAACTTTAATCTTCTCAGACACAAATGTTCCAGAAATACACCATTTTGTAGATGTGTAAACACTGATACTGTGCAGGAGGTCACTTGTACAACCAAACCTGCCATAACAATATCCCAGAAACTGAGAAATTAATTCAGTCAGTGCACAGCTTAATGTCATGGTTATCCAACACAAGTCTACTCTGAAATACCCATTTCCATGCACAATGCATCTCTCCATGTCTGACTGTCCAGTCACTTCTTAAATCTAGTTAAAGAACAGCTGTTGGCTACTGCTGACCAATATTGGTTCATGCTGGCCAAATGGATCAGGATTTTTTCTCTAATTTGTAATTCTGTTGACATGACTGACATAGCACAGAGCTGGCTGGAATGTGAATTGCAAGCAAATGCCAGGGTTAGGGTTGCACATTATAAACCATGTAGAGTTAGTGTAAGCAAACCCCTGTTGGCCAGAGGAACGCTCTTGCTGTTCAATGATGAGTAAGATGTGTAGGAGAGAGATTGTCTTAATGTTCAGATTATCAGATTCCAAGCAGACTTTGCTGAAATGACTTAATTTGAGCTCAATTGGTGTCAAATAAGATTCCACATCTGTGCCTTATGAAGTGGGTTTTTCTTTCTGCTTCCCCCTACTTCACAGCAGAACAGCTGTCTTGAGAAAAACCTTAATTGTGTGTGGCTGTTGAGCCTTTTGAAGAGTATAACCTCTTAAAATACAGGCTCTTGGATTCTCAGAATTCTGTGTTTACCTTTTCAGTTAAGGAAATGTATGACTATCAGGGGAGATCTTATCTTCATGTTCCTCAAGATGTTGGAGTTAATCTCCGTTCTACAGTGCCACCTGAGAAGTGCTATCTTCCAAAGAAACAAATCCATGTGTGGTCTGGACATACGAAGGTAGGAAGTCATGTTTGTGAGCGTGCATCATGAAAACCCACTTCACTTTGTGTCTGAAGCTAGTAACTTCTATAACACTGAACTATCGGTGGTGGGAAGGAGTATTTTCATGTTTACCACATTATGCATGTAATTTCTTGCATTACATGCTCACACAAGGTGTTTGCCTGCTCAAATGCAGTTGTTTACCTGCATGTACTTTTTCATTAACGTAGCAACTTCCTGACCCCCCCTTTAAAGGGACAAATATTATTCAGTGACTTCTGTGGGATTTGGAGTTATTTCCTGAACTACCATATGAATAAGGCTAATTCTAGAGATCCCTGAAAATGCTTTATATATAGTAAAAGTACTTAAGGGCTTTTTCATATCAAACCTATGGAAAGTTACATAGGTATTGTGGTTATGATGCATCAGCATTACAGTGTTCCCAAATACAGCTATTACCGTTGAGAGGTCTGCCTTGTTAAGAGTTTTCTTTGATGATGCTACTTAACATTTACAGTTTCTTCTTGTGCCAGAGCCTGTAACTATATACATCATTTTGGTATTAAAAAAGTGGTTTAGTGATCAGATTTGTAAAGCTTATACTCAATTTGCTGCTGCTTTTGTCTCTAATTTTCAGTATTGCTTGAGGAAATATGCTGTGCTGCAGTGGACAGCACCTTAATGATATTCGAAAGATGGAAGAAAGGAGGACACAGAGAACACTTTTAGCTTTTACCTTTTTTTTTTGTAATTGAGTCACAGCTCTGAACTCTTCTTCAATGACTGCTGCATCAAAGAGCTTGTAGCTGCAACTATCAGTGCTTTCCAGAATAACATCTCCTCCCCAAAGCTCTAGTCACTCCTCTGCCTATTATCCTATTAGAACAGACCGATGCATAAAATAGCTTTTTCCTTCGAACAAGAGATGAATAATGATATTGATGAGAGAAGCAAAAGAAAGATAGGCTGACAAATCTAGAAAAGCTGGGGGATATAAGTAGACAATAATTGGGAAGATAAAGCACCCAACTCCAACCAGGGGTGGGAGGAACTGGATGGAATATGAATAGAGTAATTGATACAAAATGGAAAGAAGGGACGTCAAACCATGAGTACTTGGTGGTTCTTTGAACTTCATCTGCAAGGAGTACTTAAAATACAGATAGATGGGAAGATGCTGTGCCCAGGGAATCAGATCAGTGGGTAGAAGCCACCGGTAGTATAAGTAAGGAATGGGGCTGGCCAGAAATTTTTTTTTTTTTTGTGGAAAACTTCCTCACCTGCCCCACCTGAAAAGGCTTGTTTTACAGAAACAGTTGCCGAAACCCACAATTTGTATTTCTTTGCTGTGTTTACCATAGTAATGGTGTGAGTGTTGAAGGAGGGTATGTAATACAGCTGTTGAAATGAATCAATTTGTTGCCCATAACAATTGTTCAAAATGCATTGCTGTTTCTCAAATGGAATGTCGATAGGTTATTTCTTTTCAAGATACAGTATCTGTATATTTTATGAAGATAAGCTTTAGCTTTTTGCTTGGAAAAGGCGGCAAGTGAACTGAAGAAATATCTAGATGCTCCACTTACTGTTTAATTATGTCCTTATTTACAGGGTGTCAGTGCAGTTAGATTGTTTCCTCTCTCTGGGCATATACTGTTGTCTTGCTCTATGGATTGCAAAATTAAGGTGAGTTGTTTTTGTATTTTCATGTATATATTTTATATCATCATTGAATATAGACAATGCATTTTAAAGTACTTAAACACTTGGTACTTCTACCAATACCCTTTGTCTGTGTTACTTTTATTTTTTCTTACTTGATTTTTAAATTACAAATTTGTTGGAACAAAGATAGAAATAATACACAAGACTGTGGGTGTTAGAACAGTGTTAGTCATTTAGTAATAGCATTTAGAAAGTCACAAGTTCCTCAGGTTATTGCCTTTGTTGTAATAATTCATTTTCTGTGAAGCCTAGTTTTACAGCTAGCAACAGGTTTCTGCTGAAGTGTTTTACTGAAGCATTTGTGGTCTTGAACTAATCTCATTTTAGTCCAGCGTACAACATATTAGAAAGCTGATAATTTTTTTTTTTCCTAGCAAAGCCTTAGGCCTTTAAAGTTGGAATATGGTATGGGGTTTTTAGTTATTTTAAGGGAGTTTTGCTAACAAAAAGGTGACAGAGCATTCTTGTGAATTCCTGAGTAGATAGTTGTGATTAATCAGTAGATGTGGTATGTTTATAATTAATTTCTTAAAAGATGTTGCCATGTATGTTTGCACTTAATTTCAGCATCATTATTGATTAATAATTGACATCTTTTCTCCCCATCCCTTTTTTTTTTCCAAGCTATGGGAAGTATATGGTGATCGAAGATGTCTACGAACATTTATTGGTAATAGTCTTTTTTTTAAACTGATATATATTTAAACTTCATGGAAGGACATGATTTAGGCTAGCTTAGTAATTTATCATAGAGAGGACTTGTAGACATCCAAGGCAAATGTTATTCAATATAATCTTGGCAATAAGAATTGAAAAATGTACAAGTTTTTAGTGAACCTTTGTCATTATTCCAAGCAATTTCATGTTGATATATAACACCTTGTGACCCTTAAAACAAAATATTAGTGTACTGCAGTCATCAATACTTTATGCAAGACTCCTTTCCAAAGGCAAAATTGTGAAATAAATTGCCTCATCTTCATGTTGAGAACAGCAGCCCTCTATATTTATGCAGTGAGGGCATCTTGTGGTCTGATGATCCCACCTTAAATAGGTGGTCTCTTCTGTGCTGAGTTTCTAGTGCAAAAGCATGGGAATTTTCTTTTTTTTTCTTAGGTTCAGGTGCTGTCTTTGTTCATGTAACAGGTGCTTTTTAAAGCAGATAGCTGAGAGAGAGAGAGAGAAATGCAAACTTCTTAACAGCCTTGAATGCAGAACAAAAGCAGCTGATTCTCCTTTTGAAATGGGAACAGTTCTAGGACACTGAGTGAATATATGTTGAGTAACAACAAAGAAGTCTTCTTTTCACCTAATATTTCTGATGACAGCAGCATGGCAAAGATGAAGGCTCAGAAAAGGTTCTTTCTCAATAGCATGCTCTTTCTGAACAGTTTGACTGTTTTTCTCAAAAGGTCCTTATCAACCAGATTCACCTGCTATTTTGCTATATTTAAGTTACTGTGCCAATATTTTAACTAAAGAGATCTCCTACAAGTCTGATGCAGCGGTCAGATGAAAGTATTGGGGTTGAGGGATAGCATGGTTAACAACAGGTGAAAGCATTCTTCATTTTCTGATCTGATATTTCCCATATTTTGTACCTGTTTTCTAACTTCAAATGTTTCTTCTTTAAATGTATTTCCTGTAGTGTTTGTCTGTCCTCTTTTTCATTAGATGTTGACAATTTTTACAGTGTGTTAAACTTCTCTTGCAGCTCTTAACTGTGACCAGAACAATCTTTGAAGCCAACAGTACTTAAAAGTTCTGCTTGTATATCACTTTATGAATGATGCACAGTGGTTGGTTCTGTGCATTGAAATTGTTTCTCTCCCCAGTGCTTTAGAGGTGTAGGGATTTGGGGGTTTTATTCTCATTGTTCTTTAGGAGTTACTTTTTCTTTCTCACTTGAATCATTCTTTACTAGGGCTCATGAAGAACTTCAATAAGCAATTTCCTTGTTCTCTTTGCATTCTTAAAGACTGGAGCATTTCACTTGAATAATGTTTTAAAATAAAACATTAATTCTAAGCATGAACGGATAAAAGTTTATCATCGCATTTTTTCTATCTTGTAGGACACAGTAAAGCTGTTCGAGACATCTGTTTCAATAATGCTGGCACTCGGTTTCTCAGTGCTGCATATGACCGCTATCTTAAACTCTGGGACACTGAAACAGGTAGGTTTGTATTTGTAGATGCTATTATTTGGCACTATGTTTAATTAATAGTAAATGTGAAGATTATCAGGCTATGAGAAGAGGTCAGTGGTTTGTTTTGCAGTTGTATTACTGTTATCCTTTCCTAAGCTTAGGATTGAGGAATCCTTGCCTGAATTTAAGACTCTTTGTCAAGCAGACCTCTGATCCTAAGGAGGTGATGCTATGCAAAGAGAGTGGTCAGTTTGTGGTATACTGACCAGTCCTGATGTCCTTGATATGTCCTGATGACATACAGGGTACTGAGCAGTTAGATTGTTTGGAAAGCAGTTTGATTGTTTGGTACAGAACACTTTGTGTGTGTATGTGTTTATACAGGTGCATGCATACAAATGTGAAAGAAAGTATAATCAAAGAGCAGGGTAAATTCTACCCTCTGATCCTCTCAAAGGCTTTAAAACAAGCCTTTCGTGCTGTTAGTAAAGTAAAAGTGAAATGAATGGGTTTCAATCAATATCTGCAAAGAACTAATCACCCCATAGAACTTCCAGCCTGACGTGCTACGAATGGCTTGTCTGTTGCAGGGCAATGTATTTCAAGATTCACAAACAGGAAGGTTCCTTACTGTGTCAAGTTCAATCCTGATGAAGATAAACAAAATCTCTTTGTTGCAGGAATGTCTGATAAGAAAATTGTGCAGGTATGTCTACTAAATATATCTTCCTCTAAAAATTATGGTATTTATTAAAAAACAAGGCCTTACTCTGACATTTTTATTTGTAGTGGGATATTCGAAGTGGTGAGATTGTGCAGGAATACGATAGGCATTTGGGAGCTGTCAACACCATTGTGTTTGTGGATGAAAATAGAAGGTTTGTGAGTACATCTGATGACAAGAGTTTAAGAGTCTGGGAATGGTAAGTTTAAAAATTTGAATTTTAACTTGAAGTATATTATGAGCAAACTGAGAAGAGAGTTTATTTTTAGAAGCATACGTAGCACACAGGACACTGGAGTGTAGTGAGTTCTGGCTAGCTGAGGAAGAGCTGAATTTAAATTTCTACAAATTTTTATGTAATTATATATGCAGTAGCTAAAACATTTCACAATAAAGTAGAACCAGAACAATCTCAGTTATTGTTGTTGCTAATTTCTGATAACTGTTGAAGCTGGGCGTATACTCGGCAAACTCCTGCATGCTGCCACTCAGTCTAGTACCGGTCATGGTTCATAAACATTTTTGTCCAGTGGAAGGAAACATCCCTTCCAAAATCTTAATATATTACTTCCAATGTCTTTGAAGTAATTCTTAATGTCTAATAGTGTATTACTGACCCTAGCTTACTGCCCTAATCTACTGCAATATTTGAAAACTGTTTTTAAAGCCTACAGAAACCTAAATCACTGCATACAAAGTGAAATGTCTTACATAGCATCTGTTTTATTGGTGCAGATTCTATGTGGGCATTGGGCTGTATTTATCTTTAGCATTAATATTAATAATTTTTCTTAATATTGTATCTTTTAGAATCATTTCTATAGAGATTTTAATCTTTAAAGCCAGTTGCTTCCTAATCACGTTGATGAACACTAACCAACCCATCCTGGCTTAATGCTTGAGACACTTCACAGATTTCCTTCTCCCCCAAAGCAAGCATAAAACAGCCCTGTCAGCCTGAAGCGCACTGCACTCTATTAGTAATATCTGTTCTCTCTCCTTTCCCCAAGGGTGTATTAGCCCTTAAATTAACCTTTTAAAGAAATGTCTGCTCTGTTACATTAGTGTGTGTCAGTTTTGAAAGCTTTGAACTTGGATGTGCATAGTAATATACGATGTTTGGCCCATGTATCAAATAGCTAGTTTAGTGTAGCTTCATTTCTGGTTTTCTAGTAGTCTGGGGTTTTTGGCAATCATTGATACCCACAGTATGAATACAATATATGACAGAAAAGTGAAAGTCTATCTAAGAAACAAAAAACTTCATTTTAAATGGCTTGCAATTTTTAACATACCTGAGGAGAAACCAAATCTCTCCGATACGAAATGTTTTCCACAAGGTTCTAGGTACTAAGATTTTCAGCTTAGGACTTCTTAAGATTTCTCTAGGCTTTCACATTTCTTTTTGAAATAATCACTCCTATATCTTTAGGTATCCATTTCACTTCGCCGTTCACACATGCAAAGCTGTTGCACAATATGGATGCTAGTTCGACAGCTCTGTGACTAATCAGTTCCTTCCTAGCTTTTTTTTTTTTTTTACGAAAAAAAAAAAAAAAAGCCTAGACAAGAGACTTCAATGTGTGGCATTTGAATGTTACCCAAGCAGCCAGCAAAACCCTCGGCATGTCTGCAATCGGCTGCTGTCATTGCCAGTAGCAGCGGTGGTAATGACCGAAGTCTGGGAACCCAGGCTTAGGCTAGACATGTAATGCTGTCACCATATGTCACTCCAAGACAGCCTCTGTTCAGTATTTCATAATTAGACCCATGTATTTACTGAGCTCCTTAAAGAAAAATCTTTACAATATCGTATCTGCTAAAGGAGTGTCTCCTCTCTGACGAGTGGGAGGAGGATCTCGCTTGCACAAATCTGTTATTTCCTTGAGATTGGATTGCCCTTGTTTTTGTGAGCTTTGTGTTGATCGCTGAAATAAATAGCGAAGTGGGTGGATTTAGTCACTCTGTAGGGAAGAGCAAGAAAGGCAAAAAGGTTCTGGCACGGGAACATCGCAACCTGATTGTTCCAGTAGCAGAAGTTTTTTCCTTCTGAAGGAAAAAGAGTAAGTATTGAGCTTGCTGTATGCTGAAGAAAGAGCTCCCTTGTTCAGATAATAGGGAGCTCAACTGTAGGCAATATTCTGTAATACAGTCATCAGGGATTTTTGGGGGGGGTTTATAAAAAGCAAATGTAATGCTGTCTTCCTAGGCAGGCCTTGAAAACCTTTCTCCACAACCTGCCATGATACATGTTAATCAGTCTGTAGGCATATTTCTATAATTTCGAGATCCAGATTTTTACAATGCATTAAAACTAAGTTAATGTATTCAGTACAGAAGCTTTTGGAGCTTGAAAGCTTCTATGGCAGATTATTTCATGCTGCACCTCAAATCCTTTTTTCCTAAGTTCATAAGGAAAGTTACTTGCAATGTAGGGTGATTTGGCATGTTTCTTCAGATGTCCTTCAGCACAATATTTCTTCAGTATCCTGCAGAAGTAATTATGACCTGAGTGTGGCCTTAAAAGCCAGTGATTAAAGCTGGTCTAATTGCTTAGTTTCAGTTGTCTAGAGACATTTTGTAAACATGCTTTATAAACACTTTACCTGGCTCTGGCCAAGTCAATGGGACTCCATGTCAGACATCATCACAGTGAGGAACTTCTCCCCTGAGAATTTAAATCTCCTTTCCCCAGGAGTTCATCCCATGCATAGATTTTGCTGTGCTGTACACTGAATTGCAGTTGGTTGGTTGCTGAAAGTTCAGACTGCAAGTATAGGACAAGATTCTTGCAGGTTAAATGGTTTCTTTAGGAGTCTTAATGGGAGTACTTTAAAATTTGGCTGCTTTTGCATTTCATGTGATTATATCATTACAGCAGTGATATTAAAGTTGACGTGGGTATCGTATTCTGTGTTCTTTCTTCTAGAAATGCAAAATGTTGTTTTGTCTTTGTCTGCTTCATATACGTCTGATCCTACTTGGATAAAGGGTGAAATGATTTGGGCAATTGACCTTGGAGGCTTTTATTTCCTTTTACCTTCAAGTCAGCTAGCAAAGCAGGAACTGTGCATTGGTAGCTTAGTTATTATCCTGGCAGGCTTAGGAGGCTTGTCATCCCTGTAAAGCTATACCCCTCAGCAGGCCTTTTCTCTCCATCGCTCCTGGTAGAGATACGGTAGTCTCCTGAGAGCATTCTTCATGATGTGCAGATCCCAAAATTGGATTGAGTTGGGTTTGGGAGTTGAGGTTTTTTTCTTGTTTCTTTAAAAGGGTTTTTCTCTCCCCTGCGTGGGGAAGGAGTTGTATTAGATCCCCAGAGTATCACATTTCTAAATATTGGCTAACAGATACTACTTTTGATATGTAAAACTTTTCAGCCTTTGAAATGCTATCAAGTGGGGAAAGGACTTGAAGATCTTTAAATTTAAAAATTTGAACAAACAGTATATCACATGAGTTTTCAGGTCAGGCAACCATGACAGCATCTTTCTTGGTAATTTTTTTTTTTAAAGATCTTTTTAAGGGAGCAGGCTGACATTACTTATTTAGCGATTTGACTGGAAGCAAATGTGAAGCATAAATGTATCTCTTTGCTCTGCCTAACATTTTAATGCAGCATATCCTGCAGCCGTCCTAAGTGCATCTGGTAGGTTTCAACATAAAGCAGAGCTGTCTTGAATAAATTCCGGTAGATGAGCCTGCCTTCATTTGTAAAGGGAGAAGAAGGCAGGACAACCTGTGCTGCATTTAAATTTCTCGCTGCAGTACAATTCAGCACTGGAGATGCATTTTCTGTGATGAGACTTTTTTTTAATGGGGCTTCCAATGGGCTTGCTTTTACCTGGAATTGAGGACTCCAGGTGACCGGTGAGCTGAGGAAGTGTTGGGATGTTGGGAGTTGATTGGGATCTGGCCTTACTGCAGTGATGACCTCCTGTTCTGTTGCAGGTGGGGTTTGAAGCTGTTTGGGTATCGATGCAAAAGGGTAGGACGAGGCATGGAGGGCTGCACTTTCCTGTGCTGTCATGTTGATCAGCCTCAGATTATGTGGACTTTTTGTTATTTTTTTACAGGTTTACTGTCCAACAGCAGTCTTAGGTCTGCCTGCTTGGAAGCCAGTTATCCCTGCATGTGCTCTTATCCACAGAATATTAAGTGGGTTGCCCTTCTTACAGAGAGGGGTAAATGATTTTAACATTTAACTCACAGGAGCATTTGTGTTGCTTCCTGACAACAGAGCAGCTTCTCGCCCCACTGCCCACGTGCACATTACTTAACACAAGATGACAGGAAATAACTTACTCCACAATAAAACAGGACTGTAATTACCTTGCTAATGTCGACCATATTGCCATCCAGCAAGGCTTGGTCAGCAAGTACAAGGCAGCCACACATGCTCTCTACTCCAATAGTATCCCAGCAGCTCTTCTGCTGTGTGAATTGAAGTCATAACCATCCCCTTTATATTAATTAATGTTGCTACAGAACATTTTCTATGTGTTTTCTGCTGAATACATTAATTAAATCTATTTTCTGCTGGAGATTTCTTTTGCTTAATGAGAAAGACACGTGCATGCTTTCCCTTTTTACCAGCCTTCTAGTGTAGGATATGAGGAATACTGTGAATATGCATGGCCCATTAGTAATTCAATTTATATAGTCAAAACCAAATGACAGTTCTGCAGAGTAAGGATTCGACTGTACTTGTTTTTTCCCTAGGTCCACATGCCTTTGTAGAGGACAGTGTGTGTTCTTAACATACACTGGCAGTCTTGTATGGAATTGAAACAAGGCTTTCACAGTTCAGTTCAGCTGTGAACATTTGGAATTGGTTGGCATCCCATTTGGGGAGATCAGGAGGAAAAGGGCATCATCAGAGAGATGAGACACACTACTGTTTTCCTTTTTTTAAAAAAAAAAAAAAGAAAAGACAGAAATATTCTAGTTAAAACTGAAAGACATTCCAGTAAGACACATGCATATATCAATCTATTCTTGCTACCTATATGACAATTTTGTAAGAGCTGCAGTTAAACTGGAGGCAATAGAGTATCTTTGTGTTACAGTTTTACTCTTGATAATTGGAGTTGTTATTCTGCTTTAGACTCTGGGTCATTTGTTTGGGGTAAATTCACTCTGTCAGAGGTTATCCTGTAGGTGGCTCCACAGCTGGAACTCTCTAGGGGGGCATTCATAATATTTTTGAGCTCTTGCACATTCTTCCTTTGGACACCACCATACCCTCTCCATGGTTCAGTGGCTGAGTAAATCAGCTGACTGGAGGCAGCCCTTTGGAAAATCTCCACGTCTTCATAAAACACATACTTCTTCCTTTTGCAGGGACATTCCTGTAGACTTCAAGTACATAGCTGAGCCAAGTATGCATTCGATGCCAGCCGTGACTTTGTCTCCAAATGGTATGTTAACGCTTTACTGCCTCCTTAGGCCTAGTTTACATAGGCATGCCTTACTGATTATATCTCTCTAGCGTTGCCGTGTTGCATCCCCCTGCCACCTCACACTATCCCCCAAATCAATGTGTGCATTTATTCCAAGATTGGACTGGATCTGGTTTTGATTTAAAAGTCTTAAGAAGAACAAGTATGTCAAAATGAGGGGTTATATCAGGATAACAGTATCAATTTAAATTTAGACCTTCATCCCAACAGGGCAAAAGGACTCTTTCTTGCCATAGAGCTATGGTGTGCTCTTTGCTGTATTTAAAATGTTAAGAGAAACAATGGTGGGAACTGACGATGGCTGCAAAGTACTAACCAAGTTCAGTAGTCCTTGTGGTGCCACCATTAAAGCAGAAACTGATGTTGTACGTGATCCTGTTAATGCTGTTCCTTTCTGTTCTGAATATAGCCCAAATAACTCTTGCATAAGAGAAATCCCGAATTAGCTCAGTGTTTCTGTATGTTAATGTTTCACTGGTGTTTATGTTCTTCAATTAGAATCAAACTGAAAGAGGATAAAGGTTCAGTGCCTCCAGTAATCAGTGAAAATCCTTCTAACAAGACAAAATCTCTGTTATCTCTTTTGGCCAAAATTAAATAGCTTTAGTGTCAACATTATTAAAGTGTTACCAGATTTACATTTAACAGTCCCATTATGGTGAGTAGTGATGAACTGATGAACTTGTTGCACAGCTAATGTTTTCAGCCAGCTATCGGCATCAAATTGTATTTGCTTTGCAGTGTAAGTATTTTACTCTTAACAATAGAAGTGGGTTTCTAATATAATAAGGAAGATTCTGGAGGAGGAGAGAGCTGCATTTAAAAATGTTAGATTCCCAAGCTGGCCAGTTTCAACCCCAGTTTCTGAAATTGCACAACTTGCTGTATTCTGATCCAGTCTTTTAGTTCGTCTCATTCTTCCACATTGAAATACTGGAATTCTTATTCTTTTCCCAGTTCTGGCTGGCCAGCACTTCAGTATTTGATTTCTGAGATGAGATAGTAAATGGTGTTAGGGATGAACTAGTCATCTTTTCAGCTCAAGACATCACCTGTCACATTAACTACCATTATCTTGACTTACAGTAGTCCAATGTCACCCAAAACAAGTTATTTCAGAGTAGTTATGCTATAGATTGTGCCAGACATATCATGCATCATTTTGGAGTCAAATGAGTCCTTTAAAGCAAACTGAAAATTTTGCAGATGTGGAACTTTTCTGCTTAGGGGCACTGATTTATGAATCTCATCAATTAATGTCTTCCTTCTGAGAGATGCAGGAAACAGACCTTTTAAAAAGTAGAGGAGAATAACATACTCGGGGTATACATTACACACTTATCTAGAGTCCTGAGTGCATTTTGTAGGAATAGACTTCCCAAATCCTGTCAAACATAAGGTTTTGCCTCTTGGCAGTTGTACCAGGCAGAAGCAGTATCAGCTGCTACCTAGAACCCTAATACATAATGAAAATCTGGATAAGGTAGTGCAAGAAAAGTTACAAAAATCTCTTAAAACTTTCCCATTAGGTCTGCTTCTTCAGATGCAGCGCTCTGATACCACCTTTGTTTATTGCATTTATAGGGAAGTGGTTGGCTTGCCAGTCGATGGATAACCAAATTCTGATTTTTGGAGCTCAGAACAGATTCAGGTTAAACAAAAAGAAAATTTTCAAAGGTCACATGGTAGCTGGCTACGCTTGTCAAGTGGATTTTTCACCTGACATGAGGTAAGTTTTTGTGGGAATGAGCTTCATCTTAAAACTTAAGGGCACAGATGCTAAATTTCTTTCCGAATCCTCTGCACCACCATTCATTGATGCACACCCATCCTATTAACCCGGCATCAGACAGAGTTCTCTGGCCAAGCAGCAGAATGGAAAGTTTTCTTTTGTCATTCGACAGGACTCAGCAGTTGCTCTGAGCAACATTTAGAAAACCGTCCATGTAGTCCAGATTCCCCATTCTGCAGAGGTGACTTACACTGCTGTTAAACCATCCCGAGGCTCCCCTTGTTTTCCCTAGCCCTGGTGCAGCACAGGAGGCTTCCACTTCTGACTTGGCACCTGGCTCTTTTTGCTCATGGCCTGCAGCACAGGGCCTGTTCCCACAGCATGCACTCATCTGGAATACCTGGGATTCGGACTCGCCCAGTTTTCCCAATTTGCAGGTCTGGTGTGGGTATCCTCATTTATTGTTCAGAGAACAGTCTTTTTCATCCTGTTTCCTTAATAATAAGCCCATACACTTACCACTGTGTGTACATAAGATATTCATTACTATAAAAACTGGAGAAGAACCTCAGCAAAACTGGAGGAAAAAGTGGAGAGAAGTGCCTATAAATTTTAGAGAAACTTCTGGCGCTTTCTCTTTTGCTGATGTATTCTGTTTGGTTCCAGTAACACAGTGTATGGTATAATCGCATTGCTTAGCACATTTACCTCGCAGTTGATGAATCACTTTCTGCAGGACTTGTGTGCTTTAGAGCACAGCACGAATGCTAATTCTTTGGTGGGTATGTTTGCAGACTGTCAGACAGGAAGCTCGCTCGGTGAAGCTCTTTTCCATTGCCTAATGTAAAAGTATTATAATACAAGCAGTCTTCACTTCAGAAAGGGTTGTCAGGCTCTGGAACGGGCTGCCCAGGGAGGTGGTCGAGTCCCCATCCCTGGAGGTATTTAAAAGAAGGATAGATGAGGTGCTTAGGGACACAGTTTAGTGGTGGGATGGCAGGGTTTGGTTAAAGGTTGGACTCGATGATCTCAAAGGTCTTTTCCAACCAAAGTGATTCTATGATTCACGCGTGATACAGCTTTTATTTAAATCCTGTTAACACAGCTACGTGATATCTGGAGATGCAGATGGAAAACTTAACATCTGGGACTGGAAGACAACAAAACTCTACAGCAGATTAAAAGCACATGACAAAGTCTGTATTGGTGCAGTGTGGCATCCACATGAAACGTCTAAAGTCATTACATGCGGCTGGGACGGTCTTATTAAACTATGGGACTAGAGAGGATGCTGTGAAGATCTGAAGGTGGAAGTCCCGCGTACGTCTGAGATAAGAGTGAGCTCTGCTGTAAGGATGGGTAGGCATTTGTAATACTGCAGTTCTCCGCTAGCTGTGTATGTGCACTAACAAATGGGAAATCTGCAGAAGACACAACTGGAAGGATACAGTTCTACGTTTGACCTCTGAGTATGAGAAGCTGAGGTCACCTGAAGCATGCAGAATCAAGTGTTAGTTTGTCGTGTCACTGTTTGTGCAAAACACTCTTGTAAAATAAAATACTTTCAAGAAAAACTATTTTTGTGGTTCTGGCTGTCAGGGCTGCGGGGAGTTAAAGGAGAAAACCAGCAACTATGTAATTCTCTTCCTAAGAAGAAATCTTTGATATCTCCTGCAATCAAGCTGGAAAAAGACGCAGTTGTTTACCTGGGTTTGGGTGGTATTTTGTTGTTCCCAGAATCCTTCTAGCTTTATAGCACGCAAAGCCACTTGCTGAGATCTGTTAATGCACAGTATAATTGAAGGACTGATCAGAAGCTAGCAGTCATCAGGTGAACTGTATTGACTGCAGACTCTATTCATAAACTCTTGATTTCTGTCTGTCTTTAACAATAAGCATCATGCCAATCACTGAGTTTCATCTTTGCAAGTTCTCCTCAATTTCAAGATTTTGCTTGTAATGGTTGTGTGTTAAGTGTTGTTTTTTCTCTTCCCATACGCTGTTAAGTTCCAATAAGCATGATCTATTAAAAAAAAAAAAAAGTGGATGTCTCTTGTTCAGTTTGGAATATGTTGTATTATAAGCCCCATGAAGTTTTTGACAGTTTAATGTATATACATGTCACACTTTTTCTCCTCAAAGAACTTATTTTTAATAAATCTTTTTATAAAAAGTCTACTTATCTTCAGTCAATTCTTCTGTCCAGCACTGTCCATATAAAATATTTCTTATAATTTGGTATTTTAATTGGCAGTTGCACCAGTGTTCAGACAAACTCATTCTCTTGCACCCTTCATACAAAACTAATACAAGCTGGAAGCAAGAGAAAAAAAACCTTTCGACTTCTTATCCCCTCTCTTTTTGAGCACATAATGGAAATAAAAGTGTGTAACTCATCTAATTGATCAGCCTTTAGTTACAGTTGTGAATTACACTATATTGTTTACTATACATCCAATCACTGCTCATCAATTATAGACAGTTGCAAAGGAGGAGTTGCCTTGATTGACAACAAGATAGAAGATAAGGTGTAGATGAGCTGCAAAGATCTCAGATTGTGGAGATGGAAGGAGATGGGTTGGTGGTTTTGTGGGGTTTCTGCTGATTTGGGTTTTTTTGATCAACAAGACAATTCTGTTCTCTGCAAGAGTATGTGCTGAAGTTAGCCCCTTGCTAGTGAACGTGGAGCTGATGCATTTTCAGGCCAACTCTCTAAAGCTGAGCTTTGGAGTCTTTCCACTCTCTGTCCATGCCATCGTGTAACTGCTCCAAGTTTACACATTTCTGTTTGCTTTCCCATCTCGGTAGCCTTGCCTACCCCAAAAACTCCACAGGCTGTTTTCACAAGCAGTGTACTGGTGGTAACTGGGCATTGCCTCGTGCCTGGGCACCTGCCGAGGTAGGAAATGGTAGAGCCTGGCCTGGCGTGCCCTGAGGACCGTGGGCTCTGCAGGGAGAGCAGAGGCTGTTCTTGTTTCTCGGCTCCTCGGGCCCAGGTGGGAGTGAGCTGCTGCCATGGCAGAGGGTGAATTTCCGATGTGATTCTTTTCACAGGGAAGACTCAGCTCCTGAGCTGGGAGTGGGGTGCTGGTGTGCACTGGTGTGCACTTCAGGAGAAAGTCGACTGAAATAATTTAGAGCAGTTTTCTTCCGTCAGATACATTTCCTAAATGGGTATGTGGCAGCGTGCCCTGACCATTACAGCTTATAAGTACAGGGAATCGGGGAGGAGAGGAGGAACCGAGCAGATACAGAAACGTCTCACGGGAAAGTATATTAGCTTCCATATCAGAAACACCTTTCCCAAATGCTTAAAAGCCTTTAAATCGTAACACACAAAATGTTTGGCTCTGGAGTTGGTACTGTGTTTTTCCATGTGTCACCTACCAGGCAGAACTTATTTTTTTATTATATATATATACACACACACACACACACACACAAGTGTGTATGCTAAGTACAAAAATAAGCATATAAACTTTAATAGTAATATACTGAGTGTTGCCTTTGGGGAACAAGAATAAGGACTGTTGACTCAGTAAATTCCGCTGGAGTTGATGATTAAATGGTTGCAACAAGCCCAGAATCAAAATTCCCTTAGAAACCTTCAGCTAAAATCCATTGTCCCTCCCAGCTGGTCACCGTGTTAATCTTTTGTGGAATTTCTCACATCTGCATTGCAGCCTGCAGGGGGAATTTTTATGAGGATAATTCCCCCTTGGCGTCTCGAGAGTTGTGAACTCCAAAGCCCACCTCGTCAGCTAGTTTGCCATGCCTGAGGATAAGGCTGCGTGTCTCTGCGCGGTGCCAGTCTAGACTTGTCTTTCCAGCGGCCACCTGGGAAAAGATTTCTTGCTGCGATAATTAACTCTAATCACATCCTTCTCTTATCTTCCCAAGTTCATGTTTCACCCGAAATTGGTCTGTTGTTGGTCGGAACAAGTCTAGACCGAGACCCCTAGGCTGAACTTGGCGCGTGAGCAGACGGAGCCAGGGAAAAGGCAGCGTTGGGAGAAAAGGGAAGAGTTTTTTTTTCGATATATTCTCCTCTAACATTAGGCAGAGAATCCATCAAAGCGGTGCAAGCCGAAAGGAGCTTTTTGGGAGGGCTGGAGGCAAGCGCCTCGCGCTGCCGGGAAGGAGCGCCCGCAAGCTGGAGCGCTGGGTTGCTGTCACAGCATCGTAACTTCCTTCCCCTCGATCACGCGGCTGTAACTTTCAGAAAGGATGTGCCAATGTGATGCCACTTTTATTAATACCAATTACTTTTACAGTGGGGGATTGTACAGCTAAGCTGAACGATCTCCATCATTCTTGGAGCTCTGCCTGGGAAACTTGATAGTTCCTTTGGCCTCGTGCCATCTTTTTCTTGGACTTTTTTCGTATGCGAGAGGGGGAAATATCCCACATATCCTCATGCAACTCGCTGCTAAGGCGGCTGTCTTTCTTGAAGCAGATGGCCTTGGCATCTGTCTTGCACAGAGTTTATAATTGTCCCCAGTAAGATGGGGCTGCTCAGTCTTTGCCCTCGTTACGAGGAACAAATACTTAAATTGCTGTACAGTCAGAAACGTCCAAGATTGTCTTCTAAAAAAGCCAATTTTGGCAACAGGCAGATGTTCGCTATACCATTTAACGCTGGTGTCTTTAAAGGCTGATTTAAACAGTGAGCTCTGCAGAGCTGGCAGCCCAGTAACGCAGTGTACTTCCCTGCTTTCTACCAGCTGGTCATTACAAAATCCTGCTCCCGTGTGCTAGGAGGACTCCACATGAGAAGCAGCCTGTGCGAGGGGGAACACGCAGAGAACAGAGGAGGGAAAGGAGTTTTGCTTGGAAGACTTTAAACAGTTGAACCTCTACACCAGAAAAATCAGTTTGCAGGGAGGTTGTTCCTCTGGAGACCACTTAAGGACTCGCTGCTGTAGGGTGACTTCACTAGCATACGCTCGAAATTTAAGTCAGTCAGTCTCCTATCTTGCAGTAAAATAGGTCTTTTCTGTCAGGCTTGCTGATTAAAAAAAACCAAAACAAAACCAACCCAGATACACCACGGGTGTCTTGCAGCACTAGGAGGAAACTGCTTGTGGCAGAGTTATATTTACAGAAGCTCCTTGCAGAGTTTAAAGCTTTCAGAAACTAGTTGCAATGACTTTCAATGGGGCACGGACCTCTCAATTCGCCAGGTACTCCAGAATTTTGACCTCAGACCCGTTCATTTTCTGGTTGTATGAGAGAACATTTTAAATGTTAAATGTTTAACCTGCTGCGCATCGTGCCACTGGGAGGCTGCTAAAATGAAACGTTACTGCAGATGCATGGGTTTTGTCGTTCGGAATAAGAGGTTCTCGTTAGCCTGTGGGGTTTTTTTTGGTTAGTCTGAAAGATGTCAAGACTCCTCCCCTCATTTGGGAAAGGAAGACAACAAAACGAATCCTTGAGGGAGTCTTTTCAGTAATAGGAACTTTATGGAGCTTCAAGACCTCTGACAGTTACCTGGACATGGTTCTGGGAGCTACAAATCTTTCCAGTTCTCCCAGCGTAATTACCCTGCAGTTGGTGCCTTGCTCTAACTCACCAGCCTAACACTGCAATTGTGGAATAAGCGGGGTTTTCGGTGGAATTTAAACTCTTGCCAAGTGATGTTTAAAAAAAAAAAATAAATTGAAAAATTGCAAAACTGGCCCGTGCTGGAAGAGCCGTATGAATCTAACTTCATGCCTTAGCTTGCACCCGGCTAATTTCCCCACGCAGCTGTGACTTTGCTCACCTAGGCTACTTGGTTTTATTTTGCTTCCGCGTCCATGTACAACCTTGGCCCTTCAGGTCCTCTGTATATACTCTGTGAAACGTAATCCCTTCTGATATTCCTCTCTCAGGGGATGAAG
>NW_009260598.1:416135-445317 GCF_000687185.1 Egretta garzetta | reverse complement strand
CCAGCCGTCTACAGGAAAAAAAAGTAAGCCCCATTCCCCAGAGTTTTCAAAACCGTGTTGAGCTTGGTCAGAACAGCTTCTCTGCAGCACGCTCCTCTCCTCCTATGCCCTGGTGCCAACCCTTTGGGAGCACCTTGGGGCAGGGGGACGAGCTGGGTTTGTTTGCTTTTTGTCATAATTCCTCCAATATTAAGAAGGTGGTAAGACATTATGGAACAGTATGGATGCTGGATTCTCCTATGTCTTGGAGCAGGAAAACTTCCCCTCACAAAGAAGAAGTAAGGCAGCATTTGAGGGTGTCTGCTGCCTGGCAAGTCAGTCTGGGAGGTCAGCATGGCGTCTGATGAATTCCCAGCCCCTGCATGGTGGCTGCTCCTGGCTGGGAGCTGCTGCTGCTGTGTTAATGCTCCAACACCAGTCTGGCAGCAGTCCCCACCTCCCTGTGAGGCTGGTGGCACCCAGGGTGGTGGCTCCACTCGAGATATCTGAAGGTGGAGGAACAGGTGGGATTCACGTTGTTTGGTCTTGATTAAGAAATGGAACTCCAAATATTGGGGTGGGGGGGAGAGGACACCAGCTGAGGCACAGAAGCATTTTAATTACTTATGGAAGTTTTATACTCTGGACACCTCTGAATTTTCTTTCGGGAAATTGCTGATGAATAAGGAGGTATGGTGGTAATCCATCAAAAAGAGCAAGGACATATTCACAACTGAGTCATCATTTCTAAGCAGTGCAAAGCAGGCTCCTCTTTTCTCCGGGTGTAAGGTCCTGCCCATCGGGATAAGGGCCGGAGCACGGGCTGTCTCTGCAGAGGTTCTCTTTCTGAACCAGCTGAAACACTTCACAACAGGCAGGTCAAACTACACCGTGAACAGGGACTTCTATTTAAGGGAAGAGATCCATTCGCTATCACCAGTGGTTCCCTTCAAGTGCCAGGCTTGCTCTGCAGCTGCTGCCGCCCCCAAAAGCCAGCGGAGGGAGGCAGGTATAAATATGTCTCTGAATGTAGGTCAGCTCTCAACTTCCACCGGCACTAACCCAGGTCTCTACTGACTGCAATTAAATGTCACATTGTGTTAACAAGCAGGAAAAAATCAGGAGTGATTTCCTACTGAATAACCCTGAGGATGCTTTCAAGGGCAAGGGAGCGGCTAATGAAGCTCATGAAATCAAAGGTTTTGAATGAACCAGATGGTCTCAGCTGTTGAATAATTCACCAGAGAGAATGAATGCTATTTCTTCAGGTGTGCTACCGGGTGATACATCTTCTTGGCATCTGCCAAGAAAGGCCAGACATATGGTCCCTTTATGTTTTCTTTGATCTTTCACAGTTGAGAGGCGCTCCTGAAGAGCAACCCTTCACAAGCCACCGACGGGATCAAAAAAGCCTGGGAGCAGAAGTGCATGCCATAAACATCAGGTTTGGAGTGGGGCAGGAGGTCAGACCTTGCTTTGGTCAAATTTGGGGACCTCCGAGGAAGCCAGTGTGGCATTCAGAAAGGGACTGGTGCCCCGGGAGAAGAGCGTTCCTGTCCTAACACACCCTCCTCCGTGCTGCCGTGGGCTACTATGGGAAGCCCCCTGTCACGGTATTAACTGTGATAGTTGGGGGACTCAAATTTGCCACTGCTCTTCATCTTTACCAGGTCACAGGCAGCACCTGAAACTTTGATTCACAAATGTGAGTGATTTATAAATCACCGTGGGCCTCTCTGAAAGGGAAATGCCCTCACCCCCACGTAAGGACCTGTGCAAATAAAACTGCCGCTACGCACGGGTCATCTCTGCAAAAACCCATTTTAGACCCAGCTGAAACATCTCATGGTGGAGGTGTCAAACTAATGCCATAACGACTCCACTTTTGGGAATGAGACCTGGTCGTTATGTCCTTGTTAGCTAGGGTCTGCACTGCTGCAGCCACCATGACCGACTGGAGGTGCGGGCAGTAAGGAGGCTCCAGGGCTGGGTTTCAGCCGGTGCCAGGCTGGAGGCAATGGGCTGGCTGTGCTGGAGAGCTGATGAAGATGCCTGCAGGGAGCACGAGGAGATGCCTGATGCACCTGGGGACTGAGGGCCAGAAGCCTCAGGGGAAGAGCAGAGCAGGGCAACCCCCATAACAGTGACACTGTGCAGATCCAGGGTGGCAGAGGTGCTAGGAGCACCTGGTAGATGGCACGGCACAGATATGCAGCTCAGAAAAGGGGACAGGCCACTCCTTTGCCAGCTGCCACCTGGCTTCCTGTGCTGCTCCTGGCAGTAGGAGTTGGAAGGATGAGTCTCCCTTTCTTCCTCAGATGCTGTCATGGGCAGGGTCCCGCAGCTGGTCTCAGGTGAGCATCTCTCGGGAATATTTTAGCAATGTCAGGACAGGCCAGCAGCCTGGGCATGGCCATGCAGTTACCAGTCTCCAGGCTGTGGCTATAATGGGAGAATGCCCTGCCCACACTGGTTTTAATGGTGCACTTGAAGAAGGAAGCAGCAACCACGGTTTCTGTGCAGGTCTGATCTGGGAAGAGATATGGAGTACAAGGATGGCACACAGTTGCTGCGGGGCTCACTGCAGGGAGAGCACCTCAACAAGCTCCTCACCTGCTTTGTGGCCTCTCTGACAGCTCCTCCAGAGCTGCTCCTGGCAGTGCAGTGCTCCCTGCAAGGAGCCGTCCTACTGGAGCAAGGCAGGCTCAGCCATGGGTGCCAGGTGGGTGCAGACGTCCCCAGAGTAGCTGGTGTGGTTGAGAGCCAGCATGTAGCCATAAACCTGAGGGAGGGGGGGGCAGGGGGGGATGTCTGGTGGATCACAGAATCACAGAATGGCAGGGTTTGGAAGGGACCTTGGGAGATCATCCAGTCCAACCCTCCTGCTAAAGCCGGTTCACCTAGAGCAGGTTGCACAGGACATCATCCAGGCGGGCTTTGAATATCTCCAAAGGGGAGGCTCCCCAACCCCCCTGGGCAGCCTGTTCCAGTGCTCTGTCACCCTCAGAGTAAAGAGGGAGACGCTCCAGTCCTCTAATCATCTTTGTTGCCCTCCCCTGGACTCTCTCTAGGAGTTCCTCATCCTTCTTGAACTGGGGAGCCCAGAACTGAACACAGTACTCCAGGTGGGGTCTCACCAGGGCAGAGAAGAGGGGGACGAGAACCTCCCTCGACCTGCTGGCCACACTCCTCTTAATGCACCCCAGGATACCATTGGCCTTCTTGGCAACAAGGGCACACTGCTGCCTCATGGTCAGCTTGTCATCCACCAGGACTCCCAGGTCCCTCTCAGCAGAGCTGCTTTCCAGCAGGTCAGCCCCCAGCCTGTACTGCTGCATGGGGTTCAACCTCCCCAGGTGCAGCACTCGACACTTGCCCTTATTGAACTTCATCATGTTCCTCTCCGCCCAACTCTCCAGCCTGTCCAGGTCCCGCTGAATGGCAGCACAGCCTTCCAGCGTGTCAGCCACTCCTCCCAGTTTTGTGTCATCAGCGAACTTGCTGGTGGTCCCCTTGTCCAGGTCATTGATGAATAAGTTGAACAAGACCGGGCCGAGCACAGCCCTGAGGAACCCCTCTAGCTACCTGCCTCCAACTAGACTCTGCTCCACCGATCAGAATCCTCTGAGCTCTGCCATGCAGCCAGTTCCCAATCCACCGCACTGTCCACTCATCTGCTCATCAGCTCCAGCTGTGGATGCCAGCAGCCCCGGATCCCTGCCTTTCTCTCTCAGCACTGTCCCTAAGGGGCTGGAGGTGCCGCCTGGCCAGGCGCACGGCTGGGACCCTGCAGCGGATTGGGGCTGGTCGTGCCTAGGGGACGGGGACTCAATTCATTTAAGAATCACTCCTTTAGGTAAAAGAGATCAATAAAAGAGGAGGGGTAAGGGCACAAAAGCAAGACCTCAGAAAGCAAAGCTGTAACTCTTATTTAAGAGGTGCTAAGTACAAAGGCACAGGTAGTGCATAAAATAAGAGCTGTTCATTTTCCTCACCACATAACTGCCTCCAGAATGATAAATGGCTTTTATCTATCCCGTATCTGAGATAAGGTTTCCTTAAAAATTACCATAGTTATTGGAATCTTTTCTTGCAGAAGATGTATTTGCTACAGCCTGAATTGTTCCTGGCACTACCCGGCAACCCTGAGAGAGATTAGCTGAGGGTTTACTAAACTCTGCATCTTCAGCAAAGAAGAACCAGGATGGACCTCCACTCCGTTTCTATAATTTACATACCCACCACCATTTTTTCTTCAGGGCAATAGATGATGGAAGATGCACATCCCTTTGGAATTTTAACATCTGAAACAGATCATGTAATTTGCTTTTCAACCTCCACCAGTTTCTTAAACAAATGATAGTCAGCTGCTAGGCTAGCTACTCTAAGACTAATCAGGAGGAAAAACCTGCGCAGTGCTAGAGCCCATATTTTTATGCTTTATTAATAAATCAGGACTCACAGCTGGGCTTTTGCCACCCCATTATTTGAAGAACAGGGGTTGAGCCACTCTGTGGTGCAGTGGGCATGATCGTTCCGGCAAGCTTAGATACCGGTTTAGGAAATCCTGGCACTCTCTCGCATTTTAATGAATCTCCTCATGGCCCTGCATCGTTAAACAGCCCTCGGTGCTTCATGTAGGAGGGTTTGCAGCAAGCATGGCTGTCACAGAGAAGGCATTTCCCACCCATTTGCAGAGGTCATGGTTCCCTTGGGTTGTGAGTTACCTGGCTGAGGGAGGGGGACAGTTAGCTCAGCCCTGTGCCAAGCGCTTTGCCTAACGTTTTGGGCACGGGGAACCCAACACAGCAGCAATACAACATCTTGATTTCGAGCGCCGCAGAGCTGAGGAGGTGGTGGGCCCCACGGCACCCTGCTCTGAGTGACCGGGAAGACCCTCGCCCCCCAGGTTCTGCAGGAGCAGGAGCTACGTTTATACCAGAAAATAAAACGATGCCAGGTGGTTTTCCCCAGCCTGGAGGCGAACTGGCAAAGATGGCCTGGCCACGTCCATTTACTAAACTCTTTCTGCTTCCCAAACAAGGTGGCTGCATCCAAGGTGTCCTTGGCTTGGGCTAACTCCCCACCTGTGCCTAGGAATCGTCTCAGAGAGTCCTAGGTGGCCTAAGCCAAAATTGTGCCAGGGATCTCATTAATTAACCAGCCCGCCACTCCCAGAGCCTGTGCACGCTGCCTGCCCTGGCTTTGTTTACTAGCACCGGCCCAGCTGGGATCACCACCCGCTCAGTAGTCCCGGTCTGGCTGCACCGTCCTCTTTCTTCCCTAAAGGAGGCATTCAATGTGTAGAAGACCATGTTAAGCCCTCTCAGAATTAAACTCCGCTTCAGAAAACCCAAGTGTAACTAAAGAAGTAGATGGATTTGGTTTTAGAAGGAAAATAAAAGGGGGAGGCAGTAACTCAGAGCCTCCGTACAATACAAGGCACTGTCACTGTCACAGAGAAGGCATTTCCCACCCATTTGCAGAGGTCATGGTTCCCTTGGGTTGTGAGTTACCTGGCTGAGGGAGGGGGACAGTTAGCTCAGCCCTGTGCCAAGCGCTTTGCCTAACGTTTTGGGCACGGGGAACCCAACACAGCAGCAATACAACATCTTGATTTCGAGCGCCGCAGAGCTGAGGAGGTGGTGGGCCCCACGGCACCCTGCTCTGAGTGACCGGGAAGACCCTCGCCCCCCAGGTTCTGCAGGAGCAGGAGCTACGTTTATACCAGAAAATAAAACGATGCCAGGTGGTTTTCCCCAGCCTGGAGGCGAACTGGCAAAGATGGCCTGGCCACGTCCATTTACTAAACTCTTTCTGCTTCCCAAACAAGGTGGCTGCATCCAAGGTGTCCTTGGCTTGGGCTAACTCCCCACCTGTGCCTAGGAATCGTCTCAGAGAGTCCTAGGTGGCCTAAGCCAAAATTGTGCCAGGGATCTCATTAATTAACCAGCCCGCCACTCCCAGAGCCTGTGCACGCTGCCTGCCCTGGCTTTGTTTACTAGCACCGGCCCAGCTGGGATCACCACCCGCTCAGTAGTCCCGGTCTGGCTGCACCGTCCTCTTTCTTCCCTAAAGGAGGCATTCAATGTGTAGAAGACCATGTTAAGCCCTCTCAGAATTAAACTCCGCTTCAGAAAACCCAAGTGTAACTAAAGAAGTAGATGGATTTGGTTTTAGAAGGAAAATAAAAGGGGGAGGCAGTAACTCAGAGCCTCCGTACAATACAAGGCACTGTCAGTGTGACTGAAAGTCAGTAGCCTGAAAACCAGCATGCGTTTGTTCAAAAAGAAAAGGTTTGACATTTAGCCACAAGTTAAAATTTCAAATGTGATTTGGAAGACTGATACAAACCTGAGCACACATGGGCACAGAGCTGGCTTTCTCTGACGAGACTAAAATCCCCCTCCCCCCCGCCTCTTTCCAGCAGCCCCTCACCACCCTAGTCCTTCACCATCGAAGCAGGGAGAGGGTTTTCATCCACCTCTTCCACAGCAGCCTGAGGTCCTTGGCCAATGCAGATGCTCAAAGTCGGATTCACTGCAGCCGTTTCCAGCCCCAGGATGGGCTCTGCAGGTCCCAGTGGGGAGGCAGGCGCTGGGGCCAGGGCAGGTGGCTCCTCACAGCCCCAGAGCCAGGGCGGTGGGAGGAAGACTCTCCCCCCAGTAGGGTCACCTGCCTGCTGGCCTTTTCTGGGACACGGGAGCTGACCTGAAGGGCTGAAGCAGTTTCTGCTGGGGAGAGCCGGTCCCTGCCCGCCCTGGGGCAGCAGGAGCCCTCAGGGAGGTGGGAGAGGAGGAAAGCAGATGCCTCGCTCAGGGGCGAAGCCTGGGGAAGGTGAGGGGGCTGGCTTGATCCACTGGCGAGGCAAAGCGGTGCCTCTGGGAGAAATCTGACTTCCTGGCTGGAAGGAAGAGCTCCTACTCTTTTTTTTTTTTTTTTTTAACCCCCCCTCTGGCTGCTTGCCGAGATCCCAGGGGCATGTTGGGTCCAGCGCAAGGGCTGGAGGGGATGATGGAGCTGTGGCAGTGGAGAAGGTGAAAAAGGAAAGGAGGGTATGAAAGGAGAGAGGGAATGCCAGGATTACAAGAGACAGAACAACACTGGGCAGAGAAAGAGACTTTTTAGAAACACAGCACTGGGCTGCAGCACACCAAGGGGAGGAACACTGAGCCCTGCAGAAGCCAGAAACCAAAGGCAGCTACGAAGGCCGTGTATCAAAGACATGGAAGTGGTGCCATCTTGTATTTCAATGCAAAGTTTAATGTCAAAATTCTTTTAAAGAGAAGAAAAAAAACCCAACCTGCTATATTATTTTTTTAGCTCCCCCCATTCCTTAGCTCCTCAGGGAACGGCCACGGCTGGGAGCGCACTGCAGACAACCCCCGTGCCAGCCTGCAGAGCCCCCACATGCCCGCAGACCAGGGCACCCGCCCCCACCACCCCCTCTGCCTGCGTCAGTGCAGACCCGGGCTCTGGCCTGCTCCTGGCAGGGAGAGGCAGCCAGCCCAGGGAGGTGCTGAGGAGGTAGCAGGCACCCAGGCACAGCGCTGGAGAAGGCAGGCAGCAAAACATTCAACTAAAGCCCCAAACAAATGAATGAAAAAGACCAGGATTCACTTTCAGCTCTTTTAAATAAGTAACTCGCCAGATGAAAAACCATTTGCTACAGCCGATGCAAGGGTGATTTAAAACAAGCCGTTCTGTGAGCAGATGAACTGGGGAAGCCCTGTCTTCTGTGGCTGAAGCCTCTGGAGGGTGAGGAGGGTGAGCGCTTGGCAGCAGCTTTTCCCGCAGCTGAGTCTCTCTGCCCCACCGTCGCCTATGTGAGAAGCACCGAACTCGCTTGCCGCAGCCAGGCTGCCCTACAGAGCCAAAGTCAGAGCACTCAGAAGCTGTTCAAAGAAATAGGTAAGAGTTTAATTTGGTGGTGATTTCTGCCTCTGCCAGATTCAGCTGAAATTTGCCAGTGGGTTGAAGAACACGCTGTTCTTGCCTAAAATTCATTCCATAGGAAGCAAGGCAAAATTAAAGAAGGTGCAAATCAAAGCCGATTGCTTTACCAAGAAGTCACACTTGACCCCTCCTGAGAAAGCACCTCCTCATGAGCATTCTCCTGCCCAAGGGCCGGTGCAGCTCAGCGAGCAGAGCTTCCCAGGGCAGCCCCAGAGGGATGCCCCCTGTGCCGGTGTGCCCGGCCACGGGGCAACCTGGGAAAGCTGCGCTGTTAGCCACCCCAGACAAACCTTTACCGGAACCTCTGTCCTCTCAGACCATGTACCCGCTGGCAAATATATTGCTATACAAATCTTCACCATGTATCTTGTCCCAACACCAGTTCCTTTGACAACGTATAAAAATAAAAGCCAGTCCATTTTGTTAGCAGTCACTGTGTGCATATTTAGCAACTTTAGCCAGTGACGCCAAAGTCGTCTTCAATAACGCTACGGGGCCAGATGGCTTGCAGTCGCACACCATAAATTCTTTTCTGCTATTTCCATCTTGTATTTACCCAGCTCAGTGTGTAGCAGCTACTGGCGTTGAAGGCTTCCTTTTTCAGAAACATCTGTGGTTTTGATAAGTCTTTGTAGGTATGGAAAAGCCTGAAGTCCTTCAGCTCCAGTTCTCGGAGCAGGCTGTACCAGTACCGCACCACGGTGCTGTCATTGCCGCTGACCTCAAACCCAGGCCAGTGGATGTGCACCTCAAAGACCAGCTGTCCTATCTGCTCAACAACATCTTCCAGGATCAGGTTTTCCAAAATTTTCCACTCGGCGCTCTCCACATCTGCCTTGAGGACATCAATCTGCAACAAAAACATGAAAATGAGAGGCTTTGCAATTACTGTCAGTAACATCTGAGGCCAGGTTTGTCCATTTTATAATATATGTAATTGCTCTTATGTACAGTTCCTTTAGTGTTTAAAAAAATTAAAAAGCGTCAGAACATCCTTGGGCTGAGAAGTAGGTGAAGTTTCTTGCTTGCCGGTTCACAGCCCTTCTGCTTCCAACTCCTGGCCTGAAAAGCTTTGTACCTTGAGGTGTCCCATGCAGCTGATCCTACAACCAAAGCATGTTATTGTTCTGTCACAAATCTTGTGGTGGCATCAAAGCTATGGAAAAAAGAAACCCACCTCACTAAAAAAAAGACACTAAGGCATTGCTGTTCCTTCTTTCTCCATCACAAAATCCTGCGACAGAACAAAACATGCTAACAGTGATTACTTGCACCACAGTAGAGCAGGGCCCTCGTGTGCCTGATGCTACACCCCACCCAAGTGCAGGAGAAGGCCAAAGTGAAACGAATACTGTAAGCAGCTCAGGTCACCAGTTACCCACGGCCAAGCTGCTGTCTGAAGCTTCTGCAGGCATCACTATGGATGCTGAGTGAGGAGGCAATTAATAAGTGAAATTAAAACAGTGCCCTGTGTTTTAACTGCAGCTCCTCCAAAGAAAAAGGGATAGCAGGAAAGAAGCCACAAAGTTGCTTGAAGGGAAAAAGACAATTAATAAGTGAAATTAAAACAGCGCCCTGTTTTAATTTTAGACCATTATTTAATTCTGTCGTTACAATATTCAGCAAACCAACTTCTCACAGCCCAGCACAACTGTGGGTTGACTTTACTTGGCAATTAGCTGGAAGAGAGGATTTGTATGCTTTAATAGAAAAAGAGCATTTCATCAACGTTTCACACCTGCTAGAAAACGATGACTGCAGAAGTGCTCACACAAGCTGCAGAGCTCAAGGGCCCGTGTTTCCAGAGCCAAACAGGGGAAACTCCCCCTCCATGAGAGCGGAGTTTGCCTGTGCCGGTTCCACCTGAGCTGCTGCTTCTGCCCATCTGCTCACACTCAAGATGCAATTGAATTTAAGAGTCAAGCAAAGGTAGTCAAGAATAGTTTAAAAAAACAAACAAACCAAAAAAACCCAGGCAGCCTTACCCTAACCCTCAAGGCAGTGTTGGAAAAGGCACCTGTGCAGGTACAGGAGTGAACTTTGGGCAGGTGATGTAAAAGCATCGCCAAGGCAACTGCTCCCTCAAGCCACGAGGCACACGCAGAGCACAGGAGCAGCCATACAGAGTCCTCTCCTTCCTCAGCTTTAAGAGGGTCTTTGAAAGAGGGCAGAAACCAGTGGGAGGTGAAGAGCAGCTTCCCAACTGCAGATGCACAACCCAGAGTAGGGAGACAAGAGGAGCCCTGGGCTGTTCCTGTTCCCAGTGGGGTGAAAGGTAGGACAATGGATGGGTACTCCCACCTGTCTTACTACAACCTAGAGCTATGCCGTGGGCTGGATAATGCTGTTACCAGTGGGAAAACAGAGGTCATTAGAGACAAACAGCGTGGAGCATCAGAAGGGGACCAGCTAGGAGAGTAGGACTGAGATCTGAGGACCCTGTGCAAGGCAGCTGCCATGGAGGGCTCGGTGATATCCTAGTTTCCAATGGGGTGACCACGTATACCTTCCTTTATTCTCTGGCTGGCTGGCCTGGAGGCACCAGGGTCTGATCTGATGAGGTGCAGAGCGCTCACAACCGCGTCAGCTCTCCTCAGGGGCTGTGCTCTGGTGCTATGGATGGACATGGAATGGCAAGAATCGGTTAAATGCTTGCCGTGTCTGGTCTGCATCTGTAAAACGAGGGTATTAACCATTGAACTCCTACTGCAGGGTGCAAGGGTTGTGCTCATGAAGGGCTGTGAGACTTTTGTGGGACAAGCTGAACGCCACCACATGTTCAGAGCAGGACTTGGGGAATGGGACTTGAATGAGGTCCATGGTCACAGACCAAATCATGAGAAGCCAAGTCGCTGCCCGTCTGCTCATTAAGGCGGCATTGTGCCTCCTCCGCACCGAGGGAGGCAGGGGGCCAGAGGAAAATGACTGAGGGATTACGGAATTAAAGCCCGTATTGTGGCATGTCCGCATGGGGAGGGGAAAGGAAGGTTGCATGGACAACCTTAGCTCTGGTATTTCCTAACTTGACTCTGCAACAAAGAGCTTGTCAGTCTGTCCGTACGTGGGTCAGTGAAACAGTTTAGCATAGCGCTCCTTTGGGTTCACGGGGAGGCTGAATGTAAATGCTGCTGCTCATGACATTTCAGCTGAGAACTACTTCACGGTTGAGCTCACTTGTTTCCCTTTATACATTTAAATAGGTTACTTATTTTTCAGATAGCAACTCGCAGCTCCACCTGTAATGCAATTTTGTAGGAAGTTTTGATTCCACACAGGTGCAATCGCCATAGGACTGTGCTGCCGCACTTGAGAAACCACAGATTTTATCTTTGCGAGATTTCTGTAACTTTAAAAGTTACAGAACCCTTTTTCTTGTGGGGGTGGGGGGGGGAGCAGGGGGAATGTTTCTGAGTGTTTACTTTTGTCTTCCCATGATTTTGCTTTATGGCAACCATAGGACATCTTTTTCCTGTGGTAATGTTTCCAGTCATCATCCAGGTTGGTTTGTTTTTCTCTCATGACATTTAACTGCTGCTCTGGCTGCTCAGCAAGCACTCCGCACGCTCTGCACCCTATTTGCAAAACTGATCCAAAAAGTGGCTGCTAAATAGCGTTTCAGTAGGATGAAATGAGTTACCACAGTAACTGCTTGAACACATACTGAAATGACTGGGAAAGTAACACCACACTAGTGGGGATGTGCTGCATACAGAAACCAGAGGCTCTTTGTTACCTGTAGTGCCCTGCACTGCTCGGGGACCCAGAGGGAGGACGATACCTGTCTCTATCTACCCACCAACTGCTGTGACAGTCTTCCAGGCAAGGGGTCCATCTCAGCCCAGAGTCTCCATTTTATGCCACGGCTAGGGCAAAATAAATGGCAGAACAGCTTTCTGTCAGAGTATACAAGTGTCCTGCTAACACTGAGTGCAGGTTTTGTGACGATTAGACTGCTCGGGAGAGATTTACCCCCAGTGATAAGCAGCGCACTACTGATAGGAAATGCACTACCACCTTCCAGATGCCTTTATTCAAAGTGCCAGTGAAAGGATTAGTGGACAAACCTATAAATTCAGAGCTCTAATTCACCTGGGAACGCAGCTGGCGCTGGCTGCTGAGAGTAAACCCTGGAGGGCAAAGATCTACAGTGCCTGAAGGTGAAGGATGGGAGTCAATTGCCTGCCAGTTTTGAGCACTCACAGACTAAGGCTGGTTCCTCTTATCTTCCACAAATCCTCTTATCTTCCACAAACTAAGTAGGTTATCACAGAAAAGTAAAAAAATGTGGATTTTGTAATGTTTTCTTAGTGTTTAGCTCCCTTGAAAAAGCACTGCAGCATTGTACCAGTTACACTTGGAGACAAAAAAAGGCCTTTCCTCATGCACGACCAAGCATATAAAAGAGCTGAAAAAGAATGCGGTTTTAGTTAGCGAAGGTTAACACGTACTGTATGAAGGCTCATTTCTTCTTTTTAGGGTAATGACTTGTTACAACAATTGCATCATTTCCTAAAGCGGAGATCAGACCTCTGTTTGCCTTGATCGTTTTTGAACTACCAGGGTTAACGGGGATTTCAGGCTCTGCGCTGCCCCGTGGGCACCATTTAAAGCTCCCCGTGGAGGAGTGTCAATTGAGAGCGAGTAGCTGGAGGAAGCAATTTAGCTGTATTACTTCCAGCGCGAACTCAGCATGTGGAAACGGTAGCCAGGAAAGGCAAAAATGGCAAATGCGGTACAGGTCAGGCAAGGAGGGCCCCTCCTCCCTTTCCGTGGGAGGAAGTTCTGTGGCGTAAGCTGGGAGCAAGGAGAGGAGAGCTGGTTACGGCTTTCAAGCAGGGCAGTGGAGGTGAGAACCACCCCGTCCTCCTGAACCACAGGATTCGAGGCTGTGAGAAATAACTCTCTGATCCTGCTCCCCGACACCCGCTTACCATTTTGACACCAGCTGTACAGGAAGACGAAGTCTGCTTGCTTACACATCATTTTTTCCCCTCTCCATCCAAGTACAATTCTCTGTTTTCAGCAGACAAAACTCTAGAAAAAGCTGTTTAATTCACATTTTGATAGCACACGACTTTGCAGGTAACAAACAGGTTCTTGCGTGTAGTTTTTTTAAACATAGCTTCCCTCTTTTCCCATCTGCAACCTCTCAGCACGACACTTCCCTCATTTGCTTTCCCTTCAAAATGCATCCAGTCCCTCCTCACCACCAGCCAAAGGCTTGGATGTTAAGTCCCCTTCATTTCTTTTTATTCTGAGCCGAGGCTGTAATTGATGGCAGACAGGATGCCACATAGCCTAATAGCAAATTATGTTCCAGTCGCTTGTGACTGCCCGTCCCTGTGCTCCCTGGGATTGGTGGGAGTGGGAATGATCCTGCCTCTGTCTGAGCCATCCGGAGGGGAGATGGGGACTGCTGTGGGCATGGTCTGAGCAACACAGACACTGAAATCAGGAGAAAAGTCAATCATCACAACTGGTTTACAGTGGTGTACAGCTCCAAACAGCAGCACTTCTCCTTCAAATTACCTCCCTTCCTTCCTACTCACACTTACACCCCCCTCCATGATGGCCTGTATGGCCAACTTCAAAATGACTCTGGGACAAATGTGTCATCTGAGATTATTTGCTCCCAACACGACAGGTTGGGCACATCTTCAAGTATCTGCTTAAGGCACCAAAGCCACAAAGCCAGTTTGTGCAGTTGGGTGCTTACATGGTTTTTGGTCTGTTTTTTACAGTAAAGGGCAACCGTCCAGTTGAAGTCACACAATACCACCAAAAGTCACCGTTGAAGTCACGCATCACCAAAACAGAAAACGCACAGTGAGCGCAGACGAGCTTTGTTCCTCTGCTCTCACCGCTGATGCTCTGCAGCCTTGCGAGTGACAGAGAAGTCTCTTTTTCCCCCCCAGTTTCTGTGATGTGCTTCCATGAAAGTGTTACACAGCAGGGGCAGGATATTAACGGTCACTTTATGTTACCTCCACTTAAGCTAGAGAAAATGTTTCAAAATCATATTAAGAAAACTTATTTGACTTTCTCTGACGGCAACAGCTTGCCAGAAGCAGTAATGGTCCCAGACAGACAAACGTACCTGTCCGGAAAGCCCTCCCGGTGCATGCAGAAGGCATCAATCTCAGCTGCATGCTCAGGAGCACTACAAGCACTACGCCTGTGCTGACCCACAGGGGGCTGCTCCCAGCGAGGACCCACACAGGCACCCCAAGTGACTCCCTTCCACAGCCGCAGAGCCCAGGTGTGGGGGCCACTTGGCACTTTCATTCCCCACTTCTTCCCTCGGTCTCTGATGCCAAACATTTCCCACATACTCTCTCCACCTGGATGCGATTTCCCTCTGAAGACCCATTACAGAAAGAGAGACACCCCCGCCCCCCCTCCAGTCCAGCCCAGTCAAGCGATGCCACTTACTCCAGTGGACAGGCAGAGAAGAAGAGGCCTTTTAGCTGGTAGGAGGTTTTTTTTTCAGTGCCACTTTGTACCAGCGGCCAAAATTATCTCCGGAAAAACAACTGCCACCTGACTTAGGAGATCAGCATGGCCTGAAATCCTTTCTCCCGGGCTGCATTTGGTCAGGAGGCTGTAGGGTTTCACCTGTAGCCTTCCTGTCATCAAACACACCTTTCTTCACCATAGGATTAGTTCTTGGCATCTTCCCATCTTAACTCACTCTGGGCACTGGACCAGACAGCAACAGCAGCTCACTTGTTAATCATCTTCTGGTCATAAAATAATACATGTCCCCAGGCCTGAATTGATTTTCAGACAGGTTTCATGGCTTTAGCTAGCATTACGCTATAATGACCTTAAAGCTAGAGGTATTGTGCTTAACATCTTGTCTAGCTTGCTACCCAGCAAGACCAAGTGACCCAGTGAACAGGATCTACAACCCCCAAGCATGTGGCAGGCCAGCACTACACGTCGACAATGCTGAGGGAGAGGACCTTCCCTTCACAAAAATCCTAAGCACCAAAGATCTTGGTTCCCCACCTCTTTAAACCGAGACCAGTCTCCAGAGCAGGCAACAGGAACCTCACTGCTAGCTGAAGACTCAAAGTGATGCTTTCTCAGAGGAAACAGGGTGAAGAGCCACCGTGAGGACACGAACCCCCCAAACAGTGACCTCCTTGCCTGCCCAGAGTGGTAGCAGCTCACAGGCTGGCATCCCTGCTCAGAAACACTGTGCCCCAGCTCCCATTTGCTGTTACCTTTTTCAGTTTGCACGGCTCTTCTGTTGTACGGAAAAAGATGAAAACAACGTCCCCTCACCAGGTCCCTCAATCCAGATTGCCCAAGTGGGAAAAACCCCACAAGGGAGCTGCAGAAACCCTGATCTTAAATTATTTATCAGCCTGATCATTAGCAAGAGCTCTGCCCACTGAAGCCCATGCTGCAAACAGATGTTTTAAATATTGCATTTATTCCACCAGCAGCCAACAGCCTGGACTGGAAGCCCAGTCGCTCCGTGCACAGCCCTGGCCGAGTGCACGAGTTGCTTTGCAAACCATTCAGCCATCTAATCTCACAGGAGACATCCCGCTGCCCGCTCCCCCCACCCCTCCCCCCCAACGGGGGAAAATCCTTTCATTTCTGTTCTTTTGATCTTCTCTGCCAGACCCTGCTGGATGCCTGTGGGAACGGATGTTTACTCAAAAGAAGAAATGCTGTATGCTGGACCCTCAAGACTCTTCATTAAAGGGGAACAAACATTTGCAGTCTGTTTGTGTTGCCCCAGCACCAAGCAAGGGCAGAGGGACCTGGCTCCATGCTTCCATAAGGTCACGTTATCCCAGCCTTGCTAAAGGTGAAAGCCAGCAAGAGTATGACAAATGCATTACAAGGGGACAAGTCGGCACAGGAGGTTTGCATGAGAAGGCAAATAGTTAAGCAAATAGTAAAGCCCCAAGGAGCAAGACCCTTGAGCGTGTGTGCGCATGCAAGGGACGGAGGGTTTAGGCTACCATAAAATGGCTGTACGTAGTAAACAGTGTTTTGGCTGCAAGATCTGCTATTGTTTATTAATACGGTGCCCATGGGGGGCTTCAAAATGTAAGTAGTTGAAGAAAGGGCTGAGTCTCATCTTCAAAAAACATTCACCACACCTTAAAGAACATCTCTTGCAGGATGAGAACATGCAGCCCTGGTGTAACCGAGTAGCTCCAATTAAATCTGGTGGAAGACCTGGTTCCCATCTGCACTAGCCAGTGCAATAAAGTCCTTTAAGACTACACCCCTTCATGGGGATCTATTTGTTTCACTCCATTTCTGGTCCAAGGTGCCAATCTCCCTCTCTTCTGCTTCATTGTCTGTCTGTCCACCCTGCTGTTTGCTTGCAACCATGGCAGAAAGAAAGCTACATGTTCCTGAAAACATGAATAAGGAACACCCTGAACTGTTTGCACAACTACCAGATTTTGTCCTGGACAGGCAGTGGCAAGGGGAAAGGAGAGCTGCTGTGGCTTTGACCTCTGGATTTCCAATTTTTGGAGAATGGTGGGATACCTTAAACTGCTGTCGGATCAAAAATGAGACCAGAAAGGATCCAGACACTAAGGTGAAAGTATTTAAACAAGAGACAGTCAATTCCAATGACAAGAATTTGTAAACAGTGACCGGAGGAGCAATAAGCTACCAGGGACAAACGTGGGGGGAAAAATTACATTTTTTTGAGAGATCTCTTAAGTGCCCTGGATAGGGCATTTATCTAAAGAGCTTGTTAATGCCAATTACTCCCTGGAAATTGTGAGAAACATGGGTAGCAGACAAAGACCAGGATGCTTATGATAAGGGTGTTGCTCTCAATTCTCATAAAACCATTGTCATATCATGGACCACCACCTGGAGCAGACATCGAGCACCTTGGCCGAATGAAAACCCTACAAATTCACATTACCTTGCTTAAGCCAGTGTTAATGGCTTAAGTAGGAGTTGGGAAGCATGAATACAGGACTGAGCTCAGCAGGTGCCCTGTATCTGGTACCACCTTGTGAAGCAGGGCAGGTTCTCCAGGCTCCTGCCGAACTCCAGTTTCGGTGGGAGGACAGAACCAGGAGCGAGTGGCTTCTTACAGCAGCAGCATACCAGTGATGACTCCACAGTGCCTGAAGCGAGTGCTGTGACTCTCCTGAACGCAACTGTTTGACACTGAAATAGTGGTTTATGCTGCTGCTATCGAAAAGAAGGTAGAATGGCATATTAGTGCACCGAACTGTGCTGGGAATTGAACATAGCTTGCACAGCCCGCTAGTAAAGCTGGGGGAAAGAAAATTTTTAATACCTGCTTTTTCTGAAGGGTCTTAACAACCACAGCAAAGGCAACAAAAAAAGAAAATAAAACCCTAAAAAAAAAAAAATCCTTCCTTCTAATTTTTAGCAGACAAGAATATGCTTTGAAAGTGTTTGGGTTTGGTTTTTTTTAAAGATGACCTCTATAAGTTGTGTTTCAACAGCCAAATACTGTCATTACAATTCAGGCATTGCACTAGCCCTTTTCCTAGGGGAAGAAAAGGCTATGGATCGCACCACATTCAGCCAACGGTATCATTAAAAAAGATCTTTGCTCCATGCCTGACAATTGCATACTAAACAGCACCTTCAGGTTGCTCCCTAGAAACACCACTATTCTTAACAGTATCTTGAGAACTGCTCCTAGCAGCGAGAATTTAAATGAGGCAAAAGGATGTGTAAGGGACCATGAGAAAAATCCCATAAAGGAATGTGTATGAAGCATTCCTTGCAAAGGAAACAGAGAGCAGGAGAGGTGGTGAGCAGTAAATCACTGTCCAAAGATCTTTGCTTCCAGAAACATGAGGTTGTCAACCCCATTTCTCCTTGCAGCCACACTGTTCAATCTAGTTACAATTAAAATATTTTATACAGCAGCAGCCTCAGCTGACTAAGAAAATACAGACCAATTACCACCTTGATTTCACTATCACTAAAATTAAAAAAATATATACAACCAGGGAAGAAACACTGTGTGCCAGGAGATTGTAGATTACTCAGGGGCAACCATTACAAGGTTCAGAAGGCAGCATTGCCAACTGCAGCTGGAAACATGTGCACCAGTTTGATCACCCCTTCAGCAAGTGGAGTAAAATTTGCCAACTCACTGCTGCACCCCCAGACAAAAGGTTCACACGTGGCAACCGTTAGTGCTCAAACTGCAGCTCTGCCTTAACTCCAGGGAAATCGGTCGCGTTACACAGAGTCTGAATTTGGCCCACCATGTACAACCATAACCTCAGAGGGACTGAATGCATGTGTTACAGGCAAAAGACCCCGCAAGAACTCAAATCAAATTACAGAGCTAGCGGCAGATGCTTATTATAGAAAAACATGCTCTCCAGCTCTCTGAGCTTTTGCTCTAATGGGATGAGTTAAAAAAAAAAAAAAAATTACATTTTCTGGCTAGCTTGCCCAATGTTATTACCTCTGTCACTCTCCTTTTCAGCACAACCAGCATGGAAATCAGGTGTGTGAGACAGGTTTGCAGAACTTTGAAGTCCTGATCCCAGGACTTGTCAGACAGATGCTGAGCACAGACAGCATCTCAGATAGACAGATGCTGAGCACAGAGCTCAGTCTGTGGGCAAGTTGCTCAAGATGGGATGCACCTCACCCAGCCTTAGACATCTAAACCCAATCCAGTTGTCAAAGCTCCCTTTATAGACCACAGAGAACAGGAACTTCTGAAGGGCAACTGGAGATGTGCAGGTCACATCATCCAGCCTGTTTTAAACATTTGCCCTTGAATGAGATGAACTGCAGCTTAATGGTTTCCCTTGAGTTTATGAGGACCTCAACAGCTATCTCAAATGTAGAAATATAAGTTAATGGAGGGGAGTTCCATGCTCCTCCATCCCCTGGCAGGTCATTTATTTAGACTATAAGCTTTTACAGCAATGGTATTACAGCTGCCTGGTGCAAAAGGGTCCAGTGCTAACGCGGGACTTTACTGTGCACAGTTACTCCTTCTACAAATAGGCCAGGACCAGCCATTTACACTTTAAAAAAAAGGCAGTGCTCTGGGACAAGTCCTTGACTAGTGTAAGCACTACTTAGCAACAACTAAAACATCAGTGAATTATCAACATTCTTCTCATACTAAATCCAAAACACAGCACTATGCCAGCTACTAGAAAAAAAAACCCAAACAACTCTATCCCAGCCAAAACCAGCACACTATTCTGGCCCCTGAAGACCTGAGGTGTGCATAATAGAGTAATTGCATGGATTTGGTTGCTCCAAAACTTAAACGTGGACTTCCCCCAACCTAGAGAGGTAGTTTTTTGTTTTGTTAATCAAATCTCCATGCACAACTATGTTGTTACACAGTTTTCCCAGGGCTTTTCTTTTATACTTACTTGTGTACTGCAACAGAGCCGATTTTAAACCAAAATGGTAAATCGATTTTCTTTAATGTTTGCTCTTTCACACCAGTCTTCACAAAACTGAAAGTGCAGCACAAAATAGACTCTATAGTATCTGCTTTAGGAGAGGAGCAAGTGATAAATTACTTGCCTTGGAGGAGATGAGGTTATTAATCAAAATGGCTTCAGGGTGTAGTGTTTTGAAGTTGTGTCAAGTATTAAATAACAGGTGAAAGGGAGGAGGTTTTTCTTTCTGAAACCTTAAATCTAAGCCCATTCAATAAAACGAAGCAGGCACCTGCTAGACAGGTTGTCACAGAAAAAAATCTTCATGAAGAGCCAGTGTAAATTAAAGCCTTCAAGTAAAAATCAGGACTTAAAAGATTGCTTTGCGTTTCTTTTCATAATAAATGACAACACGGTTTGGTCTCTTACACAATTTGTTCAAGCTGACTTGAATGGCAGGAGTTGAACGCAGGCAGCTCTGCTGTCCCCCGAAAGTTATACCTATGAGCACTTTCTGATTAAATGAAGGTTTTACTTTGCATTCTCGGATTCTCCTTTCCAGCTTAATTTGTTTTCCAAGAAACCACCTCATCCACTGCTGAGCTATACTGCCAAGGAATGCAAGCTTATAGCACTTACTGATGGCATCACATGAGATTTGTCCTACAGAGCTCCAGAAAGGGGAAAACTACTACTGAAGGAGAAGTCTGCACGTGTGAACACGCATGATTTACTCGTGCATGCCCATTCAGGACAGAACAAACTCCTGCTTGCTTCTGCTGCTCAGGGCCTTTCTGTGAAAGATTTTAAATTTTGCTTTATAGCATAACTTTTGTCATGTAGAATACATGTAGCAGCTTGGTTTGAATTTCTGGTTAAGGGTTAGAATTTTTTGTAGAGGGGATAATGTTGGGGGGGGGAGCTCGCATTTCAGTATGGTCTCTTTATAGCTTTATTGCGTACTAAAAACTGGGCTATATGGAACACAGCAACCTTCTGAGGAGGACACTGATACCATACACAACACAAATCTACTCTGGGACTAGGTGAATGGTTTATTTAGACAGCTGAATTGGCCCCTTTGTAACTGAAATTCAGATTGATGATCTCCTTGCAAGACCATGGAACCAGCTAGTTTAGAAGAGCACTGGGATATATATTTGACACTGTCTCCCACAGCAGTCTTGTATCCAGGTCAGGACGTTACAGTCTGGATGAACAGACAACCACATAATTAAGAAACCAGTTGGATGGTTGGGCTCAGAGGGCAGTGGTTGTACCCCACCTGGAAGTCAGTTACAAGTAGAGTGCCACAGGGTCTACACTATGATTCATCCTGTTTAACATCTTTATCAGTTACCTAAAGGAGGTGTTAGATATGACCCCCTTGCCACGTTTGTGGATGTCACCAAATTGGTGGGACCAGTCAATACCCACACTCAAGGGCAGACCTGCCATCCAGAGGGACCCAGACAGGCTGGAGGGATGGGCCGACAGAAACCTGATGAAATTCAACAAGGACGAAGGCCAAGTCCTGGAAAAAACTCAACGGTTTTCAAGACCAGAGTGCATAAAGCTTGTTCAAACCTGGTCTGAATTCAGAGCTTGCCTTGCTTTGAGCAGGGAATTGAACTACAGGCCTCTCAAGATCCCTTCTGACGAATCATCCAGCAACTCTGTATGAAGGAAGTTCTCCATCCAGCTACCACTAAGCCATGGGGAACACCAGCACTGTGGCATCCTCACCCCAGTAGGTAGTTAGAGAATATGAAAGCGAAAACTTTCACAAAGTTGAACTCCACTGCCATAAAAAAGAAAATCCCATGCATTCAGTGGCTTTCTCCCTTTTTTCCACTGCTCAGCAGCAGCACTACAGAGTGTGCACGTTCAGCAAAAAGAATGGGGGGGTGAGGGGGCGGGGGAGATAAGCAAGATCAATTTTTACATCTTTATCCTTTCCTCTGGCCGATAAAATACTGCTCTTCTTAGACGATACACCAGTAAATTTTCAGTTTATATATGTGTACCAGGAAACGGGACTCTTATAACATCCTTTGGAGATTATTCCAGGGCTTAAAAGATTTCACACTCTAACAGTTCCCCAAAATACTCTGATGACATGTTTCCTTTGTCAGTCTCATCCTAATATAGTACTAGGTAAGTCCTCTACCTCCAGGCTATTTACACTCCCCAGGGAACTGAGGACTATTACGCCACATAGCAAATTAGAAAGATCGAGTTCTTTTTAATCTTTCCTCAAATCCACTCTAATGCCCAAAACCTGTTTGTATTTCTTGCCATAACATCAGGATGGGTTTCCCTTTCTGTGGATAAGGTCCCAGTACTGACTGCAGAATAGCAGGTGTGCTCTCAACCGAGCCAGAGTGTAAACGAACGCCTGCAAGTTCTTTGATTCCCTTGCACACAAAACCTCCGAACTGCATGTTTTCTTTTCAGGGCTACAATGGCAAGAACTCCAGGAGGCCTTGTCTATCCTCTCTTCATCAGCCCAATCCAAAATATCTGACTTTGTCAGTGGAAATAGTCTCAATCACTTGGAAGGTCTTGGAGCAAGTCCCAAATCTTGAAGAATAAAAGCAAGGAGAAAATGAGGCATTAACTTCAAATGTAGCTCCCTGGAATTCCTGCCTTGAAGCGGGAATGGAAAGACTTTGAGGGTAGGCAGAAGGATTTTTAAAATTAAAAAGAATGGGACAAAGAGCGTGTTTTAACTTTCTAATTGAAAAAAAGTGCTTTGGAAATTTTCTATGAAACTGTTTTGAATTAACTTATTTATTCAGTCAAGGGAACATTCCACTCACAGTCACTGGAAGAATGAAAACCTGAATGTCACAGTATTTACTTTTATGTTCCCTTCATAAAGTGAGGCTTATCAGTGTCTTTATGCAACACACAACTTCTCAGGCTGCCTTCCAAATTAAAGAAAAACTAAACAGAACAATGTGAGGAGAGTCAGCCTATTCAGGTACCTCACAAATAGGAAGTAACAGAAGATTGCAGAGTGTATAACAGCTTTATCCTCACCAGGAGAAAGTCAGCCCCTGACTTCACTAATGCCATAGTTTTGCACAGGCGAGCTACTCGAATGCTGATAGAGCAAGAGGCTGTAGACACTGTTCATAATGTGCCAACACACTTAACCAAATCCTAATCTATGTGTACACAGCTAGAGGAAAGCCTGACTGCATGTGTTACATGTGCATGATGTTCCTTGGCTGCCCTCCAGCCGGCTGCTTTCACGTCAGATAACTTTCGCCCAGACAATTACTCCGAATTCATAACTACACCCTTCTCGCTCACAGAACGTCTTACAATCGCTCTGTACTACCATGATAACCTGAGAACTGACTGTTCTCAGCAGGTCTGGTAAATCACAAGACTCATACACTTCTTCTGGATCAGGTCATTAATCATTTTCTCTGTGACTAATTCTTCTAAAATCAAAACAATCAATGTAAGGCACATGTCAAAGGAAAGCCATCTTTCTCTCCCCAGATATTTCACTAATGCACAAGCCTAGTATAGTTACAGTATGACTAAGAAGTAGGAAAAAGCCTTTTTTCTGCTCTTATCTTCAAAATGGTCCAATCAGTAGAGCTGAACTGAAAGAAAATACTGATGAAAAACAAGTGAACTGAAAAGGACATCTTGCATTTTATAACAAACCAAACAAACATTGTGCTGCTTTGCTTTGTAAATCTTACAGAAAAGCCTCTTCTTAGCTCAGGCTGCCTATTTCTTAAAAAAACAAAGACAAGCAGAACTAGCTGCAGGCAATGAAGTGTATTAGCATTTGCATTCATGCTTGTATATCCTTCGAAGGAAAAACTCTCTTAAAAGCAACCTAAGGAACTTCCTCAAATGTATTCTGGCAACAGTTATGTGAGACTTGAAGATTTCTGATGTCTTTACAGTTCTTAAAAACAAACTGGGAAATGTTAAAAAAACCCACAGATTGCTGCCAGTTTCAAAACAGGATGTTTTTGTTGTTGATGACTAATTAGGACCAGTGACATTGAAAATGTAAACAACCCATCCATTACCTCTTCTAATTATTGTTGCAAATATATTTTTTTTCTCCTTATGAACTTGGCTGTATGAGTAGTTAAGCACTCATACTCAGGCAAAGACCAGAACCTCCACAGGACCGAAAATACTTGCACGCAATGTCACCAGCTAGTTGAAGGGAAAAGGGCGGGGGGAGGAGGAGGAAAGTATTTAGTGTATGGCTGGTGATTTAAAATCAAGGTGGCTGTTATTAGCACACAGAAAAAGCAAGACAGAAAAGGCAGCCCTACAAGAAATGCATTGCAAGTATTGCTGAAGAAAGACCCATTGTCAGGAGATAACCTTGGAAAGTGCCCGAACTCCTGAGACAGCCAGGAGGAAGTTCTGCAGCTCTCCCAACACCTAATCCTGCAGTCAGAAACCTGACCCCCAAGTCCTTACCTTCTGATGTCCAAATTCATTCAATATCGTGCCCAGCTTCTTGGTGTTGCTGTGAAGTTTATGAGCAGCTATGGCTGGATTGGGATCCCTCCAGTCAATGGACAGGCGATGATACCAGAGGTGTCGACCCTCCTGAATGTGTGCTGACTTGATGCTGGGGTCAAAGCGATGCACTTCACATCCACTGTTGGCCATGCTGATCTCAAACTGGTTGTCATCATTGCCTAGCCTATGAAACAAAAAATATGTTAACTATTAATGTTGCAAAAAGAGCTATTCCTTCACAGCAGTAGCAGAGTTGTTACACAGATGTAAGAGAAAGATTGCTGCTAATTTGGCAAAGAGCCCAAAGAAGAAGAAAAATTAACAGCCCCATCATACAGTATTGTTGTCTCGGTCCCTGTCTCGGCAAGGAGAAGATGTACTTTACAAGCCTGTGCCATATTCCCACCTCCTATAGCCCACTGGATCACTAAAATTAAAAAAATTCTGGTATTTACCATTGCAGTCACATGTCTGGACCACAGGCCTTCCCTAGTCCTCCAAGCTTCTTCCAAACGTGCACTAAACCTTAAACTTAATCAAAATTACGCTGTTCGATATACACACATGTAGTGCTGGGAAGAGAATCACGATTTTTAAATCAGCACTTCAACCAGTTGTACTAATTGAGAATATCCGCTGTGTACTAACAGCATGGCATTTATCTATCACACATAAAGCATTAGAGGGCAATACTCTTAGAAGTACTGTCAGAGCAGCTGCTACACTACACCATAATTATCCTTAGAAATGGTGTGAGTCTGAAACAATTCTGGCTATTTGCATCAATATGTAAAACATGATACATTTTAAATCATGCTACACTATGGTACGACCTTAAGCCAGCACTACATGTTTTACATAGATGAGATACTGATAAACTAAAATGAATCCGACTCATGAAACGATGTTTGGAAGAGTCTACATTTAGGAAGTTAGCAATACGGTATGATGCTTGCTGTAATACTGGCTAAGCACAGTGTAACGATGCCTTATTAGAAGGTCTTCTCCTCAACCATGCCCTTCACGCGTGCTGGGAAAGTAGGAAGAGACGGGGTTTGCAAAAACAGCCCAGCGTGCTTTTAAGAACAATTCAATTTCATAGGATTAGAGGAGGTTTCTTTTAATACATTCAACACACATTAGGAAAAAAGTTCATAAGTTAACCAAGTGAATCAATGTATTTGTTTGCGCGTGGCCTTCTACAGAAGGGACACCGATGAACAAAGACCAGTGTAATCCCTTAGGAATGAGAAGCTGGCTAAAAATGAACAACATGCAAATTGCCGGGGACAGTCACAGCATTAGAGTGATGAGCCCACCAGCGACTGACGGACACATGCATCCGTGGCACACTTCTAACACTACCAGCTGGTACAACCCACAGGGCTGGATGCTTTTGATGCAGACAAACCTCATGCTGCCTCCAAACAGATTGCTGCTCACGTGGACTGCAAAGGGAGGTTCACAGTGGCGCAAAACAGAAAAAAAAAAAATTTAGATGAGGGTGCAAAAGGTGCTGATATATCTTCTGGCACTCTAGCTAACAGCTCAAATTTATGCCTGAGGAGATATCTAACGAACAACAAATATTTAGGAGAGACAATAAGGTAATCTCCAAAAGAACTGGTTTGAAAAATGCCTGGATCACATGTGATCATGCTAAAGGGATAAGGCAGCATAAAAAATGTAGACAAATGAGGTCTCCTAAGAAAGATTTTGTGTTACTTAAAAAGGGACCATGATTTTAAAAGAAAGGTGTGGGGGTCACAGAAGACTAGGGAGGCCCTTCCCTAACATCAGGAGAGAGCAGCTGCTGCCTCCAGCAACAGCAAAATAAAAAAATGCTAAAGACACCGACCTATTTTTACTGTAGAGGAGAAAGCTCGGTTACAGCGTCGGCCGTTGCACGCAGTTCCCTGCAGCAGGGGTAGAGGTGGCCTTTCAGAAGAGCAGGAGCAGCAGCATCCTATGGATGGAGCCTCCTCCGCCGCCTTTAGTGGAAAGGGAGGGCTGGCTGGCACTGCTCCCCGCCGGCAGCAGGGCAGGGATGCTGACCCGGGACAGAGCGCAGCACAGCAGGGAGCAGTGTCCCTTGGCTGTCCCCTGCTCCCGGGGTTCACAGCGGGTCACGGTACACAGAGCTTCATGCTTGGAATAAACACTGGGCTGCTGCAGCTTGCACAAAGGGAGCATCGTGCTTGGCTCCCGACGCGTCCTGGAGTGCAGCAAGCACCCAGGTGACACAAAAGCTGCTTTGTCTCCTCCAGCACTCCATCTCTAGTGGACACCTGTAGCTGGTCCTGCCCGATAACTGCAGGTACTCCAGCTCCCACAGGGACCACAGGACAGAGCCGTAACAACGTGCATGTTACAGTTCAGCTTTTCTTTTCTGTGTTCCTCCTCCTCCCCTTCTTTCTCAAAGGAAGACAGCCCAGCTTTGCAGCTCAGGAAAAATGCAGCATCCCCTGCCTGGATCCTAAAGCCCCTACACTTTGGATGTTACCCACCTGGAAGGGCTTTTATACGGTGCTGCAGAGAGACTCTTTAAACCTCCACTGTTAAGTTTCTGAAATCCTATTCTTTATATTATCCCAGCTCCAGTGCCTGCCTGTGGTGTTTGTAACAGACTTAGCTTAACCTAAGCAGATTTAGCACTAATAGCTAGAGCTTACTAATGTATATTGCAATTATGTATCATACTGGGAAATCCTGTCCCCCACGCAAAAACATTGCTGCCTCCCAATAGTGGAAGCAAGTAATACTAACCTAAAACGATGTCCAGAAGTTTCAGGCACTGCTTGCTCCCATTCACAAGTAACCTCTTCTATAACATTCAAGGAAGCAAAGCCTTAAGCAGCATGTTTTGTTCCATTTTTGATGAAATATGGATTTAATTCAGGATTCCCAGTAACACTCACACTGAACTTTCACATTTGTCCTCTATCCATCCCCTCCACAGAGAATGTTCTTCATCGGAAGCAGCTGCTCCCCCTTTGCTCTTTATGAACTGTATGAGATAACAAAAATGTTTAGAGGGGATTTTTGTCTTACTCAGAACAAAATTACTTTTCTGCCTGTCATAAGCTAAAGGAAGTGAGTCTGAGAAAGAATCCAAAGGCTGCAGAAGTAAACTGGAGGATTGAAGACAGCTCCTTCTTAACTTCAAATATTTCCCTTTTACTTTTTAGCTGTTTCATGTGATGGTTGGGTATTTACACATGCATCTGATGACATGGCAGAGCCAACATCAATTTCAATCTCTGCTAAGCCCTAGTGTTCCATCAGGACAGAAAAGCTGGCATTCAGGCTCCCTGTACCATACCCAAACCAGCACCAACATATAAAGCATCAGGATACATGCACTAGCTCAGATTCGTTCAAAACCATTAACAAGTTATCTTTATGCTGGTCAGCTTCATACCAAATCTGCATCTCCTAACACAGATGAAATCAACTCTGCATTGTGTCTACTGGCCAATTCAACAAAAATACCATTCTCAATCCATATTTGGTCCATAGCAAAAGGGAAGAGGGACATTAATACAGCAGCTCAGGTCTAATATTAATGACCATGTAACTTGAAGGGCAAGGTCTAGATCAATTCCAACTTAACTTTGAGCACTTTGCCAAAACATCTAAAGACAGCAGCCACATTACCCCAGACTTTCTCTGATAGCTACCTCCAGAATGTTATTTAGCTTAGCTGATTTTCCACCTGAATGTGCCTGCCTCTCCCTACTGACTAGTAGAAGGAGCCTCAGGCAATGAGCCTGTACTACAGTCAAGCAGGTAAAGTCTGGACCTGAGCATGGCATAATACAGCATCTCTCCTAACTTGCGTAGGAACATGAAAAATGGTGGGGAAAAAAAAAATTATGTAAACCTGTATTTTGCATTAAAACCAGGCAGGTATAATTTGAAATAGATTGCAAAGAACATTCAGAAAATAAGAAGCAACAACAGTCAAGAGGAGTTCACTCTCCATGTGTGATTTGTCTCTAAGGGGCATGCGACTGTTGTTCTGCCACAGAGCAATGCAGCTGAACAGAACCTGCGAGCCCCTTGCCCTCTGAGGAATTTGGTCTTTACAGCTCAATACAAGCTCCATGCAAATATAAGCCCACCCAAATTAACAGAAAACTCCCTTTGACTGCAGTGTACTCTGCATCTGCTTTATGTTAGTTGCTGGTGTTAACTGCCACGTCCTAATCACTGAGAAATACCACCCAGACACAGCTCCTTGGTATCCACCTTTTGTAAACCCACAGCAGCAAAATCACAGAAATACACTGTGCTGGTTCAAGGGAGATGAAGCCTCTCAATACACCTCTAGCCTAAAGCTGGCTCCCAGGACAGCAAAGGCAGTTTTATTAGGCTGCAGCCATGTAGTGATCTCTGTGAAATGAGCTCCAGATCCCAGCGACCGTTCTCCTAATGCACCCGTGCACTGATGGGTAATGCGAAAGGCCAGTGACCTGACAAACTCTGAGGACTGACCTCCCTCATCCTCCCGGGAAGCAGAGTGTTTTATTAGCGGGGAAACAGGCTGTATTTGTGGTTTTACTACCTGTGAAAGCACTTGTTCTGTGAAGAGTGAAAACTTCAATCTCAAGTGCTGTAAACATCATAAACACTACAAACGTTCTAAAATAACGCTGCAACTGCCATTATTATTATCGCTTTGGCACATGTCACCCCTGATGTGCTCAGCAAACACTCTCATATGGAAATGTACCATTTTGTCCCAGGGGTAGTTAATGAAGTATTATAAGTAATGCTGCTGAAGTACCTGGCAATTATGCAAGTCATTTCTGCTCAGGGAAGATGCTGTAGGCTTCTTGGTTTATCTCACTAATTTCCATCTTCCTCTACCACTCACTACTCACCATTAAGCAATTTGTTTTTATACTGATATTAGAAAAGCAAAGGAAAACAGAGACCCTCATGGAGAAAGGTTTTTCCCTAAAAACACAGTTTACAGAAGCATATCAACATGTAACAAACACACCCGAACATCTATTAAAAGACAACCTTGTTGCAGCCCGTGCTGTATTTACAGAGCTTTTTTGAAGCTAGGTGTTATAAAAAAATTTGCTGTCTTTCAAAGACAGCACTTACCCAAGGGAATAGAGACGGCATTGCTTGCTTCTGATTCGATGAATGAGGCTAAATCTCTCATCAAGACAGATCGACCAGGGCTTCTTTGCGGTTTCAGAGTACCCTCTCAGGCTGTTCAGGTTCATGTGCTCACATGAAATCTGTTGAAATCAAAGGATGTTTCATTTTAAGACATGACTTTTAATTTGTTTTTAATTTGCCTTCTGGGGAAAGAG
>NW_009260598.1:409450-415781 GCF_000687185.1 Egretta garzetta | reverse complement strand
GTGGAAAGAAGAAAAATGTTAATTGGTTTCATTTAAACCTGACTGTCAATCTGATACACAGCAATGGAGATTTGATGATTTTTTTTTTCCTTGTTCATCTGTTCTGCTTGGTGAAATTTAAGGCTTACATAATCCCCCAGAGAGCAATGCAGTTTGAAAAGCAAATAATTAAGCATTAGTACTATAGCCAAAAATCAATTTTCCCGAGAACAAGTTATTTCAGCATTAATATGTTTATTTTTCTTTCTTTTCAAACCTTGGAGTGGATTCTGCATCCTGAATAATGTTAAAACCATGTCATGATTCAAGACTCTAATCACAAGTTGCCACGTCACTGCCATTTACACTGTATACCTTACCTAGAGTGTCCTGGATCTCAGTTCCAGAACGGATTTAATCATTACCCCAACACATCCCCTCTCCAACAACAAAGGGATTTAAGCAAGTGCTTAACTAAACAGAGGAATCGTAGCCCATGTGTCTATGCTGCGCTGGCTTACACATCTAGAGTATAAAGCCAGGATAAAAACACTGCAAACAGAGAACAGATAGAGACCCTGCAGGGAGGAACATGGTAAGTCAAAGCCCTTGCAAAGACCAAGAAAGCAAGGACTAAAGTGTGCTGGATTTGTCAGAAACCTGGAAGCGTCAAAGCTCACTTAACTGAGAGGTGAAGACAGCTTTGCCAGCAGCTGAGCAGCAGCCTGCAACAGCCGAAACATGGTGGTGACTGAGCCAATGAAGCTATGGCCCTGTGAGTGGCACCCTACAGAGGAGCCCCTGCCTGCAGTACCAGCTCTGCCTGCCTGCCTGCCTGGGCCAGCGCTTCACCCCCTGGCTCTGCCACACCATTCAGCACCATCTTCTTCCTCCAGACCCACTCTGGAAAAGGCAGGCATGGAGCTGGGGGGTGCTGCAGCCTTTCCAGCATTCGGAAACCAGGGCACAGAAGGCGATGGAAAGCCAATGCAATTTGTACAGCTGTCGCCGTAGCAGTGGTAAGGAGGTAATGGGAAGCAGAAGCGAGCACCAAAGCTGTGGCTACCTCTGCCCAAGAGAGGCTGTGCCGCGCTGCACCAGCATCAGCGTACAGTTGGTTGTTGAAGGCTTTTTCAAACTACCTGCAGCCCGGCCACCAAGTTCAGGGGTGGCTGGGCACAGGCTGCTAACAAGTAAATAGGAAAGCAAAGACTAAGAAGAGTTGCAGGAACCCAGCTAAGCCATAATGACAAAAAGTTGTTCCTTGTACCAGCCCTGGCTGCAGGGATGGGAGCTGGCACTGCCCGAAAGCTAACAATAAAAAAGGTGGAAAGAACAGTAATAGAGACAAAGCCAGGTTAAACATCAGCCCTGAACTGACTGTTCTCATCTTACTCCTTCTTTCCTCCACAGCAGACTGCCCAGGCTCAGTTCTTGGTTTTAGCCAAACTAAAAAGCACAGGTCTGGCTCCACCTAGAACCACAGAAATGCAACAATTTTACACAGGGGTGAGAGTAAAATCTTGAACCCAGCCTTTGGCGTGGTAGGCACTCTCCACCATGTGCCTTAAAACTCTCATTCTTTAGGAAGCTTAAGCTCTGAAAGTTCATTACCTGGAGCATTACATACGAAGAGCTGCACACTACATCACCATCCCCCTGCTCCTACTCAGCTCATAATTCCCATGGAAAATTCGTAAGAGCTAATATAACATCTCTTCATGCTGCTCTCAGGATTCACTAAGTTTTAAGCAATAATGTCCTGGTTTCAGCTGGGATAGAGTTAATTTTCTTCATAGAAGCTAGCATAGTGCTGTGTTTTGGATTTAGTACCAGAAGAATGTTGATAACACACTGATGTTTTCAGCTGTTGCCAAGCAGTGCTCAGACTACTCAAGGACTTTTTGAGCTTCTCCTGCTCAGCCAGGTACATACCATGCTGGGAGTACAGCACAGCCAGGACAGCTAACCCAAACTGACCAAAGGGCTATTCCATACCATAGAACGTCATGCTCAGGGGGATTAGTTGTTCGGTCGGTCGGTCCCGGGCAGAGTGGTCGCAGCTCGGGCTGGGTGATCTCGGCTCGGGGGGAGTGATCGCAGCTCGGGACGGGCTGGGCATCGGTCAGCGGGTGGTCAGCAATTGCATTGTGCATCACTTGTTTTATATATATTCTGTATATTCTCTTACCATTATTATTATCACTATTGTTATTCTTCTCTCTTATTAAACTGTCTCTATCTCAACCCACGGCTCTTACTTTATTTTTTTCTTTTCTCCCATTCTCTCCCCCATCCCACAGAGGGAGAGGGGGGGAGTGAGCGAGCAGCTGTGTGGTGCTTAGCTGCCAGCTGGGTTAAACCACGACAAATGATTTGCACTGCACCCCACTACCCATTTCCCTTCAGTCACATAACAATCAAGGAATAAATGGGATTGCAATAACAAGCACTAATTTTAAGACACAGAAGAATGATGTGCTTTCTACAGAAAACTAAGATTCCGCAATGCTGCCACTTAATTGATTTGTGGTGTTACGAGCAATTACAACACTCAGAATTTGGAACAATTTTAATAGCTCTTGCTATCAAAACAAAAAAAAAATAAAATTCTGCCTTTAGCACCATCATCACCAGTCTGTTGCATGATTTACAGACCCTGATGCACTTGAGCTCACATCCTGTTCTGGGCTCCTACTCACTACTATCATACAAACAACAGCACATGTAAGATGGTTTTTTACCAGCACTGAAAAAGCTTTTTCTGGCCACACATCGACCCTGCTGACATGGCATCTTCCCCCTCCATCAGTTCAAGCCATTCTACACTAAAGGCAGGGAGCTGAACTCAGGCACAGTAATTAGTAGACACTTGCTCAGCAAACAAGGAAAATGAGATCCCATGCTCATCTACGTAAGCAGGATCCCATTTCCAGAAGTGCTCACACCAGTCATGGTGTTACCTTGCCAGTTATTAATCCTACAACATCTGCCAGGTCAGGAACAAGGACTTCACTCATTTTTTGTTTTCACTTATGCTTGTCCCCCCCACCAGGGTCAGTTACTCTGGGGACCAAAACTTCTCAATTAGTGTGTCAGAAGCAATAAGCTCTCTGCTAATTGCTGTCCTTGTAGGCTTTGACCCAACTAGCAGAGTTTAGCAGCATCTGCCACTGTTTATTAAGTCACCAAGATGAAGGATGTTTTCAGCTTAATATGCCCACAGCAGCCTAAACTTATGTACAACAAAACAAGCAGTTCTACACACATCTCCTGCTGTCTCCACACGCATCATCTTGCCTCCTGCCCTCTCAGTGCTGGCATGAGTGGAGGCAGAGGTGTCATTTTCTTGAGCGTTCAACCAGGGGTACCTGCAAGCTGGAGGATAAGTGAACATTCTGCTACCCTCCCAGTTACCACACCATCAGCACAGCAGCATATTTTTAGATGTGTTTTAAATTTATCTCACCTCAGCCTTGAAAGCATTGCATTAACAAAGAATTTTGTATGCGAAAGACGTTTCAGTAACATTAGCACCTGAGGCTTTTTCCTGTTCTCCAGTGTAAATGGTGCAGTTAAATCTGTACTCAAGGGTCGATTGCTGATAGATCTGGGTACTGAAAGCAGCCACCCTGTCAGAACTGTGGGCATCCAGCACGTTTTCCATTTTTTATTACAGGAAATGCATGCATAAATGCTGTTGGGCAGAAGTCATGCCTCCATTAAGACATGACGGCCCAATTTCTATATACGCCGAACCCCAGAAAGCATCTGTCAACACAATGTGGATTTGGAAATGTCACCTTTGAAAAAGCACATAAACCCAATAATTTTACAGGTCATCATTTTTGTCCTCAAAATATCGGGATTCTATTGGTACCATCGGGAAAACTTGTCCAAGTTAGGGACTGATGCCTTGTTCTCATTTTACTGGGAACCTCAAATGCATCCTTTTTAGCTAAAATGAGCCTGGATATCATATTGTTATTGAGAGGTGGAACGGCCGAAAACGCAGTTCTCTCGCCACAGAGTGCTCTGTATTTTTCTGTGTCTGAAAGAGAGTGAAAAAGTGAGAGAGCAGGAGAGGAACCACGTCTGGAACTTCAGTCATATCATACTTCTGTCAGGATATGAATCCATCTGGAAATAAAAAGCAAGGAAATAACGCATTCTTTCTACCCTGTTTTTTGACCTTTACGTTCACATTGACCATTGCTGCCAGGTTAAGCAACTCTAGAAACAATGCAGTTTTGAAACCAGTCTGGTGCGAGGTTAATTCCTTACCTAAGAGGGAACACCCTGTGCCAGGAAAATTGTTTTCTAAATGGAGACTGAAATGACAAACCTACCTGAGAAGTGCTAATGTACTTCAGGAACCTCAGGGCCTCGTAGTTGAGGGAAGGAGTTGGACTTGCCCATGGTTGTAGTTCAATGTGCCATCTTACAGTCTGCAAAGCAAAGCAAAATAAAAATCGCCTTAAAGGAACAGAATTAATTTCTTGCTACAAGCATAAAATGCAAGGGCTAATAAATTAAGGAGATTTAATTTCAAAGAAAAAGAGCTTCCTAGGGGCTTGTCTACACATGAAAGTAGTTTCAGAATAAAGTAGGGTTTGAACTACAGTGAAAGAGCAGCTAACTATGATTTATCATGATCAGCTTTGAAAGCAGATGTAGGTAATTCAGAACGAAAGGGCTCTTCATCCAGGATACATGTGTCAACACAGTTCTTCTAGGACACCCAAGTAAGTCATGGCTTGTAGAAACACATGGAGAAAACCAAGATCTGAATTAACTAAATTTTCTAGCAAAACATCTGAAAACAGTGACATAATTTTAATTTCATATCTATCGCGTATCTCCACTTGAATGTCCACTGAAACAAGAACTTGGACTGCAAACGCTAATCACCAAAGGAAACCTCTGCAAACAATCTCCGTCGTTTTTTAAAATCTAGATTCGATAGAAAAGCAAGCTTCCTGTGGTCTTTGAGAAAAAGTCTGCTTCCTCTCCCACGCCTGCCTGACAAGCTACACCAGAATTCTTTGTTTTCCTGAAAAAAAACATCACTGTGGCTGTCAGTAGCCCTACCACTCCTCATCTTCATAGCCCCAGGGAAGCAGCTTTGGCAGATGCTTTCTGCAATCCCTGTGAGGCCCCTCAGCTCTGAACCTCGGGGATCCTGTCAGCTCTTCCAGCAACACTTTCCACACAGACAGAGTGGGACAGGTCTTTCAGACACGTGCTTTCAGAGCAATGGGGCTCCGCGCTCCCATCTGCGCCACCATCTCCAAATTCTGCCTGCTTTTGTCACACTGGGAAGTATAGACATGTTATCTCTTGCCCTCAAGTAGATAAAAATACAAGCACAGTGTTAAGCTGTACTAAATTAAGATTGATTCCTCATGGCCTTTCATCTTCAGGCGGCATAACTCACTTCTATGTGATACAGGTAGTATCAAGCTTCCCTTTAATCATCCCTGATTAACTGAGCTTCCATAATGAACAGGATGGGTTTTCTTCCCCCTAGCTTTGTGTTGACATTCAATAAAACGCCAAACAAACAGAAGCCCCATTTGGGATTCCCACAGGACCTTATTTCAAATGAAGCCCTAGAAATATAGGAAATAGCAGTTAACTGGAGAGGATGGAGGCAGATCAGAGAGGCAAGGTGCTGAGCCCTGCCAGAGGACAGCCCCACCATCGGGCTGGTCTGCTGCACCAGGAGAAGAGCCAGTGCGGTGACAGTGGGGATTCTCTGATGTCAGAGAAGAATGCAGGAAAGAGAGAAGGCGATGCTAGAAAAGAAAGATGATTAAAGGGGACCACCAGACCAGATGGAGTTTGCCTTGAGCTGATATCATGAATTGATATTTTTGCAGCCTAAGTAAACATAGTCTGGAGTGAACGTGAGCCAGGACGTCTGTAAGAGGTCTATTGTGCCTTTAGGATTTGCTCTTTTGGTTTTTTATCTTTTTTTTACTGTAAAGAGATGCTGAAAAGGACATTTGAGATTTTTTGCTCCCCCCCTAGAAGCAGACAAAAGTAGCATTTCCCACCCTGCAACTTGCTGCAGGCACAGCACAAGGCTGGAAGCAAGCTAGCAAGCAAGCTCTGCGGCAGCACGTACCCCTGACCTGCTGACGGCAGAAGGCAGCCTGCAAACAGCTAACAGCAGGAGGATAGGTGCACGCCAGGGAGAGAAATACGTGTAATCTTTCAGAATGAGTCACAGTTCACACGGCTGAATAACGTTTGCAATGACGGGAATGCTGCCGTTTCAACAGGCTTGAAAGCTGCAATGAAAATGAAGACTGACAATCATTTTCGGGGCGGGGGGGGAGAAACCCAG
>NW_009260598.1:404626-408997 GCF_000687185.1 Egretta garzetta | reverse complement strand
GGGCTGAATAACGTTTGCAGGGACGGGATGGCTGCCGTTTCAACAGGCTTGAAAGCTGCAATGAAAATGAAGACTGACAATCATTTTCGGGGCGGGGGGGGGGAAGAAACCCAGACACCTAAACACCATGCCCAGTTATTCTGAAATCTATTTGTGTGAGAAGTAGCTCATTAAGTAGGGGAATTGCAGGGTGGCCATTGTGGCACCATTCAGCAAGAATTCCCTCTGCACAGAGTTGACAGGGAAGAAAAAGAAAAAAAAAAAAAAATCCCTGTAATTAACCACGGAATGAGGTTCTTTTTAAGCAGAGTGCAATACCAAAGAGACTTAATAATGCAGTTTCACTTAAAAAAAAAAAAAAAAAAAGAAAGAAAAAAGGAAAAAGAAAGAGATCAACCTTTTATATAGTTATTTAAAGTTAGGAGTGCTACACAAATGCTTCTTTTGTGACAGAGATCAGACCTGAGCTCCTGTTTGACAGCAATGCTTTTGAATAGCTTCTCAAACTCCACACTCGGTCCCTGGCTCCTTACTAAGCAGCAGCCCATTTCCATTCACTAACGAATACATTAGAGAGGTCTGTTCCTAACACCAACTAAACACCCCTACAGGGCACTTTCAATAGCTGCTTTGCAATAGGATTCCCAGACAATGAACCGGGTCAAAAAACCAGTACATCTCTCAGACCAGGTACACCCTCCCAGTGGGTTACTCACTGACATCGGTGATGCGGTACGGGTCTGTTCAGGACTCAGAAAATATCCTCCTGAAGGAGCCACACCCTATGTACATCCGTAGCCTTTGTTTATAGTTTTTCAGATAATTTTCAGCCTGTTCCATAGTGTTTCCATGTAAGCCTTCTCAAATAAACTCTGCAGATAAAATGCATCAGGTCCCTTTGAACCAACTGCTTTGTGAAAAAGAGGTTTATTCCTGATTAACACATGTTCCTTATTTTGAGGAGTTTTCCTCCTCCAGACTTTGCAATTTTATTTACTCAAAGCAAACCTGACTGCGGCATCATGATTTGGATTTTCTCACTTGTATCACAGAAACCTCCAGAGTAAATAACCAAGAGCAGGTCCCTGTGTCTGCTGTACAAAACAGGCTGAGGAGCAGCTCCTTTCACAGGGGGCTTCTACAGCAAGCAGACGAGAGGAGCAGAGGAGGTATTACGGTCCATATTATGCAGCTTTGGATATGAAATTCAGGCAGACCTCCCCAAGGCTGCCCAGAAGGAGCCATAAAACCGATTCAGACGTTCTGTATCTCTGGCTATTGCCATCAGTGTACTATCTCCCTACGGTAAGGACTCATCCAACAAGACACTGTGACTGTGTTTCCCAAACACCAATATATCCTTATTCCACAATATAAAGACATGACAGTACCTAGAAAGTTACAATGCCACTTAAAAAAAAAAAAATCACACTGAATATCTTGAAGTATCCCTCTATTTACATTGTTTCACTTATAGACACGTAACCCAAAATTAGCACTGTAGGAAAAATCAGTCTTCAGCAAGACTTTATCACAGGCAGTGGTCAGACACTGGCTTCAGCTACCCCAGAAGGGTAATGGATACCCAGAAACTGTTATCCAGAGTGATGTCTAAATTTTCACCACATGAGACAACCACAGAGCAAAAAAATCTTAAGGCAACACCATTGCTTTGTTAGGAAAGTTAGGATGCATTTGAAGGTCTGATGTTTTTTTTCCAGGTACTTCACACTTAAGGATAAGGACTGACTGCAGTCGGCTCTGGAGCCCCTAACACAAGAAGGACATGGACCTGTTGGAGCAGGTCCAGAGGAGGGCCAAGAAGATGGTCAGAGAGATGGAGCGCTTCTCCCATGGAGACAAGCTGAGAGAGTTGGGGTTGTTCAGCCTGGTGAAAGCTGTGGGGAGACCTTATAGCAGCCTTGCAGTACCTGAAGGGGACCTACAAGAAAGCTGGAGAGGGACTTTTTACAAGGGCATGTAGTGATAGGACAAGGGGTAATGGCTTTAAACTGAAAGAGGGTAGATTTAGATTAGATTTAGAAGAAATTCTTCCCTATGAGGGTGATGAGGCACTGGAACAGGCTGCGCAGAGAAGCTGTGGATGCCCCATCCCTGGAAGTGTTCAAGGCCAGGGTGGATGGTGCTTTGAGCAACCTGGTCTAGTGGAAGATGTCAGGTAGATGAGGTGCTTAGAGACATGGTTTAGTAGTGGACAGGTATGGTTGGACTCTATGATCTTAAAGGTCTTTTCCAACCAAATTATTCCATGATTCTAGAATTCATTTCCTTCAGACCAATCTGACAGTAATCCACAGTGACTTTCCTCTGGAGACCACTTCTTTCTAGATTTTTCCCCCCCATCAACCATCTATAATAGTCATCTGATAACCCCTTAATAATCTGTAGTATACATATGATATCATTTGTCCTAAAAATCTGAAATCATAATATTAAGTTTAAATCAACATGTGCAAAAGGCTCACAAGCCACCAGGTGTAAAATTGTAGGTTTCCAAAATTTCTGGCTTTCCTAGAGTAAACCTGAACACATAAATAATTAAATTATTTCCAGGCCAATCCTAGTTTCAGTGCAGCAATTCAAACAGCCCAACCCTGCCCTTCCCTTCTGTTCACATTTGAAAGGAAATTAGTAAGTCCTCTGTACTTCCTCCTTTTTTAACTCAGTGACTGTTTCTTCTCTCCTTTCAGTCTCCTTCCTTTTTAGCAGCCTATTAAAACACAGAAATATATTAGCCATGTTTATAAACAAAAATTTGGGAATCCCATTGCCCTGTCAAGCAGTCTGCTGCTTCCAACGAAGAAACAAAAGACTTGTCAATACATACACAGATGTCTTAATCAAAGACAAAATATAAAGTCCTTTGATTAAACTGTGCAACAATAATTTTCTACATTTGAGGCAGGACCAAATTGCACTTGTGGCAATAAACTCTATCAATAACCATAAATATTTGCTAGCCATAGAAACAAATGATATACACATCTTCAATCCCAACTGATCTGGCTGTACTCTGTCTATCACCACACTCACCCCTTGTGGAAGGGTACAGTGGAACAGAGCTCACTCATGGGTGAAATTTTGCAGGGGTTTTATCAGTTTAAAATGCAATGGATGGGATTCAAACTGCAAAATTTCACACATTACAAGGCAAACGTATATTTACCAGATTGCATTCCTGAAGGCTTACCCTTGTGAGAGTAGATTGTCCCTAGATTTGATTTACAGGGCTTGGACATAATTTTATTCTGGCTTCCTCTGGAGCACCTGTGGCCTTAAGCATATTACTTTGTAGGGGTCTTGTTGTTTTGTTTTTTCCCCCCAATTCAAAAGTACCTTAAATTGTAAAAGCAGCATGTTGCAGCCCACCTAAGTACTGGCTTGACGGGACATGCCAGCACGCCTCATGAGGGACATGCAACAAATGCAAAGCCTGCTGAGATGAGTGGGAGGGCTGCTGAGGGTGGAGGCAGCCAAACCCAGCACGCTGCTCCTCTTGCTGACGACATGGAGCAGCTCTGGCGGCAAACGATCCCTCGTGAACGCCCACATTTAGTTTCAGAGGCAATTAGCTGGTTGACTCCAAGGGAGAGCCAGGAGTGAAGAAACATTCCTGCAGTGTGGATAACCAGGGACCAAGCTCCCACAGTGGGCTGGGGAGCTAAGTTATTTGACAGGACAGACGAGGCAGGGAGGCTCTTTAAGGGAATGATTCATCTCACTATAGAGTAGACGTCTAAAATAAGTAAGATGAGTCATACACTGGAAACATCCATGTCTCTCCATGACCTGCAAAGGAAGCCTGGAGGACGGGCTCAGAAATACCTACACCATAGACATTCAACATCACAGCAGAGGAACCCCAGACCAGACTATCATACATCCCAAGCTGCAGAAAAATTTCTGTTTTAGAGGGCTGAGCCTAGTCTTTAGTTGTGAGCCTCAAGCAACACTTAATTGCACTTTATTCTTCAGCAAGGTTGAGTAATTCCAAATGTTTTATGTTTGGAGCAGCAATACATGGCACCAGTAAAACAAACTCCACCTCGAAGCGGAGGTGTCAACAGGAAAGAACAAGTATGCCTCAGCCTTGGCAAAGACCTCCTCAAAAAAGGTCGATTCATACGCTCCCCTTTAGCTAAACGTAATCAGCATCACACAGGGGCTCACAAGAGGTACACACATAAAAACATGCTATGCTATGTCATTAATTTAGAAGTAGTGGGGACACGCACAGGCTCAGTAAGCTGTAATTTAAAATACAAGCTTACAAAGTGACTATGACTCATATTTAAAGCTCCTGAGTCAATTTCTAATGTGGCTGGCTTTGTACGTATCCCATCCCTTCAC
>NW_009260598.1:389547-404413 GCF_000687185.1 Egretta garzetta | reverse complement strand
TGTTTCTTTTCTTTTTTTTTTTTCTTTTATATTACTATTATTTTCTATTTTTCTTTGCAGTTTGGCTTTCTTAAACATAAAAGGTTTTCATTTAAGAAACCATATTGAGGAAATTGCTAGATACACTCCTGCTCTGCACGTGTGTACCAGTATTGAGAGAAAAGCAGTGGGTTCCCCCTGAGAGAAAAGCAGTGGGTTCCCCCTGAGGCATCCGGCATTGGGAGTATCATGGGGAAATGCAGCTGACATCTAGTCCTGCAGCCACCTGAATTGGGAATTTCCACTCCAACAGTGAAACTTCCACGCACTGCACAAAGTCCACAATGAATTGAGAAAAAAAAAAATTAATACAGGAAATCTATTTCCCCATTTTTTTACTTTTCCGAGTTTATCTAAAGCAGAGGCATCTCTGAAAACACTGCACGCAAGCACACAACCTTCTTCATACGCAGCCACCACAGGATTGCTCCATCCTCTAAACGCATCGGGTTGGTTCAGTGGCAGAAGGAGGCCATGCAGGGAGTCTATCCTATAGACAAACTCCAGTGCTATAAAACTGTAGGGTGTTAGAGAATCACAGAATGGTTTGGGTTGGAAGGGACCTTTAAAGATCACCTACTCCAACCCACCCCTGCCATGGGGCACATCTTCCACTAGAGCGGGTTGTTCAAAGTAAATAGCATCAGTCTCAGTACGGACCCCTGAGGGACACCACTTGTTACTGGTTTCCATACAGACACTGAGCCATTGACTATAACTCTTTGGATGCGGCCATCCAGCCAATTCCTTATCCATCTTACAGTCCATCCATCAAACCCATCTCTCTCCACTTCAGAGGTAAGAATGTTGTGGGGAGTTGTATCAATGGCCTTGTAGAAGTCCAGGTAGATGACACATATGGCTCTTCCCTTGCCCACTGATGCAGTCACTCCATCGTACAAGGCCACTAGATTAGTCAGGCACAACTTGCCCTTGGTAAAGCCACGTTGGCTGTCCTTAACCACCTCCCTGTCTTCCATATGTTTTGACATATCTTTCAGGAGGATCTGCTCCATGATCTTATCCAAGATTTGGTGGCAGAACATTAGGCTGAGGAACAGAAGCTTTGTGCCAAGATGAGCAAGCAACGTTAACACATACAGTCAGGCTCTCCCATGCAGCAAGGCTACTTACCAGAGTAAACCTGTGGAAAGTCAGTTCTGTGATAAGAGCATTTTCTGCATTAATAAGCGGGTGTCTTCAATTTAAATGCACTTAACTTTTCCCTAACTCCTCGCTCTCTGTGCATCACCTCCTCCAAGCATCTGCAGTGCAGCACACATTTGTCTGCCTGGGAGCAGGATGCGATTGCTGCAAGAGCCAACTTATGCAGCTTTGAGCATCACCCAGAGGGCTTTGCTTGAGAGCAGTTTATCAGCACTTGCTTCCCAAGGCTGCAGCGTGCACCCCAAGTAAAACTCTTATGCTAAGCAAGGAAAAGGAAAAAAGCAATAGGTCTTGAATGCAAAGTTTTACGCTGAAATGAAGAAAGTAATTTTCTGACTTCAATTCTCATTAGAAAAGCTTTGAGCCACTGCACAGTAATTGAAACCAAAAGAGTCTTTACTCTTGTAGAGCAAATCAGTCTGAACATGAATACGTAACAACCCCTGGAAAGACAGCAATCACCAAGTGTTTCACCTCTGCTCTCCTTTTGTTAATATTCATGTTTACTTTCTGCTCCTTTTGCTTCTGATTTCCCATCTGACAGTATGAAATGGAGCCACATGCATACAAATTACGGCTCTCAGCGCTCACAGGGGAACTGCTGGTCTAACCTGCAGGCAAGCCACACCAGCAACCTCGATGCAAAACACCAACAACTTCGATGACTTGGGAGGTTCCATGTTTCACACACAAAGCCCATGCTCAAGCGCTCTCCAACCCTACTTTTAGTTTTGCATCTTTTCCCTCAAACAAGTGTCTTGTAAGAAAAGTATACGCAGAGAAAAAGGATGCTTGACACCAACTTTAAGTGATGGAATTTGTATCATGTTAAGAATTAAGAAACAGCTTTGGAAAACTAAAGAGCACCTCCCAAAGCTAACCATGGCATGGACAGATCCGTGGAGGAATTTAGGTGACTAATGCTTCACTGAATTCAAATCGAAACCCTGACTTCCATAGGAAATGGGTATCGGGAACCAGTTTACCAGGTTTAAATGAGCTGTTGTGGACACACAACAGTAAATTCACCTATAAATTCACCAGTAGACCTGGGCTTCAGCGACTAACGTACGTCACCCTGGGTGCAGGTTTGTGACTTACTGGAACTGTGTGTTTCAGAACACTTGCCAAAATGTTCATCTGTAGGTACTTACAAATTTGGAAGGTATTGCATCTAATTTATTATTTACATAGCATAACTTCCACCCTTTGCTATCTCTGAGGAATAAATCCACTGCAACCAAAGGAGCTGGGAGCTGCAGAGGTAGGAAAGGGCAACATTGCACCGGGGAACCCCTCCTCAGACCTTCAAAGGTCACCAAAGACTGATAGCCCTGCCATTGGAAATCCCAGCAACATCAGGGGAAAATATAAATTTATTAAAAGAGAGATTGATTTTATTCTGCTAAGAGACACATGCCTTTAAAAACAGTCAAGTAGGATTTCTTTGCTATGGTAATAAAATAAAATAAATAAATCGGGCAGCAGCATTCCAGTGCTATCCAGAGGCTGATAGCGTGGTAATTTATATCTGATGGTGATAAAACCAGGAGCCAGAACAGATTGAAATTTATGGAAGCAAATTCTCGAAATTGCTTAAGCAGTGTAATACTCAAATCAGCTGAATTATTTCTAGTGCCTGTGTGGCTTTGCCAACACTTAAGGATAACAGCAAGAAACAGATAGAGCAACGACTGGTCACTGCTTGTCAAACTCAGACTTTAGCTAAGCTAAGCACTTTCAACCTGTATTCGTAACTGCTTTAAATGAAGTGCTTTGGTTGAGAAAATACGGGAGATGTCATAATCCATACAATAGGGGGGGGAAAAAAACCCCTATTTTCCTCTACGTTGACTTCATTGCAATATTCAAACCACAGCATAAAACAAACAGAATTCATCAGTACATACTCAGCTAGCCAGATAGGCCGAGTTTATTTTGTGGGAATTCCAGCACTCTGTGATTTACAGATAGGGATGCCTCTGGCAGCCTATCCACTGACTTCAGCAGGCTCTGCTGAGGCTAAGAACTGGGGAAAAAGAAGGTGCTTTAAAGCAAAACTTCATGCTTTCACACAAATAAGCGCATTTCACACTGGTGCAGCTTTCTCTCTCATCCAGGTAGAGTGCAAATGTCTAAACAGAAATTGTTCACCACACCTTCCAGCCTAAAGGGAGATCTGAAGCATCAGAAAACCCCTCTCCCTTCATCTGCCTCTCCTGGGCAAGGACTAGGAGGACCTTCTGCGCCCAGGGAGCAGCAGGAGACTGGTCACCAGGCTTCTAGAATATCATAAAGCAAGTAAACATTCTTATCCATGGGTAAACCAAAAGGCTGAGTGACTTCTACAGGTATTTAGATTTCACAGCGTAAAACCTAAGGTAAGATAGAAAATATTCACAATAGGTACCTAGGGGCTTCCGTCCCTCCAACCCACCATCAGTTCACTTGATCATACTGGGTTTTACTGGACAGTCAGGAAGACCTAAAAAGCCAAACTTCACCATTTTCTTCTTCAACTCCTTATTTCATACAAGCTTTCATGAAAAAGGCAATGGAGCTCCACAGAATGAAGTATATACTAGCTTTAAATGTCTACAGACATACTCCTTTTCTTGTTTCTAATATGATTATGGATTACTGCCCTTAGTCTAGAGCTATGTAAAAGTCTTCCAAGCAAAACAAAACTGTGTGTTGGGCAATTAGTTCCCCATGTCTAGAAAGGCAACAAGAGCTGGCTTACAAGTTGTTAGGATTTTAAGTACAAGAAGATACATTTATTTTCCAACTTAGAAGAAAATCAAGGTCATTTCAAAGCACACAATTTTGAAATATTGTTTGTTCAAGACAAGTTTAGACCCTAATATCATAAGCCCATGGATGATAGGCTTGAGCAAATACGCACCATCCTCTTTAGTTAAGAACATTTTCCAATGTTTTATTACTAATTCTGAGCATTATACAGAATACAGCACTGAACAGCTACATGGTTTGTCCCTGAACTCCTGATGTACCCAGAATTCCCACACATTTCATAATGAATAATAATTGCAAGATCAAACCATTAATCAAGACATCTAACTAAGATGAAACACATCAGCTCAGCAGCGGCCAACTGACACATAATTGCTTCTTGTTTAATTTTCTCAGAAGAACGAGGGAAAAAGAACAAGATGCCGTTGCTTTGCTCTATTCAGGATGAAACAAAGTTCACTTCTATGAAAGTTTCAGTGCCGCAGAACAACCATGAGGAAAGCCCAAAAAGAGACACGACATCAGTGTTAATAAATTTTATTGTTCCTTTGGGTTTTTTTCAGGCAGCTCCTACCCTGCAGCGTTCATCTCTGGGATAAATCTCGATCCTCCAGTAGTGCCGTCAACTCTGCAGGGAACAGGAAGGATTTCAAACCGATTCTTACCATTTTTAGGCTTCTAAGTGGCAAGTTTTATTTAACATTACATGCCATGTCAATAGACATTACCATCTCTTCCCCCTAGCATTTCAAACACTGTCTCTTTGTAAAATATGAAAGAGGATGTTAAATAAAGGGCATTGACTTTGAAGCTCCCAGTTAATTATTTGACTTGGCTAGCTGCTAGCAGAGGAATGAGGAAGAGGGCTGGGGATAGATAGGGCAAAGATGGGGAGGTTAAATCAGCGACAGCAATTCTCAATGTTAACGTTCACTGCTTTTAACATAATTTTCAACTGCCTGCATTTCCCAACCAGGTCCAGCCCCTGGCACATCACCAATATTTGCTTCTTTGCTTACTTTTCGCCTAAGGCTAATTTTCCCCAGCAGACCTCCCTGTCACACACATGCAAAAAATAAAATATAGCGACTTATTACCTCATCAAAACCAACAGCAAGAACACAGTGCATCCACTATTTCAGCAATATCCCTAAGAGAGAAAAGTTGCCTAAGTGGCTCTTGCAGGCATTTCCTTGCTAAGCTCTCAAGGCCTATGAAGTTTGTCTTCCACAACCCAAAAAGGGCCAAGGATTCAATTCCTTCAGTCTACAGGAGCCATAAGGTCAGTCCTGGCAATGACCCAGAATTTTGTCACTTCCAGAAAAACCTTCAGCAATGTACCTGAAGCTGCACCTGAAATCTATCAGAAAGTGGAACCTAAAGTAAACTTCAGTCGGTCACTTGTTAAATGAGCTGCTGGTTAGCTCTTTCTGCAACAAGCATGTAAATCCAGAGGTTTTCCATGTAAAATCTGAAGCAGTTGGCTTCACCTGAAAATCCTAAGAGAATTCAGAAGCCAATGGCTCACTGAAAAGTCCTCCTGGTCCCATATTCCCAGAGACAAGAGAAGCTCCCATTGCACAATGGGGAGAGGTGGCCGCAGGAAGGACATTTCTCACAAAGGAAACACCCAGATTTGGGATTTGCAAAGCCAAAACAGTTCTGCCGTACTGACTTACGAAGAACACTGCAAAGCCATTTTGCTCCCATCTGCAGAGCATACAGAGAAGACTTCGTTAAAAAGCAAGGTTTCTGTGTATGTGGTAACAGCTGCTGGAACTATTGCATTTATCATTACACAAAGACATAAGGAAAGGTTTATTTATCATATTTATACATGTGTCAAGGAGGACATAAATTACAGGGATAGTTTTTAAATGTTGCAAAAAAATGAAAAAGAAAGCAAATAACCACCAAGAGTTTCCCCCAGAGCCAGACCTGGGACTTGTGCTCTTCAAGAGGTCAACAGTCACCTGAGGACACCCTGTCCACCCATTCCTTGACAGTGCAGTCCATGAGCACCTCACAGCCAGTGCCTTTCTTGATGGCACATTTAAAAGCAAGACTACTGAAGGTGGGACAGAAGACCAGGCAGGGGACAACAAATGTCACTGAAGATTCAAACTCTTCCGCTTAGTACTGCATAAACAGCTGGGAACATTTCCGCCATCTCCTGCTTAAAGTGACCAAGTTGTTGCCGTAAGAGCAAGTTCAAAAATCACAGCTTTCATCTACCTGTTGCCCAAGGCACCAGTCTACTTGCGCACGTGGTTTCTATTACCTAGAGATTTGCTAACACAAAATAGGACAGCATGTCACCCTGTCACTTTTATATACAGAAACACCAATATAAACAACATCAAGGTGAGTAATGTATATTATGGATTCCAGGATATACATGCTGTACTACAATTAAAAGAAAAATGAAATAAAATATTTTTTTTTTTTATTTTTCCCTTTTACTTGTTCCACTGAAGTGAATACCATTTGATCTTAGACTTCAACAGTGCGGAAGGGCTCTGGACAACGTTTCATCATACACAAAAGTATCTTGGTGTGTATCTGCTAGCTACAAAAACACTCGAGTTGATTAAATGACTCATATCCACGGCACACAGCTCTAGAGCTCTGAATGGCCATCCAAGACAAACACAGCTTGAAGTTAATATTAGAACAAGAGATAAGAGGAGGCTGCTACGGATGCCATCAAAGATTAGCGGTGGTTCACACGGACTTTCTCACCTACTTGTTAAGTCTTTTATCTAAGCTGTGCCGTGAGTGACAGCTGTCACTGCCAGGCTGCAGGAGGAGGACAGCGTGGTCTACCACAACCAAACCAAACTTCTTGTGTGAGGACTGGAGGTCCCCCACTAACTCTATCTAAACCTCCAAATTCCACATCTGTTTTGTAAGGGAGATGATGCACTTGTCATGCTGTCTGTACGGGTCTGCAAGGCAGAGGGTTTTGTTCTTCACTGCTGGATTTCAGTACCACATCCCTTGTCATGGGCCACTGGAGTTTTGCTCTGGGTTCACACCAGAGATCCACCAGCCTCACCTCAGCCTGAACTGTGCCCACAGTTCAGTAAAAGTGGCATGAGAGAGATGTCTGGCATGCTAGCACCTACTGTGCAGCCCTGAAACAGACACACATCTCTGTTAACCACCTGGCTGGATGGGTAAATGTTGATGCAAGTTGACTGAACAAACTGGGATGAAAACCTTACTAGCGACAAAATTAAATATTTGTCTCATAAGAAGGCAGCTAAAGGTCAGAGATGTAAAGGAAAAACCCTTAAACCCTTTCTTGGTAGAATTCTACTTGTCCCAGCTCTCTCTTTCTGGCCTCTTCTCTCTCCAAAGAAGGAAGTTTTAGAAAAGAATGAAGCAAGCTTGGCCACCTTGAGAACTGCTTGAGCAAGGAAAGCTGCATGTTCAAAACTGTCCTCACTTCTATTATTTCTAGCATGAAACATGAAACGTGACAAAAGATCATTTTTGATACTAACTGTGCTCATTGTCTTCAAGGCTGTCAAAATTTCTGACTTTCAGGGACTATTGCTCTTTTCCCATGACAAGACTGTGACTTGTCGTACAACTGACTTTTTCATACCAGTGCTCACCTACTCCCACCTTCTGCTCGACAGTTGCTTTTCATGCAGAAGACGTCCTTCCCCCTCCGAGCACATTCACACCAGACAACACAACCCAGCACCCCAAACACAGCGAACTGTGGAGGGGTGAAGAAAGAAGCGACAGCAGAGGACGTGCTGACCGAATTGCTGCCCTTTAGTGGGACTCGGAGGCCACGATCAGAGCTGCTCAGCCACTCCCTGAGCATCACCGCGTGGGCAGGAGGGCAGCCTGGGTTTCTTCCCCACACTGCTGTCCCCATTCAACAGTTTGAGCTGAAGACAGCAAATAGGACTGGATCAGTATGGGTTTTTGCTGCACCTGCTACTACAGCCATAAAGGACTCATGTTCTGCACAAGACCCATGGACCATCCAGCCTGACTGAAGAAAAAGAGGGCACAACTGTAACAGCCATCACGGAGCAAGGCATCTGCAGAAGAAATTACCATCTTGGTCCTGGGGTTATATACTTAAATAGGAAAGCTTATATACCCTGAAAAACATTTTTTTTTTGTGCCACAGCTATCTAGAAAAAGTTATTCTCCTGTCTTTATATGCTGAAAGCAAGCCTTGAGTAGGCATTTGAAAGAAATCTGTATTATTGGGTGTAAGTAAGTCTCATAAAGTTGTAATGACTTTCTGAGGTGTAATATTCCCCAGCTGCTTCTCAAAAAGTCATGAAGGAAGAACCTAATTTAGGTAATAAAAAGCATGTAAGAATCAAGGTTATTCTGAGTGATCATTTACCTCACAAGCTTGCAAGTGACATCACTGTCAGAAAAAAACATTCCCATCTCCTTCTTACGGTCTACCATAACCACATTTCATCTGCAGTTAAAATACAGTGAAAGCCCAGTACTGCCCTTGCTTGGCTACTTGGAGAAGGATTCCTGTGCTTGGGTACCTTCCAGTGCCTCAGCTGCCCCCATTTACAGGCAGAGCTGGCTGGTGCTCCCCAGATTTGGTTGCCTGCTGTCGAAAACTGCCATCAGTAAAAGTTTATTCTTTTCTTCCAAACACAATAACCTCTGTCAGTCTGTGCTATTAGCCTGAATATTTGAACAAAAACCAACGAAGACTCTCACAGCTGTTCCCCAGGTACTAATGGCCTGAAGCCATAAGCTCCTACCTTGTGCTAATCTTACAAGCTAAGCAACTTTGGGTTGGTTTATATGAGGTGAGAGACCTCCAAGTGCTGGAGGGAAAAAAGTTGTCAAGTAGCATTCCTTCCTCTGGGCTGCACTAAGTCATCGCAGGACAATTATGGTGGGGTCTGGTCTCTCTAGTGAGGTATTAAACCAGAGCAAGGATCGCTTATAGTCTTTAAAGACCCCATTACGTCTTTTTACTACATTGAGGTTAGATCATTGTTCAGGCTAAATTCCACTTTAGCTAATCACATTGTACCTGCCAGACTGCTTCTCTAATTGCAGAGCACATAAATGCAGACAGAGGGACCTCAGGAGGTTGACTGACTCTACCTCCCTGCCCTGAAGCACAACTAAGGATACCTAGACCTTCCCTGTGTGGATACCCAAAGTTCATTTTTCTATGGAGTCTTTCTGCTGCTCACCCAACTGCAGAGTTAAAAGATTTTTCCTAATATCTTGCCTGAAAATTAAGCCAGTTACTTCTTGTCCTACTTGCAGTGGACCTAGGGAACAATCAGTCATTATGCTCTTCAAAAAAAATTATTTTTTTTAGTTTGAAGAGTCTTGGCACATTCCTCTCAAAACCTACTTTTCCCTATTCAAAACAAGTACCAGTTCTGCCAAGCTTTCCCTGCACCTCTTAACGCCTTTTTCCTCCCATTGAGGCTCTCTCCAGTTTGTCTACCTGTTATTAAAGGAGGTGCCCAGAAGTAGACACACTCAAAAGAATAACCACTATCCAGCTCTTCGGCATCGCACTCCTCTGCAACTCACGTTCATCAAAGCTAGGACACTGCTCATTCCTCGCCGCAGCATTTAGAGAACAGTGCTGCACGCTGTAATGCTTGTCCTGACTGGTACACAGGTGAGGCAACTGGAATAAGCTCTGGATTTAAATTCACTCAGAGATCCAAAAGGCTGCCCTGACCCATGCGGCTGCCCCCAGCAGCTCCCTATTTTTGGCTCAGCCTGGGCAAATCTGCTCCTTTAAACACAGCCTGATGCGACTCGTTTCACAGCATCCAAAGCCCTGCCGTGTTAAACTACACTGTAATGCTAAAACATTGTTCCAGGCATACATAATGAATAAACTGTTATAACAGTTAAGTCCCAATCCAAAACAGACCAGCTATTACACCATGGGATATGGAAAGACAGACGGATACATTTGACTTCAGAATAACCAAGTTTTCTCCAAGAATTTTGGCTCCTGCTCATCAAGAGGCAGAGTGACTTCCTATTCAAGTAGTACCCAAAGTTTACCAGACTTTTAAAGCTGTAAAGTCAGCTTGGAAACACTATACATACAAATTGGCAATGAAAACATCTGATGCTTTTTTTTTTTTTTTTATCATATCTGTAGAAGAATTAAAAAGGACTCTTTGCCTAAGCCCTACATATCGCTGATATAAGCATAAGTAACATTGCCATTTTAAAATTAAAAATCAAATTAAACATTTAATCAAAATCTTAGCAATAATGTAATGCTAAACTACATGAGGTTATTTTGAACCTGCCGTATTATTAACTGCCAAACAGTTATTCCACATAACTTCCAAGATATTGCTCCAAAATAATTTGCAGATTTCAATTACATTAAAGATGAGACTGTTATCAGTCATTACTACAGAGCAGCAGTAACTTCTGGCAAATAGTTCCCATTTAAAGAAAAACAAAACCTGCAATCCAACAAGCAACAGGAAAAGACAATTGGCCTGTATTTACAAAGAACTAAAATACAAATGTATACAAGTGTAAGTAACGCCTACAAAAATATAATCTCACAACATTTTTCTGAACTAGGCAATGATACTTCACGGTCCAAAATATGTTCTAATTCCAGACAAAATACAAACGGGCCAGCAGCAAAAATCTAACTCTTAGCTTTTAATTACCGAAAGCAAACATATATCCCTAGATATGAGATGAAAGAGCATCCAACATAAACATCAGGTTAACTTCACCAGCGTACCACACTCCCCACCTTTGGACAGCCGCATCAACAGATGAAGTGATTTCCAGCTGATACTACAATTTTCAAACTAAATTTAGAAATTTCCTTGTCTTCCATCAGGCATGCTTTCAGAAGGCACACCTGTGGCTGCAGCCTAGCGGCCTCAAGCATTTCTCCAAGCCTGCCTCCCAGGAGTCCCCCATGGCACAGCCCAGCTACACCCATGCAGCAAGCAAGACCCCAAACCTCAGTTTTTAGGAGACACATAGTCACAGCACTTGCTGCATCAGCAAGCAGAACTGCAGGAACTTAAAACACCTGCCCAGCCTAACATGGGCTTTTTTCTTTTGTGCATAACCATATAAACCTTTTTTTTTTTTCTCCTCCTCCTCCATGGAAATAAATCTGCCCAGAAGGCAAAGGACTCCAGCTTTTCTCAAGCAGACTCTTGGAGAGGGCTCCTCCCCATTTCAGAGCATGAGACCCAACATAACCTTGTTATTGCAATCACTGTGATAAGAATTTGCTGTTATTACAAATTCCAAATGCAACTTTTTTTTTTTTACCATCATACCCTGCAATAACATTTTAAAACTCGCCTTGCGTGTCTGCAGCGCTATGTGGGTGCAGACCTTGCTAATACCCATTGCAAGAGCAGGTACACAGGGCAGAATTGTGTGTTGCCATGTAGCTGGAGTTTTTATCGCTGCATATGTTACCAGACCAGTGCACACACCACAACCAGAGCTTAGAATCACAGTTTATAAACATAGCTGGGCATTTTATTAGCAACAACACAGTTTTAAGCACTCCCACCAAAACACAAATGGGATTACAAACTTCCATTTGCTTTACATTTGCAGCACAACTTAATAACTCTTCCCATTCTTTACACAACCATCGTATGTTCTCAATGCCGAATTTTGTTTATTATTTGTCAGCAAGAGCGGCAGCATCTGCTCTTCGGTAGGCTCCAGTGGGAGCAAAACAGCTGGGAGCAACGCAGCTCCCAGAGGCACCAGGACCGGCAGCTCTGGCAGCTCCCAGAGCTGTCACATAGCTAAATTACTCAATTCCCTGCTGCTTTCAGTTAGCATTTTTTATGCATGCATCTTAAGGCACGAACAGACGCTTGTAACCTCGGTGGTCAACCCCCCCCATCTGTCACACAGTCACTCTCTCCACTGACAGAGATTTACCAGCAGTCAGGAAAAGCGCACGATGGCACAGGCAGTTTCCTGCAGATGCAGGGGCCATTTACGGATGAGTCTCCATCTTTCCCATCCTGTCTGGGTCTTTTTGTTTCCCCTTTTGGTGCTGTTGGTTGTTTGACTGCGGTTGTGCTTGGGAAATACATAACACAACTCTGCTTCAGGAAACTTTAAAGTGATTCAAAGCAGGCATCAAATAATTTCCTCGTGTGTTTTTGCAATATTTTTTTTTTATACGGCCACAAAGTAGGATATTGAACTTGATCTATGGAAACACTCTGTTCATCAGTCTTCTGCATTAATTCAGTGAGGTAAGTGTGAGCAGAGTTATAACCAAGTGGCACTAGGAAAACAGAGCAGAGGTTGGCGTCACTGATTCTTCATCACTGCCGTCCTGCTGTCTCACGTATCACAACATACTCCAACACCACCACCGTAATCAGCAGTTGGGAGAAAAAAAAACCCATACCTGAAAACCTCTGCAGCCTTCAGAAATGGACTGACAATGGTTTACAGACAGACAGAAGACATGAAAACATATAAAACCCACAGCAAAAAGCAATCCCAACCCGGTACAGCACAGAAGATCTGCGCAGGGAGCCTGTCCCTCTCCCCCGGCAGCATTTATACAGGCGCTGCTGCCTTTCTCCAGAGCTGCTGGTAGAAGCCACAGACCACCAATTTAAAGCAGCCTTTCTTGATGAGAGCCCCTATCTTGTCTTAAAACAGTCTGTAGTGAAATACAATGTTTCCTGATTTAAAAAAAAATAAATAAATCACCTTTTTTTTAGCTATCATGCATGATCACCACTTCCACAAGAAAAAACACGGTACTCAGACCACTTCTACTTTATTTTCCTATCACTTTTTTCCCCTCCTACCTTTTTATTTAACAATTCTATTTCAAAAACAGTTATTCCCAGAATTTCAGTCCCACTATTCCCAAAGCCTTATCTTCCTTTTAAGTAGATTTTTCTTAGCCTGAGGCAACACACGGAAGTCAAATAGCTGAACATGAAAGACACCTGATGGTCTCAAATTTAACCTGGCAACTCCATCCTCTATTATATTTACTAATATTTTTCACTTGACTTAATTAGTGGGATTCAAATGGGACCTCAGCAGCAACATGCCCAACACCACAAACCACAGCAAGTGATGTTTCACACACTTCACCTGGAGACGCACCAAAACGTACCATGGGCTTTCCAGAACCTCAAGCTCTCCAACACTGCAAGGCACTGATGGTTCTCCGGTACGACAAGCAGCCTCTCCTGCCACTACTTCTCCACTAGGGCTTCCTCAAAAATCATGACATAAATTAGGATATGCTTTACTTTTGCCTGCTGTTTTTTGATGCCATGCTTGGCACATGTTTTCAAGAAACTATCTGAATCCACACGATTATGATTTCTTCCTTCCCCCGCGCCCCCCATAAATGCTGACATTCTTCCATAATTACAATCACTTAAAAGTTGGGCTTTAGGAGAAAACCAAGTAACATATGGCACTGACAACAAAACCCACGAAAACTGACACTGCAAGATCTAGGTGCCTCAACATGGTATCAATACCACAGCACATCAGGACGCCACATAGTCATTACACTGAAGAAATATGTGACAATGTTGTCCTCACCATTGCCACACTGGTGAAGGAAGTAAGGGATTATCCCATTTCTCCTTCTAAGCCTTTCAGGAAACCAGGGACAGAAAATAGCAGTTTTATTTTTCCATCACAGCTCCCCACAGAACATGAGGCAAATGTAAACTTCAAACTATGCACAAGTTCATCGTCCATCTCCCCTTACTGGGGGCGCACAGGCAAAGAAAAGAAAGCAGATTTGCAAATGAGACCCCGTGATCACAGGGCATCTGCTCAGATGGTGGTTTGGATGTTAGCAAGAGGTCTCTTCATCAAGGGAGTCCAAGGAAACACAGATAAACCTTCAGTTTAAGAACAGCAGAAGGCTTAGCTGTTCCACAGATAACTCTGGTTTCATTCTTGTCAAGGCAAACGTCAGAAATACTTTGACCAGGAAGCTGGTCCCATCTCTAGCAAAATCCCATTTGCTCCTCTTTGCTGTCATTCCAGCTTCTTTAAGTATCTGCACATCTCCTCACAGACCATTACTACTTCACCCCAACAACAGGGCCTCAAAATAGGTGACAAACTACTCTGTGACGAACTACTCTTTGAAAGACTGTTCGTCTCCCCCTGAAAGACTACAAAGAGAAAATATTTGGATGTGTAAGTGATTCCTAAGAGACTGGCATCTGCCAAAACCAAAGATGGCATGGAGCCTGTCGAAGAAGGCATCGTCCCACTACCGGTCACATAGGCAGCTACCTGGAGGAAGAGGTTAGTACTGGCACTCCTCTCTTGCTGAGCTCCAGATGCTAATGATGGTTCTCATGGTCCTCACCATTACCACATCTGAACCAAATCACAGGTCCATTTACCAACTCATTAACGACCTCATTAATTCTCATGCAGACCAGGTCTCATAGAAACATTTCCTGCAGGCCTTTGGCAAATGAAATGGGGTTTGGATGCCAAGGACTTTTCCCCAAGCTCATTGGGGCTGTTTCAGCCAGCTGAGCAAGCTTGCTGACTCCAGGCCAAGGTTACCTTTCCAGACCGGGGTCTGACCTCGTTCAGCCCCCACAACAGGAGTCTCCACCTTTACTGCAGCCCAGCAGCATCACTCAAAGAAATCTCTTGACCACCAGACGCCTTCCTAGGAAGCCACCATCGCCTCACCTCACCCCACCTCATGTCACCAACACCCTCGGGAAGAGCCCACACCTGTGAAGCGGGGTTTCTACGGTCGATGCCCTCCAGCGGCCACAGAGCCCAGCCCCGACCGGGGCGGCGGCGCGGGGACCCCAGGAGCCCGATCACCCTCAGCTCCGCCTCAGCGGGAGAAGGGGGGGCCGCGGTGCCGCGCCGCTCG
>NW_009260598.1:364697-388950 GCF_000687185.1 Egretta garzetta | reverse complement strand
GGCCGCGGCCCTTGCCGTGCGGCCTGTCACCCGTGCCTGTCACCCGGACCCACGCTGCCCTCCAGGGCCAGGCCTAACAGACGACACCTGTTACCGAAACCCCCTGACTATTATGTCGGCCCATCTTTATAGTATGAAAGTGTATTAAGTTGTTTATATATATGCTGTAGCATCATGAGGTAGTGGAGTTTTACTGGAGGCTTGGGTGTTGTTCATGCTTAAGGACAACAGACTGAAGGACAGCCCGGCCCTGGAAGTAAGGACTTTGATTCTTGGAAGGTTAGAGCTGACCGTGAAGGTGGATACCCCCCGGGGCAGCCGAGGTAACACCAGCATCCTCGCCCCTCTGCCATGTCTCCGAAACCCGCCCAGCGTCGCCTGGCGTTGCAGGTGGGTAACCCTAGCAAGGCTGACTCTGGGGACCTCTGGATCAATAGACGAGCAGCAAGGCTGCTGCAAAAATAGAGCTGCTTTGCAAAGTTCTGCTGTGACTGGTAATCAGTAGTGTGGGTGTTCATGATTAGTCAAATCGTGTTGGGCCCGAACCTTTGAAGGGCATGAGAACCCTGTGGTGAAATCACAGTTGGGGGGCTGCCCCGATTTGGCTGGGACACCTCATGCACATGAATAACTCCTCTAAGTCTATACTTTGCATCCTAGCCTCTCTCCTGGGTTGGCACGGGCCAGCTGCAAATTTTCTTGATGCATCCTTGGTTTCACCATGAGGGACAGGCTCTGGGTGAGCTGCGTGGGGCCAAAGGGCAGTGCAGGGGGCGGGAATCCCGCTCGCCTCTGCGAGAGCACATGGAGCCTCTTGTCTCACAACAGGGACATGCTACACAGACATACAAAGTGCACAGGCTGGCTTTGGTCTTAAGCCACAATACTAAACCATCGCCGAGCGATGAGCAGGTAGTAGTGGTTGGTGGGATTTTCGGAAGCAGGAGCCACAGGTGGGAACACACATCAGTGGCAGGAGGCCACCTCTGCGGGAACGGGGAAGAGGGCGGGTTTGCAGCACGTGTACCTCGGCAGATAATAAATATGTTCCCAAGCGGGATGTGCAGGACACGGATGCACAGCTACTCCCTGTTTCTTTGCCGAGTAAGGGAGAGAGGTCGAGACTTTTGTCCCCTGCATGCAGTACTGCGCCACCAGCGCCCCTGCCTTATCTGCTGGTGAGGGAGAGGCTTTTCTGCACCTTCTCCCTCCTTTCTGCTGCCCTCACCCCAGCAGCAGCCTGCACTGCTCCTCTCTGACCTCTCCTGTCTGGTCACAGCCTGGGGCAGAGCTGGAGCTGGCTGCTGCTGGGTCAGAGAGGAGCACTGGGAGAAGCCGAGCACGCCAGCAGCCGAGCAACCAGACCTGCTGGCAGCAGGACGGAGGAGCTGCACACAGGAAGATAAGGGAGGAAGCAGGGATCTGTCCGCAGCAGTGGGATTTCAAGCGTGGCTCCAAGCACAGATGCACTGGCAGGCCATTTAAACATTGCTGTCCTCTTTTTTTTTTTTTAGGTAAACTTTTATTCTAAATTGGGTTAAAGCAATTAGGTGTTTTAAACCACCCTAAATGCAGGATCCTCTTGGAAGGGGGTAGGTGGCAGTCCTGCCTGCTGTTCCCGTAGCAGGAGGGGGACTCCTTTCTCCTAAGCGAAGCCAAACTAGGGCAATGACCCAGATGAAAAGTAACTCAAGAAAAACTCTTATCTGGAGCAGTTTCCTAATAGACCTGGACACCCTTTTCAGTACCATCCTGTCATTTGGTCAGGCTACAGCCAACGTGGGACAGCCTCTGGGTGGTTTATGTCTCCAGGGAAATGCGGCGCAGATCAGAGCACGTCTGCCCCTGCTCAGGGGTCCCTGTCCCTCCCTTGGGCAGGCTCTGGTGCTTGGCACAGAGAAATGAGTTGGCTCTGGCAGCTGACCCGTCTGACAACCACACACTTTTCCTCTGTTTCCACTCCCCTCAGGGGGCTCACAAGTGGATCAAACATGCCCTGGTACCAGTGCAAGGGAGGAACACATTTATGAGAGCAGAGGGAGAGTGTGACTGCAACAACCACCACGACTGACAACAGCTTAAGAGACAGGCACCGGGCTCCATCTGTGAGCATCACCTGGGGTTCATCAGCAGAAGGTCACTTGGGCAGGCATGGGGCCACCTTGCTCCTCCATGTGAAATGGCTTCGTTCACCTGAAGGACAGAAGTTAACGCCGCTGCTCGGAGAAGAGAGGTTTAGGCATACACCGAGTACACTAAACACAGGGATAAATGTGGCAAGACACAAGGCTTGCAATACTGCTAGCCAAAATCATTATATCACAAAATTCTTGGCAATGAGGTAATTTTAAACTATAAGCATCTGGTCGATAAATAATGGCATGTGAAGGTCCTGTTAAAATGAAAGTTTTTCTTTGTATGGTTACAGAGAAAATCTTAAAGGCAGGAGTGTAAAGGTCAAGACGCAGAAAGTATAAGGTGCCCAAATATATTTTAAAACTCTCTCTTGAATTTTAATCCTTGAGAAACCGAAGCTTTATTAAAAGCTTGAACAATGCATATTCAAATAAAAGAGGTCTAACTGAGCAGAATAAAAACCACAAGGTCTTTCTTTGATTTAGCATCACTGGTTCATTTGTTGTTCTTCTCTCATTGTATCACTTCAGCAGAAAGCTCAAATACTTTAATCCAGCCACTCTTCATGTCATCACTGAGCTGTAACTGTAAATGCTGACCTTGTACAAGACATTCCCTTTTGTAGAAAGCCAATCAGCCCCAATTTGTGGGCATGCTAAGAGTGATCCTGATAAGGAACAGTTTGTGAATTTAACTCGTTTTCATTTTGCTTTTGTATTTTAACAAATGATTGAATTTCTCATGCTTCTCCCTCATCTCTTTTGAATGTAAGTCTGCTTGTTTAAAACACAACAGAGGGTTTCTAAAGACAGAGAAAAAGGGAACAGCGGTAGAGAAGGATCTCAGGAAATCTCAGGAACAAGGAGAGATCTCATCTGGATTAGCATGAGACTCAATGGGAATTTAGATGGTACCTTAAACATTCTCACCTGTCCAGCACCCTCTCCATTTTAACGAGTGAACAAGAAACTGATTTCTTCCCCCAGAAATCTGCTGCAAAGACACCTGTGTGTGAGCAATGCAAATCAAAATTGCACCGTAATGGACGTAGCACCAGTTCAACTGGAGGATGGACCTTTCTGAGGTGATGATTGCTGGGAAATACAGCTTCTGCTAAACAGGCTCACTCTTTGAGTCAGGCAGCAAACAGCCTCCCTTCCCGGTTGTCCCCAAACCAAGATGGGTAGTGTTAGAGGAAAATACATCATGCTGCATCCAACGGAGCACAAAGTACTGCCCCATAATGCAAGGAGTAACCAAAAGAGTGACTCTGAGCATGCAATTTCTATTGAGAGCAGCGAGCATTACGCCCTGATAACCAAAATCAGACATCGGTCCTACTCTATCTACTTTTTATGTAGGTGCCACGGATTTCTACAGTTCCCTTCATTTCTCCAGGAAAAGTCTTTAAAAATGTAAAATTCCTCCTGCATTTACAAATTTGTCTATGGTGAGAGCACAGTGCTTAACCTCTAGAAGAAAAAAGTTTAACATCAGTGGGAGTTCATTGCTTCGGTGCTGTCTGCTGCTTATAAATTACATCTTGCCTGGGATGTTGTTGGTAGCAAGACCTCTCCTTTGCAACAGCTATTTAATGCTGATCTCTCTTACGGCCATTTTCAGTTCAAACATCTTGCCTACCACCACCCATCTTCTGCCTCCACCCACTGTCAAGGCTTCTGTTTACTTTCCAAATAGTCAAAATGTCTGCCCAGATCTCTGTGCAAAATTCAGCCCCAGGCAAGAAAAACACCACTGGGAATTCCCTGGATTCTCCAAGGGCTGTTAGTGGAAGTCAAACATTCCTCCTATAAAACGAGTAAATGAGTAAAAATGTTCTTTTTAACTCTGCTTAACAACCCCACCGGATTTGGTATGAGCCACTTGCTAAAATCTACAGGACAGAGTGAAGAAAGACGTTTTTCCTCTCTCCTCCCTCCTACACTCCTGGCTAATGCCTTGAAAACCAGAGCGACGTTGGGCTGTGCACATGCAAACAAAGAGGTTTTGTGTAGAAACTTTCACAAGGTCATTTTTAAAGCGGCAGCATGAAGAGAAGCACAGTGCATCCTTCCCCGCAGAAGATGTGTCTGCCTCTGATCCTGAGTCTGCAGGAGCCAGAGCTTTGGTCCAGGCCTCTTTTATTGCCTGGCACATTTATGGGCTAAGGCTTTGCCATAGCCCTGAGGAAGGTGGGATGAAATGTTTATAGCTCCCTGGGTGACTTCTCAGCGATGGCTTCAGTGCAAGCCCAGTCTCACTTCTGTTCCTTAAAACTGCAACTGGAAATCCTGGAAGCATTTCTCTATGCACCAAGTGACAGACCTCCCTGGAGCTTGCATGCAGCTAGCAGCTCCGCAAGGGAGGTCCAGCCCTTACTCCTCCTCATGCCTTAAATCCCACTGAAAACGCAGAGAAAGCATCTCTTTCCACTATCTCTTAGATGTTAGTGACAGAGAAGTAAATTGGCCTCATTGGTCTATTACCCACTTGCCGCTGCTGAGAAATACGTGTCTGAGCAGCTGTCAAGGCTAACGCTCAGCTGCATGGATCATGAAAACCACTTCTCAGCTCGCTACTGGTAGGTTTGATGATAACAGCTAAAAAAAAAAATACATTCATGCAGCCTCCCATTAGCTCTCCTCAAGCTCATGGGCTATTTAGGCAGCTTAACACAAGATTGATCTTGCTGTTCGTTGGCTCAGCGCGAGGCACGGGCAGAAGCTCTCTTTTCCCTCCAGCTACGGAGAGATTCAAACACCGCAGCCTAGCCACGTGCTCTAAATTTGATGAAAGAGATAGCTGATAATTAACAGCCCGGAGAGGGGATTGTAGATCAAGATTTAGCCTCTGAGTCACGCTCTCGTGCATCTCCACACAAACGTACCTGGGCACATACATTCGCTGCAGGAATGAGAAGAGGAGTGAGACTTCAGCAGAAGCCAGTCTGCAGCGCTGTGCTATCCCTGGGCCTTACGTTTATTTATTTAACCCTATTCTTCGTGGTACCTACAACCGCGACTATTGCCTCCAGCAGCTGTGTTTCACTCCTGCGGAGGAACAACAGTGGGTTTACGGTCTGCCTTTTACTAAATTGTCCAGTCATTCTGAACAAGCAAAATTCTGCCTGCTTTTTAAAGTAAAGGCCAGCAATTTTATTGAACAGATACTAGTATAAAAATTGAAAACATGTATCACCGTTTTTTTTTAAAAAGACCTTCCAGTCTACAGGAATTAAGCCGTGATAGCTCATATGCAGTTCACGTACTATCATTGCACAAAGATTTTTGCAATATTAGTTTGTTGTCTGTATTTCCCCCGTATCTATACTGTAATCCCAGGCAGATGTCCAGCTTCAGTTAAAAATTATCCTGTGTTTCTATTACAAAATCCTATTTTCTGTATGTTTTAAAGATTACCTTGGTGTTACTCTGGGCTCAGCTTTCTCCCCTTTTTTGGATGCAATCAATTTTACTGGGATTTTTATACTTCTAAGCTTGAGGATGAATATCTTTCATTAAAAAATGTAATTTGGTGAAGGGATTAATCTATAATGCTCAGAATTCTACAAAAAAACCCCACAGCTGGAGTAGTAATTATAGCTGAGAAGTTATATAAGCCTTTTTATTACATGTTTTTAATGGGTTTACATAGTACAGTACAAATGCTGAAGTATTTATACAGGGGTATGGTGACGGCACTGGAGTAATCGAGCAGATGTCACCATTTGATCACTGAGAGAGATTTTCATCTGCAAGCACTCGGGGAAAAGGGCTCTCCAAGGGGAGAAGAGATGCAAGGCAGAGCACCGGGGCTGCTAGGGAGAACAGCAGCAGCAACATGTTCCAGGTAGCAGTTTCACAAACAAATTAATGCCCATAATTAATTCTCTATGCATTTTTTCTACAGTCTGTCTTGCAGTGTTGTTTGATATACTGGCACACGTCTGTACAATTTATGCCTCATTAAAGGCAACAGGATAAAACAGAAGTTGGGGGCGGCTGGCAGCATCCTTGATGGACCTGATGGGCAAAAAGCAGCTTTCATAGGATAGGAGGCATGCAAAAATGTCCTGGACCAGTATGCAGGCCAATTTAATAATATGCATCCACGTTTATTAAAGGTGTCACCCACGCATCCAGTTTTTGCAGGACACTAATTTCAGTATCCCTGTCTTTACCTGTAACAAAAAGGCTGCTTTTCTGAATTATTACTTTGTGGTCATCCAGTCCTCTCCTCCAGGCTGCATTTTAAATGTCTGAAACAAAATCCTAAAGAGGAGGAGAGAAATGGCCTTGCCCTCAGCAGAAAAGATGCCACGGCTCCCCTGTAGCTGAGCAGCCTGGCCAGGACCAGACGGTGAGGATAAAACTCAGTGCTCTTCCCACAGGCTCCTTTCAAGGCAGTTTGCCCTCAGCGCCATGCAGAGCAGCATCAGTGATGCAGAGATACCGGTATCGATTCAAAGTGGGATCGCCTCCTTAGCCGAGGGTTCGTATATAGGTTAGGCATTACCGCAGGGCTCATCCTTTTGGCACGTGCCTTCCCACAGCACGTCTGCCTCCATCCTCAGCCATGGACATGGAAAGCAGAGGCCAGCTAGACACTTCGAAGGTGCTCTGGGAAGGACGAGGTGGGTTTGTGAAGATGCAGGCGCCTCTACAGGCATCATTCCAGGCGATGAACACTTGGCCAGGTTAATGCTTGTGGTTGTGCCCCAGCTCCTGTCTCGCTTGGTAGGAGGAGATCCCTTTGCCAGAATGCATTGAATTTCTTCAGGAACAAGGTCGTTTCTCTGTATTCTGTCAGGAGGTACATGTGCATACTCCCGAAAGCATAAAGGCTTTTTGCAGAGCTTTTGTGGCGCCTGCTGCTGTCCCGGTGGCAAGACTGGAGGCAAAGCCAGCGACTACAGAGGAAAGCCTGCCCTGCCATCTCCCCGTAGTCTGGTCAGGGTAGCAGAGGTGGCATAGAGTGGAGAGGACTCTCTCAGAGGTCACTTACCTCCTCCACAAGGCAAAGGAGAAGCAACTACTCTGCGCTGTAGCTGGGTCGATGCCCAAAGCGAGGCGAGTGCAGGAACCTCCTGGCTGGAGCTCAGGGCACCGGCACAGGCAGGGAGAGATCCCAGCCCTGGGACCTGCAGAGCAGCGGCTGGAAGAGGCAAATTTTCCTACTAACTTCTCGCTCCTCCTTCAGGCTTAATGTGAAGGAAAGAAGATGATCGCTGATGTACAGCGACGGGAGCCTTTAGGAACTGAGGGGGTTTTTTGCTCAGTCTTTGTGCTGAAGTGCTCAGTCTTACACTGTGGAGACAAACAGCAGCGAGATTGCTCTCAGCAACCCAGACAAGAACATTTTAGTGCATAATTATGGGTGAGATGCGAAAGGACAAAAAAGAGGGAAAACATCTGTTCGCATAGAGTTTATTGCCATTCACTTAAGAGGCCCATTAAATGCCAGAAAAAGCTATTTATCCTTCTGTTTGAGGATATTATCCTGCTGCAAATCTCTGTGGCAATTCGCCTCGTGGTTATTCCTGGAGTGCTGACACTGTGCAGATACAACTTACCGCACAGAAAAAAGGCACGGACCTTGCCCACCGAGGCTTACAGAGGGATTTTCAGAAGCAGGGTAGCCAGTGCTTCTCAAGGTCTTTAACTTACCCTTTACCTCTGTGGAGAAGCGGGTTGTTTCTTGGAGTCTTTGCCTGGACTTCAGATGCCTCAGCCCCTTTCTTTCAAAAATCAAAAGGAGCTTTTTCACTCAAAGCACACCTAGAAGTGGGATTGCTCTTCTTGTAGCTACCTTCTCAGCAATATGGGATGTGAGAAGCCCAAATCCAGTTTCTTGAATCCTCAAAGGAGACTGGGTGTCCCACCGAGCAGGAGACTGCTCAGCTCACCAGGCAGCAAGGCGTGCGGGGAGGAGAGGCTCCGTCTCCTTGCAGCCCAACCCTGCACTCATTTGGCCAGAAGGAAAGCAAGCATGAGGCTTCCTCTGTGGCTCTACCACATTCCCTGAGGGAAGGGTTGTTTTCCAGACCTTCCTTTTAGCCAAAGTGCTGACTGGAGGTGCATGTGCAGGTGCTTCAGAAACGCGAACAGCTGGCTTGGTTGCTTAAAATTCTCTGGCAACACAGAAAATAAACAAGCTTCCCCTCTTCCATTTGGCTCATAAATGTAAGGAAAGGCTAATGTAAGGCTTGGATATCAGCTGGTCGACTGAGACTTTGCAGGAGTTGAATAAAAAGGCAGGAGAGCTGACAGTGACAGGAGCACAGCACGTGACGCACGCGGCGCTCATGGTGCGTGCCGCTTGCGGTGTGAGAAATACATTGTCCCCACGGTGGGTAATGGGCATGAGCAGGAACAGAGGAAAGCAACGTGGGACAGTGCTCTCTTCGGGCTGGCTGCTGTCAGTGGTGTGGGACGGTCTCAGAGGAGAAAAAGAAAACACAGGAGAAATATTCCCTTGAAACTTCTTTTACATATGGAGATATTTCTATGAAGTTGTTCACTTTCAGAAAAGTCTCTTTCCACTTTCTTTTCTCCCCAGCCCCTCCCTTTCTTCATAGGGCTGGCTTCTGACTCACGTCTGCTCCTCCTTCTCCAAAATACATAACTTTTGACTTCTTCACTGAGAAAAAAAAGACGGGGGGAGGGTGGAATTCCCAGAAAAAACAGGCCATTTTGGTTCCTTTCAGACCCATTTCAGACCATTTCAGCCTTAAACCAGCGATAGTTTCTAGTACCTGAGCACCCAGAGTGGTGTGTGGGCTCACTGGCAGCCTGGCCCGGCGGTGGGCACATGGGCCAGCTGCAGCCCTGCAGGGACCCCCATGGGGTATCTAGCCCTGGCACAGCTCGAGGGGCTGGGGAAACCCCAAATCCCTGCAACACGAGCAACCGAGGACACTTGGCTACCCAGGAGAGTGATTTCCCCTCCAGCCTTTTGGAGGGGTCGGGGGGAAAGCCCTGGGCAATGCTGCTACAGCGGCAGCTTTGTCCAGGTTTATAACCCCTTAGTTTTATTAACAACAGCTTCTGGTATCATAGAATCATAGAATAGAATCATAGAATCATTTAGGTTGGAAAAGACCTTTAAGATCATCAAGTCCAACCGTTAACCTAACACTGCCATCCCACCACTAAACCATGTCCCTATGCTGCTACCTTCACGTTTTCTATTTCCTCAGCATACTTTTTTTAAGCTCTCCCCGTGGCATATTACAGCCCTAACTGATTCACAATTATTTCTTGAAGCTCTATTGCAGGACCCAAGTCCTCCAAGCCTTATAGGTACGTGAGAGCCTGACAGGCACCCGCGTTTCCACCGAGTTCAACATCCCTGTATTTGCTCTTTGAGATGGAGTGTGGGTTTCTTTCAGCAACTGCTTGATCCAACATCTCCCTCTGGTGGAAAATAGGGAATAAAGCAGGATAAAAGAAAGCATCGCACAGCATATGCAATTATTTGGTAGCCGTGAAAACAATGCAAATCTCGGTCCGGGCCATGATGTTCTCTCTAATTACTACCTTTATTCCTAATGAATTTGAATGTATGACACTGAAGTTTATCTCAAATAGGATTAGACTGGAAAAGAATTGTAATGAATGGTGAATGCCAATTTTCCTGTATTTTTCAGAAATGTGGCAAATTTGTTTTAAATACAGGCAAAAGCCTATATCGAGACAATATGTCCTTATGGCATTGCTTCTGAGAAGAAAATCAACAAAATTCCCTGTTGCAGAAAACTATTATTTTGTGTTCAAGCTCTAAAATCCATCACGCAGCCCATCTGCTGTCTGCAACCGCAAGGATTGATAGAAATGTCTCAAAATATACTCGGTCCCTTTCTATGCCATAATTACGCCTTTGAAGTTCCCTGTGAGCGTGACAGATCGGTTGCCATCTGCCAGGGGTGCCTGTTCCGACATAGATCAGAAAGTGCGGATAAGAAGGAAATACTCAAGTATGATCCAGTTAACTTTTGTCCGGACATGCATGGGCTTAAGGAACAGTGCAAGGATAAAATGCTTTACACAGGTGACAGCCAAGTCTTTCTTTAAGCCCTTAAAGAATGCCTTTCATCGGTATGGGAAGCCGTGGAGGTTTAATGACCTTCCACTGTTAACCCTCTCCCACGCGCACGCGTTGCCCTGATACTTGCACTGCACTTCCAGGTGAAGACTATGGAGCTGATGCAATAGCACGGTGAGATTTAGGATCAAAATGGAGTTTTGCAAATTCCTCAGCTGCCAGCTTGGCTTCAGCTCTCCAGTTAACACAGGCCACGTCTTTGCTTCAGCTCCTGGCAAAGGCTCTTGGGTGAGGAGCAGAAACTCGGAGGTGGCTGATGAGATATTGCAGAGACTGATGCCCAAGGCTGGGGAGATGAAACAAGAAAGGACTCTTCTCACCAGACTTCAGTTGCCTGCAAGCCAAACAGTCAGTGTCAGCGAGCCGGCTTGCAGACGTCGAAACACTGTGGCTCCCTTTCGTGGGTAGTTGGCACAGGGCAGCATCACTATGTATCTATGGATATGTATTTTACAATATTTAAATTCTCCATGCCTAGGGAGAAAAATGAGGGAGGGATGTGGAATTATTCCCAAAATATTAGGACATATTCTTGGCAAACCGAAAGTTTCTGGAACAAAAAGCTGAGGCTCCTGAGTAGGACGCTCAGCTCTCGTGTGGCGTGACTTTAGCATGGAAGAAAGCCTCTGCGAGAAAGATTTAAGATTTAAAAAGGAATTTCAAGCTAGAGACTGGGGGGAGGTGAGTAGGCAGAGAGAAGCAGGGGTTCACGATGGCAGGTCCTTAAAGGTGCCATTTTGCCATCTTTATAATCACAAGTAAGCGGGAAATGGCAAGGCGCAATCTGGAGAAATAAAGCCTCTTTCAACAGGGCACAGGAGCTGGAGCAATCAGGCTGAATGTATGCTTGTTTCTATCTGCTACAAGTCTAAAATTAAGGGATGGGACTAAAATGCTTGACTTTTCTATAAGGGTATTGAAATATCAGAGGCCTTCCAGAAGAAAGATCATTACTGGTTCATTGTAATAGCATGATAAAAATTACATGGGAAAGAACCGAAATAGATCCAGTCAAAATGAGGAAACGGAAAAGCACACGAACTCTGTCAAATTAAAAGCAGAAACAGAAAGGCAGACTGAAAAATATTCCAAGGAAATAGCTTGCTAATAGGCAGAAAGCTTCCCAGCAGGAGCAAGGAGCCTGCCGCAGGGCCTGCAGGTGACCAGGGTATGCAGTCAGCAGACGATCAGAGTGGCAAAGAAGCTGGAGAGAAAACAAGCCCTAACGCAACAGCTAAACGGCGTGCTTGTGTCTGCACAGAAAAGCTTAGTGAAATTCCCACAGGCAGAGCCGTTATTAAGGGGATGATGCAGAGAAGCTGCCTCAGATTGAAGGGCCATTAGATGAGGTTTTAGAACAAATAGATGCAAGGGATAGTAACAAATTCATGAGAAGCAGATGTTACTCGCTTGTGGGTTTTTAAGGAACGCTAATGGGAACTGGTTGCGCTATTAGGTCTGATGTATAACCTTTTACCTAAAACAGCCAAAGAAAAAAAAAAGAGGATGGCACGTGACACTGTTTTTCTTTTAAGAGCTGTGAGGGATCTCGAGAAACGCAAACCGCTAAATCTGACACCTGTAGCAGGCAAACGCTAAAAGCCATGGTAGTAGAATAGTTGCAAGGATGAAGAGGGAGGAATCGGCGGAGCTTTGCAGCGAGGAGCTATGAAGCTGTGCTCCACCACCCTCTTACGGCTTCAGAGGAAAGAGCAAGGCTGCAGATTAGAGCGATCCGCTCGGTACGAGCTGCCCAGCTTCTGGAAAGCCTTTAATAACGCCTGTCACCAAGGACTCATAAAGAAGCTAATCTGGCATGGGATGAGAGGGAAGATCCCCTCATGAGTCAGCAACTGCATCTGGGGTAGAGAGACGAGGTAACGATAAATTATCCTTTTTTCACAGTGGAGAGAAGTCACCAATGACATTTGAGAGGGATCTGTGCTAGGGCCGGTGCTCATCCACATACCCATCAGTAAACGGTGGTACCAGCTTACTGAAGGTAGTAAAATGCCTGCAAGGAGCTGCAAAAAAACATCCCATGAGCCTGGGCAAAGTAATGGCAGGTGAAACGCAGCGTGGATAACAGCAGAGAACACCACATGGCTGAGCTGGGAGGAAGACCCCCTCACTACCCAGCCTCAGCAATGGCCTCTCAACCAGCTAGTACCATTCAGGACAGATATCTTGGAATTAGGTGGTTCTATTCAAATGTCAGTTAAAAGCTTGTTAGTGACTATAAAGCAATTTAATGTAAGAAATTATTAGGAAGGGAAGAGAGATGTCAGCAATTAAATACAAAGTTCATCCCCTGCCCTGAGTACTGTGTGAAATTCTGGTCCCTCCACCTCAGAAAGTGTATGTCAGAGTGAGAAAAGGTATAAAGATGGGCAACAAGGAAGACCAAAGATACAGGATGACTTTATGTTTGTAGCAGCTACATAAACCAAGACTCTTCAAGGTGGGAAAGAAGAGTCCGAGAGGGAGTATGGTGCAGCTTTATAAATTCAAGAAAGGTCATGGAGAAGAACTAGTCACTGCTTCTCAGAAGATGCAAGAAAGGGGCCTCAAATGGTGTTTCCAGGTTCAAGACAAAGATGAAGGCAAGGAACTCTGGGCAAGTTAATCTCTCCCTTTACAGACCCTGTTGTCACAAGATGTCGGGGACTGCAAGACCACCACATGTGGTTTCAGAAGCAAGCTGACAAATGTGTGGAAATAAATCATCTAACACTAAGCTAGCCCTCAGCTGACAAAGCCCCTGGGCCAGGAACAGCTAGAAGTGAAAGTGGCCCTCTCCACTGATGGCCGTGGCCAGAGCTAGGACACCAGACTGACTGGCCTTGCAGCTGAACCTATTTTGCCATTTTTACCAGCAAGACAACTTTTAGAAGTAAATTAGAAGAAACTCCGCCACCCTGCAGAGCAGAAGTGCACAACCGGAGCTCTGGTTTCTCATGGGGCTATGAACACCCCATTAGCATTTGTAGTGCTTCTTGCTCCAGGATAAGCTACACTGTTTGTTACTTTTTAAGATTAAAAACAAGATTAAGAAAAAATTGACTGTTCTCATGTTCTTTTTCCATGTATTTTTATGCTCTGTGTTAGCTGAGGACAAAGCTGCAGTTTGACAAGCCCTACACCAACACTGCTGCCAAAAGGAGCAGCTCTGCCCTCTCGTACTGCTGGAAGGGACAAATGATGGGGGGGTGGGGTGGGGGGAGGGCTGGGGAATGCAAAATTAGCCTTCAGAGCTGAGGAGAAGAGGGCAAGGCTGCTGAAAGCAGGGCTGTCTTAGGCTGATCCCAGGCACTTATTGACCTATAATTTAATTTGGTGATGTTTCTTCTGATAGCCGTCCCTTGAGAACTGTCCTCATCCCCCCTGAGAACAGCAGGAGTTGGCAGCCATGTCTGTATGTGGCCTTTCTTGGCCCTGTCAGGCTGTCCCAAATGAAAGAAAACCCCTTGTTTATGAAAGAAAACACTTACAGAAGTGACATTTGCTCCATTATTGTAACTTTATTTATCAGTTTGTTTTAATCATGTGAATTCTTGAAGAATTTTGATTTGTTTTGTAACTGCAAGGACAAAAAAGCTAGACAAAAGTGGACACTAAGGCTCTTGAATGAGTCATTTAAGATCTAACCAGTGGTTCAATCAGGCCTGTCCTTTGATGGTAAGCTCCGATTTTGGGGAGCGACTATCTTCAGCCACATCAAACGGCTTGAATTGCTGAGGGGAGCGCAAAGCCTCTGCCATGGAGCGAGGGTTCTGTGCTCTGGTGGCTCAGCTTCCTTCTGGCAGAGGAGCTCACCCACCTCCAGTTACAGAAAAATTTGTCTTTACAGTGTTTATCTAGTCTTAAATGGCTCTTCTCTCTTTTTATGAAACTGAAGCTGGTGTTAAGATCTTTATTGGTTTGTCACTGATTTATTTGTATCAACCATTGCAAGAAAGCAGCCAGTGCTGATGCAAAATAGGAAAGAGATGCTTGCACTCCCAAGCCTACCCTGAAAAATCCTCTTCTGTAGAACACGGGCATATCAACACTGCTCTTGCAGGGAAAAAAAATTGTCTGTGGCTGAGAGCAAAATTTGAGGGGCTCAGAGAAAGAAAAAAAAAAAGATTTGCAAACAAGTGTGAGAAAAGATGCAGAGAACTGTAGCTCCTATGGGGCAACTTCCTCTCGCAGAAACTTTAAGTTCCCTGAGGTGTAATATGAGCAAATGCAGTCCTCAGTGTCACAGACCTCCTCTTAAAATCACATTTGCCTGGTCACTGTGCATGACAGGACCTGACATTGCTTTCTGTATGAGCTGACCTGGAACACTGTAATGCAGCACTGCATGGGGTTTTCTTCTCTGTGTAAATCATATGGAAAATGGTGAGGTTGGTCAGCAAGATGGCAGGAGCAAGGGCAATACTAGATTAGATTTGGTACAAGAGGAGAGAACTAAATTTTACTGAACCTGAACCTAATGCATCCAATAGCCTTCAGATGTAGAAGAAGAAATGCTAGACTGATGTTATTTATATTATACTGCAGCAATCTGACCCCTGTTACGTGAAGAATATTTACATGTCTTGCCTTCTCCTTAACATGCGGCTAGGAGAAATGCCCAGGGCAGAAACAATGCCAGATAGAGGAGAAGGACAGCTGGACTAATACTTGGACCAAACCATCATGCCTTTCCAAGGTGGCAACTGGAAGCCAGGTGAGATACCGCCAAGCATATGCAATGGCACAAGCTCTTGTCTTAGGTTCTCTCTATCTCGTAATGGAATAAAAGTCCAAAGCTGCTACTGGGACATGCAACACTACCCTGTTGTGAATTGAAAAGGAGCCTCTGGGATTCAAAGCTTGGCCCTCAATGGGGAGCCTTGCAGGGCAGCAAGGCACTCTCCCACCAGGTGAGCAGCCTCTTTGGCTGTGCCCCTGTGTACCGAAAATCCCCCTGCCCCGTGCCCATAGTTGTGGACCACCAGGAGCTTAACTCCTCCTCGGCTCAAGACCTCTCTCTGCAGTCTCACGCACTGCCTGGATGGCCTCAGGCCCACCTTCACCTCAATATCCTGAGCTCCCCGCAGCGAGGGCTCAAGGGAGCAGCATCTGTCAAAGATGTCTTTGGTCATGCCAGGGTCAGGGGAGAGATTCCAGCTCTCCTTTTCCCTGGTTCCCCCTAGGGTTACCCTGTGTATCCCTGGGTAGATGTAAGTTAAGCCATCCCCGTCCCGGATGAAGTTTTTCACCCAGGGAGCATGAACCTTGAGTACTTGTCCCCTGATGGGGAAGAGCTTCTCGTCCCCCACCAGCTGGTGGGCTCCAATGCCCGTGCAGTTGACGATGACGTTATATTCGCTGTGCAGCTCCCACAAGTCTGCAACTTTTCTGGTGCACATCTGGACACCAGTTGCTTTCAACCTGCAAAAAGACTCCAGAAGTGAGGCAGAAAAGAAACCCCTAAACCCCCATGTAATTATTATGCACATTAAGTAAATGAGATAGATCGCCTTGAATGTACCAATCAAAACCAAACAACAGATGGCAAAGAAAATGCCAGGGGGGTTCTGTCTGTGATTTGTCTGATTTGGTCTGATCAAAGCTATTTTTTTAGCTTGTTTGGGCTGGAAAAGATACAGCACGTTGATCAATATTAGAAGAGTCTGGCATAAGACCCTAGGCAGAGAGTCAGGTCCTCACAGTCTCATCTCTATAACCATACCAAGCTTTAACAGCTCAAGCAAGCTGAGGAATGTCAGATTTATTCCCCAACTTACTTCTGCTAGTGAGAGCGCTATCATACTATACCCCTTTTAATGTGCCTGTTACACACCGTCACATTCGTTCCCAACTCACCCCCCTGACACCAGGAGCCACTTAGTCACCTAGTGCCATGTGAGACACCCAAGATGTCCCTGCAGGCTGGGCAGACGTGGCACAGGGCTCCCAGGAGACCCATACCCTTCTAAGAGCAGCAGCCAGGAGTCACCCAGGAGAGCTCAGAGCAATATGCATCCACATCTGCTCTTCAGCAAACTTCACCCCTTCTTGAGGTTCATTTCTGAGCTCAATTTCAAGCCAAATTCCACCCTGAACTCGCCTGAAGCTTGAAGTCCTTTCCCGTGGAAAAACATTGGTGTGAGATGGAGTCGCTGCATGCTGTCAGCTGGATCCAGTTGCTGGGGGTCTTTAGTGGGGGTTTTTGGATGAGCAAGTCGGGAGACAGGTCTGTGATGACAGTGCCCTCAGTGGGAAATCCTGTCCTTTGCAATACTCTGGCAGCTGGCAAAGTGATCAACCCCGCTATAAAAGCAGTGGTTTCCCACAAAGCAGCGAGTGAGACGAGGATCCAGGGCACGGCTGGTGCTCTGGGGACTGGGGTTTGGGTGCAGCAGGACACTCAGGCTGGCTGGGAAGAAGAGGGGAGGTCTCGTGCAGCAGCTCTGGCTGGGAAAATCACTGGGAGAGCTCAGAAGTGTTGTAATTGGGACTCTGCCACCATGGCATGAAAAATACACCAATAAAAAAACCCGCTGGAAACTCCTGAATTCAGGCAAGCAAGCAGGAAAAAATTGCTGAAGTTCATTTTTGGACCAGCCAGGTGGGCACCAAAACAATTTTCCTTGTGGATTGCCAAGAGAATGGTCTATAAATACTGCTCAGGTCACTAGGGGTTTGAGAAATAGTTACATGTTTAATATGCTCTCATTTCTCATCAGCAGAGAGAAGAGAAAGAAAAGGAGCTTGATCATCTTACTAGAGACTACATCCTTTGAGAAATAAGAAGGCTATAGCAGGAATAAGGAGAGAGCAGAAATCACAGGGCAGGTACTAAATGGGTTGAACAATATAGTTGTGCTTCAGCAGAAATTTCTGATCTGGTTAAGCAATGAAACATGACAGCACATGCAACGAGGAGGCGGCACAGACCTCACGTGGCACTGGTGCCACTGGGGTACTCCCAGCCTGGCTGGCTGCTAGAACAAGAAACGTTTTTTCACATTTTGCAGTGAGATGAAAGGCATCCAAGCAACTGGCTGAGCTGGCAATTTGTACCACGGTGTCGGTACATGTATCTTTACTTAACCTCAAATCAGCTTAGAGCCTATCACTTTCTCTCAAGAGGAGACAGCTATTTGCTCACTTTAGAGGTACTTAAATGGATTAAATGCACATTCCAGGTGTCAGAACCTTTTTAGATCTGCATCCTGACTCTCCTACAGTTCTTCAAAATCCACATATTTGGGGGAAACTTGGAAATTGGCAAATTTTCTAACTATCATGTCAATCCAGGCATGAACTCCGAAGCCATGATTCCTCAGAGTGCGCGCATCACCCATTTTACACAGGCAAACATTTCCAAAAGGTTTGTTACAAGATGGTGCAGTTTGACCTTTTTTCACCTGACTGGATTAAGAAATTACTCCAATTGTTGACCAAATTTGAGATTAATTGGTCCAGCTACTTGTTAAATGCAAAGTCGTCACAGACAAGACATCTTCCCAGACATGCCTATTCTCCCAGGGGATGGATGTATCTTGAAGAACAGAGGGATATATTTGGGAAGTTTGACAAGCAAGGAACACCCACATGTTTTCTTAGGATATGGTAGGTTCCTGATGTACTTTCAAGGTCTGGCTGGCCAAGCATGGCCCCTATGGCTATGTCAGTCCCACTGTACAGCCACAGTGGTGGTAAGTGGACATTGCATGAATGGGGCCTTTCACATTTTGGAAAAACTGGGTATTTATTTCTTGTGCTTCTCCCTGAGGAAGAGCTTGCTGCATTTTCTCCAGCGAGAAACAGCCCTTTTCCAGTTTTGTTCAAACCTAGGGCTCTCAAGGAGTCCCCAGCTCGACACTAGTTCCTCTGCCCGGGTTTCTCTCTGTGTGCCCAGCCTGCAGCAAAACCAACCTTTTCTCCAGCCACAGCAGGTAGGGTGGACAGTCACATTTCAGTGTCGTAAAGGCCTGACCAAATCGGTGCTGTGGAAACTTTTGGAGTTCTGCTTCAGACATCGGTCGAAATCCCAGGACAACATCTGACCAGAAAGGTAACTCTTCCTTGGGAGTGGTTTTAAAGACCTGCCACCTAAAAGGACACAGAGAAAAAGCTGCTAAACTTGTTACTGCTCTGCCACGTTACGTGTTCACAGCAATCTTAGCACAAACCCAGGAACTCAGGAACCTGATCCTGCTCATCAGTGCAGCTCTGCAAGGTTAACAGCAACAGGGTAACATTGCTGCCTGCGACTGCAATACCCACCTTGGCAAACAGGCAGAGGGGCTGCCACAGCTGAGCTTGCAGGTGACACAGTGGGCTAACTAAACTGGAGAGAGTTCTTCCAACTATACTGTATGAACTTCCAGCTGTAGAAGTACAAAGCTACCCCCCATCATGGCTGCAGCCACCCTAGCTGGACCTTCTCCTAGGGCGACCTGCATACCCGGTCACATTTTTTTGGGTCCCCATAAACCTACAGAGTGCCCAGCCTCGATGCTCCCAAGAGGTGAATTCCTGTGTAGATAATGGGCAGCATCAAAGACCCCCGACTCACACTCCCCCCAGCTGCATCCCTGTACCTAGTTACTGAGGCTGGAGGATCCTGCAGTCACTCCCTATGAAGACTTCCCCTGCTGCAAGCAACTGGTGGATGACAGAATGGGAGACACCAGTTATTAAAAGATATTTGGTGCTGGCCAGTCTTGAGTGGTTTCTCTGCACACACCTATGTATGAATTTTGCTTAAAAATACGTCGTATCTGAGCAGCTGCAGTGCAGTTTCTTGGGAATACGGTCATAAGAGCTACTCCATGAAGGGAATATGCCTGAACTCCAGCAAGGAAAACCTTGCTGCCTGCTCCAGCACACGGGCACACGCATACCAAAGGCAGCCCCGGGGGGCTGTTCTTACCCGGAGACCAGGTGAATGCCAGCTTCTGATGCCTCCGCTGAGTTGCTGATGGCAAAAAGGTAAGTGAAGGTCTCTTTGAACCACTGCTTCTGCACATGGATCGGTGTGCCTGCATGTAAACAAAACCAAACATGCAGAGAGGGAAAATGCAAAGAGGAGAAGCGTCCAAGCCCATGTCGAGGAGACAGGGCAGATGGGGAATGCAGGGAACAGCACTTTTCTTCCTGAACCTCTGTGCATCGCTGCACACCCAGGCACGCAGCCGCATGCGGTGCCATGGGCCACACCACGCCGGGTTGCACGCACCTGGGTAGGTGTGAGGGATGAGCATCCCAGCTGCAACGTCGCTCGTTGTGTTGGGGCTGAACTGGTCCGAAAGGACTGTCACGGAGCAGCTGGGGCAAGTTTCTGCGATGCACAGCGCTGTGGACAGGCCGATAACTCCCGCACCAACCACTGCAACCTTGGGTGCTGCCATCCCCAGGGTGCAGAGCCAGAGGAGAGAGGCACCTACAAGCATTTGGAAATAACATATCCCATGTCACCAATATCCCTGCCGGACACCCTCATCAGGCTATGAAATACCCACACAAGATGTAACATAAGCCCGCTGGGGCAGCTAATCGAAGGCTAACTGCTGCACACAGAGAACCAAGACTGAGGTGAGGATTAAAAAAATCCTCATAGCCTTTGGTATGACAACTAAGTTTTAAAAAGTATTTCAACAGCCACTACCCCATCCTCAGCACAGGAGCAAAGGGGCAGAGAGCAATCTGTACATACGGCATTGGTGTTCAGGCTGTAGCAACCCGGAGCAAAGTATTTTTTCAATAAAATCCAAGGGGATGATGCACCCCTTGAGTTTTCCATTGTGTTGGGGGCAAAAATGCCTTTGGAGCTGTGGGGAAATTGGCTTTTAGGCACCATGAGCAAAAAGGCTGTTTGAACATCAGCATCTCTAGCAATGAGGTATGTCGCTGCCTGGGCAGCAGAAGCAAATTGCACAGGAGGCAAACTGGTGACACAGAGCAAAGGGTCCAGAGCGCTGTTCAAGATGCTTTTCTTAACGTGCGCCTTAGTTCCCCCGCTGTGCAGGGCTCCCCTTCTGACCCCAAGGACTGGGTTACCTGCTTAGCTCTGTCCTAGACAACATGAATTTTAGCTATTAAACACAATGCATAGCTTTGCAGGGTACAGCCTGGCTGTTTACACTCCCACATCCAAAATTGTTTGGGCCACGATGCCTTGGCGGGAAAAGCGTGGGAAGAGAAGCTACCCGTACTTCGGGGGATTTTGTGCCCCTAGTGACCTGAGGTCTCCCAACCCATCCTTGGTCCCTGTACCTGCTAGCATGACCCACTGCCTTGGACAGATTCGTGGGCATCCGAGACTGCCACACTCTCCTGGCAGCACATGGTGGTCCCCAGGAGCCAGCCGGACTCACTGCCCCAAGAGCCTGTATATTTGCCTCTCTCTGCCTGGCATTATAACCTGCTTTATGCCCTGGAGCAGCTCCATGCCACTCCTCAGCATCTTCAGCTGCTGATCGCTACTCCAGGAGGTGCAGCGTCTCTGTTTTCCCTTGTCCTGGCCAAGTTTTTGAGCCTGGCACCTGCCCTGGTGAGTGGCACACAGCTCCTGGTTGATAATCACCTGGCTGCCTGTCCCAGCAAGGTGGCAGCCTGCACGCCTGGCCACAACCAGATAACAGGTTTCACACCAACAGATTGTGAACCACGCAATTCGACGTACCCTTGCAAAGTCCCTGAAGCCAGGATCTAAATGGGCCTGAAAGAAACTGGGCAACCTCAGAGGTGCTAAATCCTTCAGTGGCTTTGAAACAGGCGAGTTGGGGTGCACCTGCTGGCTCAGGCACTCATCTGGGGGCTACTGCCAAAGGCTGAGCGGGCATGTAGGGGGAGAATATCCTCTGCCTGTGGCTCTTACATTTTCCTGGAGTATCTGCCAATATTCACTCTTGGAGAGGATGCTGAGTGATACGGACCTTTACTCTTGCTCCCTTACAGTCTTGCTTTCTCCTACAGGACTCGCTCTTCCTTGGCTGTAGAAATCCAGCCTCACTAATTCCTTTCTGAGAACCTCTTCTGGAAACCAGCATCTGCAGTTATAAGGACGGGCTAATTTCCCATCTTCCTGCAGCTTTGGGCATCTCTGATGTAAGTTTAGGCAAGACAGACTGTGTGGGATTAGGATAGGTTAGGCTTATTTATGAGATGCTTGCTCATAACTCTTCACGCAGCCTCTCACTTACCCCTGAGGTTTTACTATTTAAAATTTGACATCCCTACTACGTAGGAAGGGAGAGAGGACCAGGCGCTGTTGCTCATCATTGCGTTCCTTCTGCATCGCAGCCGAGGGTTGTTACAACCCTTGTCCTTCCCCTGAGCATGATGCTTAAGTTTCTTCCTGTTAATAATTATTACATCTTCCTTCACAAGCTGACTATAAAAGTGCCCACGCAGCAGGGAAAGATGACCCAGTGCAGGGGTAAAGATGAACCCTGAACCAGAACTGCTGGCCTGCATCAAAAAATGCTGATTTGAATGAGAGCTGCACTCCTCAGCTCTACCATCGCCCCAGGCTGCCTCAGCCACCTGGACTGGGAACGCCTGTGGAGGGTCAGAGCATGGACAGCATATGCTTCTCTACCATAGTCTCCAGAATATTTTATACTGGTAATTTTTATTAAAAAAAAAAAGAAAAGAAAAAAAAAGAAAAAAAAGAGTAACAAGAAATCAGGGGAGTTTTAATAATGCTGAAATTACTTTTGCTAGGAAAATTGCTTCTGAGCAAGGTCTCAAAACACATTTTTGTTAACAAACCTTCTGGCAGCTGTGGAAATTGTGTGTGGCTGTCAGCATGCCCAGTGAGCCTCCCAGCAGTCCACGGACGACTGCAGTCCTGCTGGAACGTATGTGCCAGGGACACTGTGCATCTGCCAAAGATGTGCTCTCTCTCAGTTGCCCCTCACCGCTCGCATTTGCTGAAGCCCTTGGACCATGATGGAGATTGAATTTCCTGACTGACCTCCCCGCTGCTGCCGCCAGGGAAGAAAGGGGAGCTGCGGCTTGGTGGAGGTTTGGGTTTCACAAGCCTTCCCAATTTGGATGGGATTTTTGCAGACAAGCCGGTTTGTATCAACTGATCCTAACGTTGCAAAAGCCAGTGAGGGTGGAAAGGGGCTGCTGGCGGTGCTGGAGCCTGCGGGAACGGCTCAGAAGGCCACAACGAGCACCCATCGAACACACTGCTTTTCTAGCCCTTCCTGCTGCGATCCAGGAGCACATCAAGGCTTTATGTGCTAATGTGCCAAAAATTAACCGGGTGCAAAGCACAGGCTACACTCAGCTTCTACAAGCAAGCGCAGCTCGGCCTTTGCAGAGCCACTGACTGCGGATAGTTAGGGCTTGGCGGCCGGGAGATGTCGCGCTGTACGGAAATATAGGGGCCCCCTCTCCGGATAGCCAGTAGCGTTTAGCCTATGATGTCAGCAGACGGAAGTGACGCTGTAAACCCAAGCTATATAATGCTGTGCTACTCCTCAATAAATGCCATTTGTCGTCCACCAGGTTGGTGCCTGCGGGCTGATGGCCCGAGCGGCCTGGGGTTGGTCGCCGTGCCGTTCCTCCGGCGGCCGGAGCGGCAGGACCAGCCCGGCGGGGAGGACGCTCCCGGAGCAACAAGGAGGATGGAAGCCCTTGTGAAGGTCGTGTCACAATTACATGAGCAGTGGGGTATTGATTGTAAACCTAAAGATTTTACTCTCGCAGTTGCGAGGCTTTTGCAAATTGGGGTCATTGACCAGCCGGTGGATATTCTCCACCCCGAAGTGTGGGACAAGTGCACTAAAGCGCTAGCCGAGGAGACGATGTCCTCGGGTAGTGGGAAAAACCTTAAGTCGTGGGGGAAAGTCGTACAGGCCCTGCAGAAGGCCATACAAGAACAGGAGACCTGGAGGGCGGCAAGGAACTGTTTGCTGGCCACCCCGAAATTGGGAGTCGGGGCAGCCACGCAGACTTTGTACCCCCCAGACGATGACGATTGTGCTAAACCTAAAGATCCGCAAGAGGGCGACATGTCCCCTCAATTCCCGAACCCCGACCCGCTTACGGAGGGACAGAAACGAGTTAAATCCTTCTGGAGTGAGCTAGCCGAGGAGGCTGGGGGCGCCGCGGAGACACCGGAGTCCGAGAAAGTCTGGGCTAAACCGCCGCCCTACGCGCCCCAAGGTGGCGCCGAGCGGGAAGGGGAAGGGCGGGGCGAGGATGGCGGGAAAAGGGAGGAAGCGCTGGAATTAGCAAGCGCACACAAACGGGAAGGGGAGGAGAACAAGAAGGAGGAGGGCGATAGGAGCGTCCAAAAAGGGGAAAAGAAAATGAGCGAGGGGCAGCGGGCCAGCCAGAACGTGCACGTGAAAAAATGCCCCCGTAGGGTAAACGCGGGGCCAAGAGGGAGGGAAAGGCCCGCCCACAAAGGGAGTGGGCGGGGCCAGAGCCCGGCAAAAAGGGACTGGAAACCGGAAGTGACCGGTCAGTCGAGTTCCGACTCCGACTCCAACACCAGCTGGGACGAGTGGCTCGCAACTGATTCGAACTCGGAAGAGGAAGGAACAGAGATAAACAGAGTCAAGAGCCAAAATGTCTCCATCCAAATTAAAGAGGAACTGCGACGGGGAGAAATCCCTCTCACGGACTGGAGGAAAATAAAGATTGCGTACGCCAGCTGGGCCCCATCGGCCGCGCTAGCGTTCCCGGAGCGGGTGACGGACGGGGGACAGAGGGTCCACTCGCCAATAAACCCCAAGGATATACAAGCGATTGTTAAGGCAATTGCGGACAAAGGGGTTAATTCTGCCATGGTCTCCACCCTCATAGATGGTGTTTTCGGGGGAGACGACATGCTCCCGTTTGATATAAAACAAACTTGTAGATTGATCTTTGACGGGGCAGGAATGATTGTTTTCAAACAAGAATGGGAAGAAAACTGTGCAAGGCAACTAGCCCAAGTGGCCGGAGCCGATCACCCACTGCATGGCTCCAGCCTGCAGCGGGTGATGGGCACAGATCCCCCAATGAA
>NW_009260598.1:363981-364638 GCF_000687185.1 Egretta garzetta | reverse complement strand
GGAGCTATTCGCCCAGCCTCCAGAGTCATTGCCAAACCGTCGCCATGGTCCACAATAAAGCAAAGTGAAAGTGAGAGCTTTACACAATTTGTAGATCGTCTCCAGGCGGCGGTCGACTCTTCGGCCCTGCCTGCAGAGGCAAAAGGCCCAGTCGTAGCAGAATGTTTACGTCAGCATTGTAATTCGACAACCAAAGAAATCCTGCGATCACTACCGGCGGGGTCAAGCATCGCGGACATGATTAAGCATGTCGTGAAGGAAGAGCATCTAACCCTGATCCAGGCGGCTATTCGCGCCATAATAGCTAATGTGATGACATGTTTTAAATGTGGCCAGGTGGGCCACGTCGTAGCAAACTGCCCTCAGCTGGGGGACCCACCAACGCTGCCCCCCCCGTGCCAAAATCGACCCAGAGGACCGTGTTGGGCCTGTGGAAAGAAAGGGCATTTCGCCAAAGAATGCAGATCTAAAAAACAGGGGAACGGGAGGGGGAGAGGGCACCCGGGCCGCACACAGCCCTGTCCCACATGGGACATGAGGCGGCCCAATTATGCCAACCCCAGATGGGGCGAAGTGCTCCCGAACCCGCTGCCCCCTCGAGAAGCGACCAATTTTACAGTTCAACCGACGATCCAGCTGAACCTGGCCCCACCTCAG
>NW_009260598.1:357511-363872 GCF_000687185.1 Egretta garzetta | reverse complement strand
GGAAGAGCGCTCAATTGGTAGCAATCACGCTTCACACTGAAAAGGGACTGGAGAAAACCATTACCCTCTTCCCATATGTCATGTCAGGAGTCCCACCCCTGCTGGGAAGGGACGCTCTAACCCTATTAAAAGCCAGGGTGACAAATTTACCGTAAGGGCCACTGCCGCACACCCACTTCCACCAATTAAACTGACATGGAAATCGTCCGACCCAGTGTGGGTCGAGCAGTGGCCTCTGTCGAAGCCTCGAATGGATGCCCTTCTCGAGCTAGTTGACCATGAACTACAGCGAGGTCATATAGAGCCTTCGACTAGCCCATGGAACACCCCTGTTTTTGTAATACCCAAACGAACCGGCGAGGGGTTTCGCCTCCTCCATGACCTGCATGAAGTAAACAAAAGAATCCAACCAATGGGTCCTGTGCAAACGTTGTTGCCCATGAACTCTATGATACCGGAAGGGCAACCTTGTGCTGTCCTTGATATTAAAGACTGTTTTTTTCTCGATACCTCTGCATGAAGAAGACAAGGAGCGGTTTGCTTTTTCTGTTGTGTTTCCAAACAGCCAATGCCCCAACTTACGTTTCCAGTGGAAAGTGCTGCCTCAAGGAATGATTAACTCACCTACTGTCTGCCTGATTGCGGTGGATCGGGCATTGACACCGGTCCGGCGCAGTGATCCGACCGCAACCATCATTCAATACATGGACGATATCTTAATTGCCGCGCCGTCGGGAAGTCAGGTGGACCAGCTAGTGTCAACGGTCTCAGAAATCCTGAAAACAAACGGGTTCGAAATCGCGAGCGCGAAAATTAAAAAAGGACCATGTGTAAGTTTTTTAGGAGTGGGGATCACAAGTTCTTACGTGACCCCCCCCAAATAAAAATCCGTCGTCACATCAAAATGCTCCATGATATGCAGCAGTTAGTAGGGTCCTTACAATGGCTCCGCAACATTGTCCTGATCCCTCCCGAAACCATGGTCCCCCTGTACAATCTCTTAAACGGAAAGAACCCATGGGAGCAAAAAACTCTTAACGACGGAAGCAATGAACTGTCTTGACTTTATTGAGCAACAGGTATCGTCAAGCACGCTTGCCAGGTGGAACCCGAACGTACCACTTGATCTGTATGTACACTTCACGGGAGGGAGGGGAGTGGGAGCACTAGCACAGGGCCCCCCTGAAAAAGCTCAACCAATACAATGGATAGTTCTGGGAAAACCGTCACATGCATTCTCTCCAGGAGTCGAGTGCCTTGGTAATCTTATCATGAAAGGCAGAAAACTCGCCCTAAGACACCTAGGCATCGAACCTGCCAGGATATACCTACCCTTCCGCAAACAACTCTCCGCACAATCAGTGACAATGTCAGAGTATCTGGCCATAGCCCTCATTGGATTTGGTGGAGAAGTCCGGTACGCTACAAAGCCCCCTTGGACTCAAATGCTGGCAATTGTCAACATCGACCTCCCGCGAAAGATCATAGACCGGCCCCAACAGGGACCAACGGTCTTCACAGATGCATCCTCTGCAACCTCAACCACGGCGGCGGTATGGCAATCGGGAGGAGAATGGCACTGCATTAAAATGACCGACTGTGCGCTTTCAGTCCAGCAATTAGAAGCGACGGCCGTAGTACTAGCGTGTGGACTGTTCCCAATGGAACACCTCAACATAGTGACCGATTCGATGTTCGTAGCCAAGCTTTGTTTAGCCATGTCGGGGCCCAGCGTGTCAACATCCACAGCAGCTCTAATGCTAGAAGAAGCACTTTTTTCCCGAAAAGGCACCATATCGGTCATCCATGTCAACAGCCACAACCCAATCAAAGGGTTTTTTCAAATCGGTAATGACAAGGCCGACGCCGCTGCAAAAGGGTTGGGGACGCTAAGAGATGCCCGCCAGCTACATGAGTCTCTCCACGTCGGAGCTAAAGCAAAGAAATGCAGGATCTCAGTCGCTGACGCGAAACACATGGTAGCCACGTGTCCCCACTGTCAGAAAACACCACTGTGGTCCAGTGGAGTCAACCCCAGAGGTCTTAAGGCCTCCGAAGTGTGGCAGACAGATTTTACGCTCTGTCAGTTGCTGAAACCTCGAGCGTGGCTAGCGGTAACCATAGATACATATAGCAGAGTGATCGTAGCCACACAACACCTCAGGACCAACTCCAAAGTGACCATCCAACATTGGTTAACGGCCATGGCATGGCTCGGCGTCCCTAATCAGATCAAAACAGACAACGGTCCAAACTTTGTCTCTAAATCAGTCCAGACATTTGCTTTGAAATGGGGTATCACCCTAACACACGGCATTCCGTATAATAGCACAGGACAAGCTATAGTCGAACGAGCAAACCAGACTCTGAAATCTAAATTAGAGGTGTTAGCAAAAACAGAAGGTTTTACCAGCGCCGTTCCCCCGGGAGACCAAGCACGCCTGCTAGCGACCGCTCTTTTAGCACTAAATCAATTCCCCAGGGGGGAAGAGGTAAATAGCCCCACCCAAAAACATTGGGCCACTCGAGCACTAGAAGAAGGCCCGTTGGTCATAATTAGAAATGAGCTGGGAGAATGGGAACAAGGGTGGAGGCTAGTCCTTACAGGGCAAGGGTATGCTGCTGTCAAAAAAGATGGAAAAGTTAAGTTGTGTCCGCTTAAGTCCATTAAACCAGACCTCCAGAATAAAACTAATGAAAACTGTGAGTTTCTGTTCACAGAGCCGGATCATCGGACACCCCCGTAACCCGTACACCCCAGTGACAAGAGAAGATGACAAGTTGGCAAGCGTCCTGTTCAAGCCTGGGAGTCCCGCACCGGCAGAACCGAGATGATGGCAGAATAGCCTCTGCAAGGGGGGACTGCGATGCCTTTGTGTGATCTTGATTTTGGAGCTTGTCACGATAGGACAGGCAGAATTAAATCACCATCAGCCATACAAGTGGATCCTACGGGACCCTGCAAGTGAGCGACTGATAAAAGAAAACGTAACAGTAGGTGCCCCAACTTTTACGATAACAAATTTCGATTTATTCTCCAACATTGGAGGACCTAAGTCAATATGGGGAACATATTGGTGTCCCAGTTCAAACCCAGGAAAGAGTTATTGTAACGATCCAAGATACTGGTTTTGTGGATATTGGGGATGTGAGACCATTGTGACAAGCGATAGATGGAAACCAGAAAAAGAAGATGAATTTTTGCGGGTAAGATGGGGGCCAAATGGGTGTAAACATCCAAAATTTGCGCGCGATGGATTACCGGCTGAAAGAGGTACTTGTTCCCATTTGATTTTAGAAATCCAAAACCCGGCTGATATGGGTTGGTTTATAGGAAAAATGTGGTCAGTATTTATTCATAACGCTTTCAGAGATCCAGGAGTAGTGATACAGATCATTAAGATCATGCGACAAGCGCCCCAAGCAATCGGGCCTAACCCGGTTCTTAACCCTAACCCACCAACATCTAGACACCCACCAACACCCAGACACCCACCAACATCTAGACCTTTAATACATAACACTAAAAATAACACTGAAGACGCGGCTCCCGATAACACCGAGACTCTGAATACTTCAGAATTTGAAATGCCCCCCCTATGGAAGCTGTTAAACTCAACATACCAGATACTGAACTCTACAAATCCAAATATGACAACAAACTGCTGGCTTTGCTATGACATAAGGCCCCCTTTTTATGAAGCAGTAGGTATACCCTCTGATCCAAAACTAGTGAATGGGCCTGATCCTACACAATGTGTATGGAACACTGCGAACAACCCAGGAATAACGATGCAATATGTATCAGGACAGGGCACATGTGTCGGCGAAATACCCCCCAAGAAAAAGCATTTATGTACAAACAAGACCACATTAGGAAAGGAATCGAAATCTGATTGGCTAGTTCCTGCCAAGAATACTAAATGGATATGCTCAAAAATTGGAGTTACCACATGTATATCTCTTAAAGTGCTCAAGGAAAGTAATGAATTTTGTATACAAGTGATGATTATTCCAAGAATCATATACCATCCTGAAGAATTTGTATATAATTATCAAACCCTTTTAACCTCTCATCATATACAAAAGCGAGAACCCTTTACTGCTTTGACCATAGCTACCCTAGTAGCTATAGGAACCACAGGGGCAGGAACAGGAATAGCCTCATTAGTCGAACAGAACCCAAAGTTTAATTCCCTCAGAATATTGGTAGATGAAGATTTAGCTCGAATAGAACAATCGATCAGTGCTTTAGAAACGTCATTGAGATCGTTGTCAGAAGTAGTTTTACAAAACCGTGGAGGATTGGATTTCATGTTTCTACAACAAGGTGGATTATGTGCTGCATTAAGAGAGGAGTGTTGCGTATACGCAGATAACACTGGAGTTGTTAGAGATACCATGGCCAAACTTGGAGAGGGTCTAGAAAAAAGAAAAAGAGACAGGGAAGCCCAACAAGGGTGGTTTGAATCATGGTTTAACCATTCACCATGGTTAACCACCCTGATAACTACCTTGATAGGGCGGATCGTGATAATCATAATGACACTAATTTTTGGGCCCTGTATACTGAATAGAATCGTGTCATTCATCAGGAGCCGGCTAGAGAAGGTTAACATCATGTTCTTAGAACACCAGCAGCTGCTTTAAGAATATACCTACTCAGTATTACCCCCAGTTATCCCTAAAGTTACCCCAACTTACACCCCGTCATCACCAGTTACCTCCTAACCTTCACCTGTTTACTGTGCCTTATGTTTTTTATTCAAATTTATGACATATACTTTTAAAGATTGTTATATTTTAGCTAATTTGGAAATGTATTTGTCTAGTGTGCCTTATGTTTATTACCGTGAAATTTTGATACTTCTACTTTTTAATTGAAGCTAAGGTTAATTAAGGTTAAGTCTTATAGTTGTGTCTTAGAGATAAATCTCAGAGCTAAGCATTAAAGTTAAGTCTTAAGGTTTTAAGTATTAAGATTTTTATATTTTATATTAGCCTATTTAGTTAAGCATAAGGAGGGGAGAAATGTGGATAGTTAGGGCTTGGCGGCCGGAAGATACCGCGCTGTACGGAAATATAGGGCCCCCCTCTCCGGATAGCCAATAGCGTTTAGCCTATGATGTCAGCAGACGGAAGTGACGCTGTAAACCCAAGCTATATAATGCTGTGCTACTCATCAATAAATGCCATTTGTCGTCCACCACATTGGTGTCTGTGGGCTGATGGCCCGAGCGGCCTGGGGTTGGTCGCTGTGCCGTTCCTGAACCAGGTCGCCACGCCTCCAAAGGCAACAACTGACCCTGCCTTGGCTGGGGCTCCTGCATCTTGCCCAGGAGGGCATGGGAGGAGAAACTATTTTTTAGCTGATGTGGCAGGCCAGCTTAGTGGGGGTGTGTGTGTGTGTGTGTGTGTGACACTTCTTGCCCCCTTCAGACTGGCTTGTGCTGAGGGTTTTGCAAAAATCAGCATGTGAAAGGCAAATGAGTTGCAGTAACTGCCAGGAGGCAGGCGAAGGCTGGCAGGTACTGTTTAGCTCTCTGTCCTTTCTTAGTGTCAGAAGAATGGGAGAGAAGCCAGACAGAGCCACCTGGAGCTGTTGCCCAGCAAAGAGGACACCGGCTGCCTGACATGGGCTTCATGCCCCTGCCTCCCTCCTGCTCCTCCCAGGCCAGAATTAATTATTTTTTAAAATACTGAGATATTTTGTGATGTGACTTAATCTCCCAACTCCCACAGGTGATATGCCAACGTCAGCTTCATGTGATGCAAGGGGGTCTATATTGCAGATCCATTCCTCATTCCTTCTTGCCTCATCCTGGGGGTTGACTGAAGAGAGCGCCCCGATTTTGGCCTTTTGACTTTGGCCCGATCCCTTTTCAGTCATTTGGGCTGCTCTGTGAGATGTCCCTTTGGGGCCTGCCACAGGAGGAAGGCGAGGATGCCCTCTTCACCAAACAAGGGCTGCTGGAGGCTCCTCGGGAGCCCCTCAGCCTCCCCGCTGGGGGCACGTACAGCGTTGCTGCCAGAGGGCGGGTGTCTCTGAGCCCTGAGGCTACCAGGGCGGCCTCAGCTCCTCCGGCAGATACCTGTCGGCGTAGGCACGCGTGCCTGGGAAATACCTCCTCAAGGAAGGCAGGTTACACCCGTGCTACAAGGTACCAACCATACCAACCTCCCACAGCAGCGCCTACACGCCGAGCGATGCTCGTGCTTTTCTCCAAAACCGGAGAGGTCCGCGTTGCCCCTTCCCCGCAGGGCGGGGGGTTGTTGGGGCCCCTTGCCCTCCGTGCAGGAGAAGCCGAGGTTTCGCGGGCCCCGAACAGCAGGGACCTCGCCCCCCGGGCCGAGCCCCGCT
>NW_009260598.1:324642-357203 GCF_000687185.1 Egretta garzetta | reverse complement strand
TCCCCGGTGCGCTGGAGAGGAGGCTCAGGGGCCCCGCCGTCCCGAGCCGAGTATGTCACCTTGTTTCTTCTCGTGCGAGCGATTAATTAGGCTCTGCGTGTTTCTGCAGCTGCCTTCTGATTGCCACAGTGCCCGAGGAGCGGGGCCAGCAGCCAGGGCGGCAGTGACACAGCGCGTCCGGGGGCCTGGACGTGGCCGCCGCCGCGGGTCAACGCCGAACGAGGCCCTGCTAAACCGCACGGCCAGGCAGGACTGTCCGGACCAACCTTTCCCAGCAGAAAAACACGAGTTTGTCAAAACCGAACCCGTGTGCAGGATCACTAGGGCAAAGTTGTGTACTGGAGATTCCTGGCTCCAGGGCCATGGGGCAGGACGTTTGGGCTAATATTTGACTGCTTGAGCATTCATCCCTGAAGAGGCTCAGCAGGACAGTGTTTGGAGACGGTTCCCCTCCAGTCCTGTTGAACAGTACTTGCCACGGCTCTTGCCAGCAGGTGCCTCTTCCTCGTAGCCGTTTAAATACAGACCGGGCAGCCATCCAAAGGGCAGCTGTACATACAGCAACAGCGCACCTGACACGCGGCCGGCTGCTCTCGCCTCCCAATCTAGCGTGGTCTTGAATGGTAAAACTAAAGCCATGATATGTTACACATATATCATCACCAACCTTTTTAGATGCATAGTTATTAGAGGGTTTTTTTTTTTCTTTCACAGTGAAAGGAACAAGGAATAATTCTGCCAAAATCATAGTATAGCTTGGTTTTTCTGAGTGGTTTGGAAAGAGGGTATTAATAAGACAGGGAAGGAGGCAGAGGAACGAAGAAGGTTTGCTTGCTTAGAAATGAAGTTGTTGATGGGCTTGCTGTATTGACTGTAAAACATACACAGTTTTAAGTCATTGCAGGGTATCTGCGACAGCTTTGGAGAGGAGCCTTTCAGATACGGAATTCTCCTTCAAATATAAACAGAGGTTGCAGCACCAGCTAGTATTAAAATCACCTGCTATTTCTCCTCTGGAGATTCTACTTCTCATTGCTTATAACTGCCAAATTTGGATGATGTGGATTGAAGTTTTCTGTGTTTATGCAAGGCTGAATGTTTCAGAGAATTCCCGGTGTGTCTTCTCCCGAGAACGAGACTCAGGAAATGCATGCTGGTTTGGGATACCAACTTTTGTAGTAATTTCACTGAGAAACTCATACTTTTCCCTGGGCTGAAGCATTTTGGAAGGGAGAACACCCTATGCTTTGCCATATTTTTGGATGAAGAAAGAGCTCTGTTTGTCATCTCTTTGTATGTAATCTAGATGTGTGACTTCCCACTGCAAATGCTTGTTTCTCCACGCAGGCATCTGTAAGGGGGAGAAATTTCAGCTCCTTAGTGCTGCCATTGTTTTTCCTAACCTCTGCTCTTCCCCAAAATGAAGAGCACAATACAGAGCCTCTGTGGTCTAACTCTCGACGAACCACAGACCAGCCATTCTGTATTGAGGCCTTCAAGATATGAGGAGTTTTTTGCTACAGATGTTGGTACTGTCTTGTGAAAGATGGGAAGAAGCACAAGGGCAGACAAGGAGCGTTGCATAACAGCCCAACTGCTAAAGAGCCCCTGGATGTTTGTGTATATATTATTCTGTGTATTGTGCGAAGTACGTAATTTTGAACTAACAAATAATTGGCTAAATAGTATTCCAAATGCAACATTCACCTATTTGTATTTTGAGAACACTCCTGACAAACTCTGTGGCAGTGGATGTTGTATCCTTTGACCAAGTGCAAGTCATGATTTGGTCACGCAAGAGGAGAGCTCCAGGCTTCCGGCATCAATCAAACACAGCCCTGATCATTCTTGGAGCTGCTTCTGAACAATGACCAGCAGTGGCACCCCAGCACCCCACCAACCCAGCTCACACAGTGCTTAAGAGGTATTCCCCTTTACCTTGGCATTCCCTTCTCTTTGTGCCCTCGCTTGAACAGAACAGTGATGATAAACAGAAGTGCCCCCTGTGAACACAGCAGTGCCGACCTCTTTCTGATCTTACGAATGACATGGATCACTTTTCTGCCACTCCTCTAACCAGTTCAAAGATCAAGTCAAGCATCAATCTCCATGGCAAGATACCGTTTCAGCAGAGGTTAAGCTGCTCGTTTTGCTGTTTTCCCATGCTATTTACTTACTTCGGGGGGAATTCTCTCAATGTGAGGAAGATAACGGCAGTACTGACATTCCTGTCGAAAGCTTTGTGAAAATATTTACCGAGCGATTGCCCATTTATCCCTGGTTGTTTTGCTATCTTCCTGATCACCTCAGTCAAAACCGCTTTTCATTCTCGTCACTGGCAATGAGACTGTGGAGAGAATCTTCGCAAGGATCACCCCTTGGTGCTGTTTTTTTCTTATTCCTGTGCAAGTCAGTTCATCTCCACACGGAACATTATGAGGCAACGTTAATAACTAGATGCCTGTGAGTGCTCCATGGCTGGATCTTCCTCATCTGCAACAAACACCCGAGCAGTATCCGAGCCTGTGTGTTAGACAGGAATGCAGAAAGAGAAGAGTTGGTTTGTCACTAAATGAGATATTCCCCCTTAGCTTCTGGTAATTCATAAACCTAGGATAATCTCTTTGAAAGAGCTGGTTTTGTGTACAAACCTCTCTGCAATAATTTTTATATATCAGTTGTATTATAAAAAAGATACTTCCCCATTTGAAGTATATACTTTTTAGGCTTGATGTTTCTCACCTTGAAATCAGTGCTCTTGATATCAGTGTATCAGGGATTATTCAAATTTCTCAACTTTAGCAAACAAGTATTTGAACCACTCACTATGGTTACTTTCAGGGAGGAACCTGAATCACCTGGCAAGGACATATAAAGCCATTAAAACACGAATGATGAAGCCAAGTGATGGGTGTAACTGGATCAGAAAACATAAGATTAATAAAATATGCATGGAAAATTGAGTAATTTGCACTAATTTGAGATTTAAGGGAAGTAGAAAATAAACAGGTTGCCGAGAAGGGCTAAGAGGACAAATCACAAAGAATAGGGCTATAGATGGCTGCAATTCTCATTTTCCTTGCACTGTCTGCCCACTCCAATTCTTGCATGAGGAAGTTACAGTCCTTAAACATCACTGAGCACCAAGTGGTTACAAGTTATGTTGTTTTGTCATTCCTCTAGTCAACTAGACTCTTTTTTGATCAACTCGCATCCAATCTACAATATTTGCAGCCATATTTGCCACTACTGAATTTGTCTGAGGGACTACTGCCCCAGCCAGCTTATACAGATAAAGGCAAAAAAGAATCACATTCCTCCTGCAACTGAATTGCAAAACACGTCACATTTTTAATGCACATTTTGTCATAGTCCCCACCTAACACATTACCCAAACCTTTGTGCACACCTGAAGAAAAAAAACCAGGAAAACAGCACGCAGGTGATACTTGCCGGCCTAAACCATGCGGAAGGTATCCCATGCGTTTCCCTGCAGGAGGGATCTCTGTGGAACGCCGAAGTGCCACCCAGCTCCTACCAGGGAGTATGTACCAAATGGAGTGCTGGTGATTGTTAGGCATTCATTAAATTATATAAAGGCATAAAGATTAAACAATATATGTTCGACTTTATTCTTGCACATAACTGCAGATAATAAAAACATATTTAAAAAAGCCATTAACATATATTATACTAAATCCACATATTCTAGCCAAACAAACTCCTTTCCATGAGTACATACTTCCCCCATGTTACCAAAAAGCACCCTCCACCTGGTATAGAATCTTGTACAAAATTACTAGGTTACCAGTACTTAGATGTGCTCTAACCTTTCTTCATGAGAGATGTAACAATGCAGGTACTGCTCAACTGCATGTACTAGAACTTTTCCTGATAAACTTGTTCTTTTGTCAACACTTTACTTTTTTTCTTCTTTTTTTTTTTAATCTTTGAGTTTAATTTCTTCCCTGTGAATCTGCTGTGGGAGTCAGACAAGCATCTTTAAGATATGTTTGTACAAGGGTATAGGATGAATCCAGACCCTCCTTTCTGCAGCCACAATGCCTCCATGGCACAAGTGACCTTGCATTTTGTGAGCCCTTGCAAAAGGCACTCATAGGCCTTGTCTGTTGCTGAGCCCAATGCTATGAAGGCTTCCTAAGTGACTGCATGTAAGGATTGGTAAAAATAAGCTGTGAAAGATAACAGGAGAATGCCAGATTCCTCCATCCCAGAGCTGGGATGTCAGACCATCTTCTGTTTCCACAGAGCCGTTACACACACAAAACCCCTCAGCCTTCAGGCAGGATTCACTCCCTTGTTCAGACATGCAGGGTACCACCCAAAGCATTTGACACAGAGTGCACACAGTCTGGATAGCTTTTTTTCCTACATAGTTGTTTAAACCATAGCAATTTGCACAAAGAAATTGAAGTGAGTTATTAAAGTAGAAAATACATCTGTTCTAAAATACAGATTCAAAATATCAAACACATTTACTTACTATTTTTTCTCAGTTGTCCTTAAACTAATGATAATTGCTCTCATTCCTACATTTAATCCATGAAGTATGTCCTTAACAAACTGCAAGACCATCTAATAAAATATGATACCGAATTTAGGACAAAATCATTTGTCATTGTGCAATAGTGACCAGCAATTCAGACAGGTAAGAACTCTAACCCAGTATCTCATAAAACCATTATGTAACTCCAGAGACATCGATCAGCACAATAAATTTGCACTAAGATAGAGATGAGAAATGCAAACATAAAAGAACTTAAGGACTCAGATAAGAAACTATGAAAAGGAATCCTTTTTACGAGCAATGAGAGGAAAATATGCCCCACAGGAACAGAAGCATTTGTTCTCAAACTCAGTGCTCTCTTGCGAGAGGATTTAGATCACCTATGAATATTTGAGAGAAAGAAATCAACTCACCCTGTCTATGCAACACCGACAATGTATGACAAGTGTTAAATTTTTGTCCATATGGAAAAAAACAAGCAAACAGAAATGCTAGAGACATATAGACACATGCTATTTCCTCTTTTACAGTAATATGCCTCCTCAGGTTAAAGAACAGGATACCCCAAGGCATCCTCTAAGCTACTCATGCATAAAATCACCAAAGGTGTACCTGCAGATCAATAAACTTTTTATTTCCAGGGAAAAAAGTAACATCATTAGTTCAGGGAAATTCAGGTCTCATTTGAATCAAAGACCAAATACCAAATACTGACTTCAGTGACAGAAGGAACTGGCTTTTGGGATTAAAAACCATCAAGCTACACTGTGTTTTAGAATCATCAAGCTTTAGCCTGTAAGGCTTGCTCAGTATCATTGTGCATGTAAGTTTTTGCTTTCTTTTTTTTTTCTTTACCTTATGTATACTGCTTACAGCTGACCAGTTCCTGAATCCCTCAAGTCAAAGGACATTCATTGACTGTTCTTAGCAGGGTAACCCCCAAATCAGTTATTCAGCAGGTAAGGAAATAGGAAAATTAATTTTAATTGTTCTTTAGCACCTTGTTAGAAATAGATTGTACTGTCCCCAGCACTCAAGGCTAAGGAGTTTTACATAGGACCTTGTACTAATAAAAGAAGGAGTATCTGTGTGAAAGAACCCCAAAATAATGCAATTACTTGAAGCTCTTGTAGGGGGAGCATGGTTGCAATGTCAGTACCAGTTTAAATCCTTCTTAGGTCTATTGCATGATGTTTTCTTTTTCAGCATGGTTAAACCCCTGTTTAAGGCAGGGCATGCAGGGTTTGGCAACAGATCTTGCAGATAAGGAGAGTTGTTCTGCTCTGGGAAGTGGAAGGGGATCTGAAAGCAGTGGAAAAATACCAGGTCTGCTCTTCAGCAAAATAAAAAGCCACAGCATGTGAGTAATCCTATCTCCAGTCATCAAAGTATGTATTCAAGTCGTTCTTTGAATAATGATGGGATTACTCATATGGATAAGGTTAAGCACATGCTTTTGCTGAACTAATATTTCTGGCCAGAAGCCATAGTATTCTATGTAGTTCTCTTTGGAGGGTTTTTTTTCTCCAAATACTGGAACACCCACAGAACTGAATGGAGCATAAAGATCCCTTTCTGCTTTCCATGGAATTATCACACAGAAACTCCCGGAACTTAAACTTACTGATTTTTACTTGGCTTTGAAGCATGTTAGTCCTCATATAGGATATGATTTTATCCTAATACCAGGACCAAAATGCTACTTGACACTCTAGGACAGGGCAGTGAAGAAAAAAATCTTTTATAAGGGGATATTAACCATTATTCTTGTTTCAGAAGTCATTGAAACCAATATGACTGTGCAGATATAATTGAAAAATGTGACCCTTAAACTTTACAGTATATAGAACATTCATCGATAGTAATAGAGATGTCTTATTTGGGGGTACATGACAAAGAAGTAAACAAGGCAAGACTTGTTTTGATGCGATCATACCTGCAAGCATGAGAGTAGGTGCCTAAGATGAAAAGAACTCCGATTTCAAACCAGGGATGACAGGGTTCACGAAGCCTAGGCAAGAGAGGGCTGTCCAAACCTTGACATACAGAAGCTTCATGTGCCGCCTCCCTCAAACAAAGGGCGGCTGAGAGAAGAGGATAAAGATCCTCAGGCGAGGAAGAAACCCCCAGGTCTGGAGGTAGGCTGAAAAAGGGGAGGTGGGACAGAAAGCCGTAAAAATAGCAGCCAGAGTGATGCATCAGTTTTCTGTGGTCCACAGTCATAAGGCGCAATCACTGCACCAGCAAGTAAGTGTTGATGCACACACGAGGTGTAACAACAGTGGGACATTTACAGACACTGACTAAAACTACTAGAGTAACTGGTACCTCTTCTATTGATCAGCATCCTCCAGCTACCATTTTTTAAATTATATTTTTCTAACTGATTTTGTGTGGTAGAAGGAAAAAATGAGCTACAGACAGTTGGTCTATGAGAAAAAAGGTGTGTAGATACATCTGCTAAATGTTCATTAATAACTAAGTCCACCTCTGTGCAGAGAGGCTGTATAAGACCCATTTGCCACCTATTCTGCTCCACTGAGGACTGAGAAGGCCTTGAAGGCAAAGTTGCTGGTGTAGCTCTTGCAGGTTATGAAGAATGTGATGCTAGATCTAAGCTGAAATAAGTGAGAAGGGGAGCACTGAAATAACAGTCTGGAATGAATATGACTTTCAGAGGCATCAGGCAAAAACTAAAAAGAATTACTAAGACAGCACTAGATCCAGTGAATAATTTTTTCTAAACCACTAATAAAAATACATTAGCCATTCAACAGAATGAATAGTATACAAACTATTTGCATATTTTGCAAACTTAGTATTATTTTTTCAGTCAGAAGCTGTTCCACAGAATACTTTCCTTTGTTAGCAATCGCACCTTTTCTAACAGAGAATTTGAAAAAAAAAAAAAATTAGTTAGACTTTGAAATTATTGCTATGACTTGATGCACTGTTAAGGCTTCTCTCTTGAATTATAACTGCTTAGGTTTGCCATGTTTTGAAGTCTCAAGCCTGTAACTGTCAGCTGCAACAGGACAAGAACGGACAAGGCACTTTGTGGTGGGTTTACAAATCTCACTGCAGAAAATGTGAAGCAACGAATTGGCATAGTTTTTACGTAAATGTAATCAGGTAGGTTCCAACGTTTAGAGTAATCATTCCAACAGTTCACAGCAAGTCAGATGGGTTTTCTAAAGCCTGTGTAATTTGACAAGGGATCTAGAAATCCTATCAAATTTTGTGTTGAAAAGGCAAGACTGGATACAAATTAAAAGGCACAGATATAACAGAACAGGCACATTTCTTGAAAAAAAAATCTTCTAAATTAGATAATGATTAAAATGGGGAACAGCCATTTTGCTGTTGCTTTATTTCTCAGTGCTGACTGTTTCTTGACCAAACATCTCTATCTTTTCTAATGCTGCACCACTGTGTGCTGGAGGAGTCTTTCCTGAGCAGCTTCTCTCGTTTCTTCCCATTTCTGTAGCTTCCACCAAAGTATTAGTCAATGGTTTTCCCAGCGTTTCTGGAAGCATTATTGTTAATATTCCACTCAGAAGAGCCATGATTCCAACAAGCAACTAGAAGAAATAAACAGTAGCTGTAAAGGTAGAAATGTCTTTCAAGTTATGCAACTCTCTGGTTTTGCTTGAGAGTACATTTAAAATAAAGCACAAGGAACTGTAATGTAAAGCAAAGATTGTAAGTCTTAAATATTGACTGTACAAAAGATCTGCCTTTTTTATTGCATAAATGAAAGATTATGCAGCAGAATTAATGAAGAGCAAGTGAAGTGTTTTGTTCCACAAGGGATCAATACAGTGCAAGCAGGAACAATTCTGTTTGAGAGAACAATAGGTATCTCTTCATTCAATATTTCTACCATCAGGTATGTATTTAAGAACTGATTTGAGGATTGCATACATTTGTTTTTACATGCATGTTCATAGAGGTACAGTTACCCTGCCACCTGTAATCTAAATTTGCACTCTAGCTCCTAAACCTATTCCCCCTCTACCTGTGTGCCTGTTCCTCCTGCACACAGTCAGATCAGAATTTCTCAGCATGGATCATTGGCCTGGAGCCACAGAGGTGCACATCCTGCTCAGGAGAGCACTTCAGCATATAATGAGCTAGCTCTGAACTTTGCTAAACTGCAGTTTCAAAGATCTGCTAGTGGTGCAGGCATCTACTGACATTTGCACCAGGATCGCATCTTGGACTTCTCTATGGTGTACGCAGTTCTGTAACAATAGCTTACTTCATGAGTGGTGCAAGGATCAGGATCATGTGGGGTAGATGCAGAAGCACACACATACTCCACGAGTATCTTTTCTTTCCCTTCATTTCTGTACCTTGTTCAGTGACAACAATTCACACTTTCCTCCTCTGAAGTACATAACAGCATTAAAACCCTGACATCCTTCCAACATCAGCTTATAAATGACCCAAATCTCTCTTGATAAAAATGCTTCCACAGAGTACATCATGCCTGGCCTCAGTGTTTTTCCATTTTACGACTGTGCGCTTTGATACTGTATTACCCTTATCTTGTCCTATGCTGATTCTCACGTCTGTCCTGTTTGTTTAAAACTTTCTTTCCAAGTATGAGAGTGAGCATTTGGAATTACTATGCCTATGTCTCTCACACAGAGCTGGAGACAAGAACTGGCCAGCTAAGCCACATTTTCTCCTTAAGTCAGAAAGGTGCTTTAAAATGAGAATTCTCCACTGTAACCTTGAACAGAACTATATGCATGCAAATGTACCGTGCTGCTCTTCCTTCCCCTCCTCCCCCAAAAGAAGAGGACAGCTTGTCTCAAACGCTCTTTTGAGAAGCAGAATTCACAGTTGCATACTCCTCTTTTTGCACTTGCATTCAATGTAGAGGCTGACAAAATAAAAAAACTAAGCTAAATACTGTTGAATACTACAAACTACAGTGAAAATAAAATACTCATGCTCTTACCATGAGAAATTAAAAAAAAAATCCTAGCAGTAACGCGACCAGAGGAAATGGCACTGAGTGACAAACTGAGGGAAATCCTTGCAGGCATATATATATATATATACACACATGTGGCATGGGTGATATTTAAAAATATATTGAAAAATATTAAAGTCTCACCTCTGAGTGTCAAAACTCTTCTCCACTATTAAAACATGATTTTCTGCCATGGTAAGACAGGATGAATTGACACACGGTATCCTCTCTTATGCATGTTCTTTAGGCTGTCATAAGTTTATATTTGAGGATATTGAGGGCTCTTAAGGATAGCTTCTGGATACCCATACATTGGGAGTTTATGGGAGCAGGGTCACTAGTGATGCCCAACAGAACAAGGTTAAAACAATCCTGTGTGCTTTGAGTACGTGTGTCTTCTCTATTCCAGTTAGTCTTTTAGACACTTTGCATTCTTCTCATGTTTTACTTCCTCATGAACCTACCTCTTATTCCCCTGCAGACTCTCACTATTCTATAAGCGTACACACCACCGTTTTTCCTGCCTTTTCATCTCAGCTCTCTTAACTCCGTTCCATCACGTGATAGTTTTCTTTTTTCAGTGTGAAAGCTGCTGCATGCCACCTAATTCAGTGTGTTTCCCTTCTCCCTGACCCTACAAAGCATTTTCCAATATTTCCTACGAAAGACATAATATGAAACAATTAAGTCACAGTATATTAATGAAAGGACTTCTCCAATGTAATCTACCTTTTCAGGGGCAGTAACCACACTTATCGATGAAGTTACTCGCATTTAGTCAAAGCAAGTATTTTGCAGTCTTATCTTGGCATAATTCTTCATGAGGTACCTGACATAATTTAGCTCTTTGCCTGCTCATAACGGAAGTGTACATTTTGTATGTATATACTATTTTACGCATGTATTTCAGCATCAGAAAATGTTCTTCTGATATAGTCAATGAGTTAAATGCTTATGGATTAAAGTGTACTATCGTACAAACTATTTAAGTATGTTTAAGCTCCACTGAAGTTAATTGACAGGAGTATCTGCTTAAATTTATGGCTCTTTCAGGATTTTAATTTCAGATCTGACTTTCTGCTTAGACAAACTCTCGAAGTATTCCCAACACTTCAGTACAGGCAGCAGCTTCAGCTTTTAACAGCTACCACAACTAACTTCAAAAAAAGATTTACCACCATTTTTCATATGTCTTCCTCCCTGCCTGGAGCAATAATTTTAATTTCACAGTGGTCTAAGACCAGGACTTAATATACTTAGTCTAGAACAAAAGATAATTTGAATTAAATATCCCTACAAAATAATACTTTTACTTCTGATAACAAATGATTATTTTAGTCTGCTATTTATATTTATATCCACATCTAATGGCTCTGAACCAATCTAAAAAATTATCTTGTTTTCAAAATTCCTACTTCAACAAAAAAAAGGTTAAATTTTGACCTGAAAACCCACTAGTGTTAGACAAGGGATTTGCATTCATTTAACTACACTGACCTCAGTGGAAGTTTTTTTAATTTATAATTTCTGGTTTATCTGAGAGAAAAATCAAGTCTGTCAAAGGGTGACTGTAACATAATTCTTAACAGCTGAGAAACAGAAATAGGTTATACATGGAGCAGTTGCTTTACTCTAAGTTTTCTAGAAAGTTGTCATGTGAAAAATACTTGGCAAGTTATTCAAGATTTATAGGCATTCAAATGAGATGCTTGCATTACTCACAGGTGGCATAACTGTATGGGAGGCAGACTGTCAAACAAATAGCAATAGTAACTGCTTGACAATGTGTGGTGTATACAATAGATCAACATAGTATATATCAGTTTACTTAAAAATGTAATCCATCTTGTTTCATTTCCATTCCAAAACACTTATGTTACCTGAGATTTGGCATGCTATGCTCCAGCTCAAGACAAGCCTATTTAATAAACTGACAAATGTTTTATAATTGGAGCTAATAATGAAAACGTATTCACTGTGAACTACTACACAACTCTACAAATACTCTGGATACGTTTTGTATGCTGAGACTTGTTCATAGCTGAAATAATTCCTCTGTTTATACTGCCATTTGCACTGCTCTCCAGCACGTTTTAGCACTTCCCATCTGTGGTTTAACTGCAGCACTTCTGCACAGATAAAGCTTATCTCAGCCAGTAAAGGCAAAGCACTGACAAGAGAAAAAGAATGTTCTCCCATGACCGCTCTGTTGTGCAAATGTTTCTTTGTCTTTTCTGGGATATCTTGGTTTGTATGGGGCCATTATTAAGAAAGAAAACATTTTTTAGGCGCTTGAGGGAATAATTAATTTGTGGTCTGCTTCATCCTCTTGACTTTCATCCAAAACAACTGAAAGTAATTAATTTAAATAATGAAACAAGCTCCCAATAATTCTGTGAAACCAATCTCTAGCATCTATAATTGAAGATTTTATAGTTGCAAAATCAAAAGGACACAATGCCACTTTTTCAGGAAATTCCAATGTGGTAGACAAAATCAGAGTAAGGCAAAAGACACATGCCGTTACATTTTCACCTCCTGACATGTGTAATCTACATATAACATTGGCGTGCTAGTCACAGTGAATTCTAAAGGTTTTGAATGAACTCAAACTATTTGTAAACCATTAATAAACTCTTCTCTACTAAAAGCTTTAATATAAACTTTGTAATTCCTTCTGTTTTTACATATATGGGCATAAATTACCCCTCAGGAGTAAAAAAGGGGTTGAATAGCTGCAGTATTTCTAAGCGGCAAATGCCTCATAACATAAATTTATTGAAGAAATGTGATTCACCTGTCAGCAGGAAATACCTAAAATATTTTGGTCAAAATGGATTTGAAGCTACATAATGCAGACAAAATTCCCAAAGTCCACAAAGGAATGGTTCCACCTCTGTTTTCTTGGGGCAACTGGAGGTAGATTACACACCCTAATGGTAGCATGACCTGGAGTCACCTATGAGTAGGATGTGCTTAATGAATCCGAGGTTCTGTTGCTTGTCAAAGTCACCACGAACCTCATCAATATACCATTTGCTTCTCTTTTGCTATCTCACAAATTGTTTTGTTTGGTTCTTGTAAATGAAAAAAAGAAAAAAAAAGGAGCTTGGGGACAGCTGTGAAGACCAAGTATAGTAAGCATAAGCCATTCCTGATCTTTTAGAAGGCTATTCCAAAGATGCAATGTCCCAGGGAAGCCATGGAAAAGATTAAGGAATAATATTAAGAAAAAACAGCCACCCATGGTGCATTCCAAGAATGGAAGACCTATGCCTTTGAAAAAGGTAAGAGTAAATCATGAGTGTGGTCAAGAACTGCTAGGCCTGCAGAGTAAAGAAGTATGGATTAAAACACGTCCTAAATGTTATATGGTAGATATTTTTATCAATTTTATACTAGGATTCAGTGCATAAGTATGTTTGTATCTTCCACCGTAAAAACTTTTCAGAATATTTCAGTCACTCAAAGTCTCCCTTTTGCTTTAGCTGCATATTTTTAACAATATAAAGTTACTTTGAGACTTAAAATTTAGAACAAGAATGGTTCATTCAATTTCCTTTTCAAAACAAAAGTTCAGCTTTTGGTTCCTGAGACAACAAGTGCCACATACACCTTTTCAAACCCAGAAATATTCACCATTGAAATAAATACTCACAAGTGGCATGAAAATCCAAACGCTTCTCAGATACACGCAGAAAGGAGCAACCACACTTCCTGCACGGCACATCATGCTTCCACTTCCAACAGCAAGGGATCTACACATACAACAAAGACTTTGGTAAGAATTCTGGCAGATAAAGCAAACAATAAGAAATACACAGACACTCAAAACATCAGTAGGATGATATGCGTCTTCATGCAATGGTGCTAGGAAGCTATTGCTACACCAGTGTAAATTTATATTGTCATGAAATTCAGCTGCTTCTATAATTAAGATTAAAACCCACTCATTCAGCAGAGACCACAGGATGAACAACCAGGACTTTCAAGAAAGGCATTAATAATGTTTAAGAAAGTATTGAGTATTCTTCTAGTTCCTCAATGAAACCAAAGAATGCACATGGAAATGAAAAATAAATAAAAAATTATTATGCAGCCAAATACTAAACAACTCAGAAGCAGTGGCAGAACTCATCCCATCCCAAGTCTTTCAGACCACCACCAGTAATGTCAAGAGCTGCTGGATCTGGCTCAGAAGCATAACAAAGAAAAGGAAATAACAGCAAAGTAATGAAAAATACATGAGTGGTGGAAGTTCTTACCTTACAATTGTTGGGTACAGTTCTGCTGTGTAGAGATATATAAGGCCAAACGCCACACCTATTGAAAATTTTCCAGCCATATTTGCTAGGATAATTAATATATTGAAATCCTATTGAAAGAGAGCACAAATAAATCACCAGCAAACAACACTGTTCCAAACTTAATTTAAATCCTTCAAAAGCTGTGACCCTTCTTTAAACAAGAAGCAAGACCTATCGCTTGCTTTTTTAAAAGCAGTCTCAATAAGTAACTGGTGTCCATAAAACTTTTTACCAGTCCTGGTTCACTTAAGCCCTGCGAACATTTTACATGTGACTCCAGCAATGAAACTGTGAAACCTGTACTGAAAATACAGAAATCTATCTTAGACTGGCAGCCGCATTTTAAAAACAGCCTTTAATCAACTCTATGATTTAGAAAGAGCAGCTGCATCTACAGACTTAAAAGCCTTTAAAATCAATTTCTACTATAGGAACACTTTCAACGGTACATGACTAACCTGAGGTATGAACATAATTAAAACACAGATCAGTGCACTTAAAATAAGGAACGGAATGAGTGTGTTTCTCCTTCCCAGTTTGTCCATCCCAATGCAAGCAATGATATAGCAAGGCAACTCCACAGCACCTGTCAGTATGAAATTGTTTTAAGTCATATTACACATATTCATGTTACAACTCTAACTTCCTCCTTATGGGGATTCATTTGATATAGGGGATAATAAATAAGTGAAATCTAGAGATAACCAGTGTGCTGGGCTAGTTCATTTGGTAACAGAAATGGCAACAGAAGGTAGAAAGGAAGGGGAATGGGTTTCACAGTCCAGAGCAGCTCCAGCTCTCTTTGGGGTGGAAAAGTACACAAACCAGCAAGACCACGGTCCTGCTTTTATAACACTGGCACTTGTGACTGAAAACTCTGCATTTGCTGCTCTTTTGCTTCAAGTATTTTATCATCAACAAATTAAATGTGCCCATGAGGAATACTGCTGGTGTCACACCGACACAGCTCTGAGGATTTGCCCACTTCTACCTGGACGCGAAACCAAAGCCACAGATGCCTCCCCCAGCTTCAGCCTCAGATTACCCCAATGTAAAAGGCAAGCAAGGTCTCTCCAGGTCCGGTTTTCTGAGTCAGCTCCACAAATACAGAGACTGCGGTTCCAGCTTTCTCTCTTCTCCATTAAAAAGAGGGCAGCCGCTTACAATGTCCCACTCCTACTCAGACCGTCTCTTCCTAATATCTTTTTCCAGAAGAAAACTTCTGCAGCTCCAGAAGGAACTGCTGTGTGATTAAGGACTGTTCACAAACCCTGTCTAAACATGATTTTCCCCTAGACAAATTATATTGAGCCGAAGCCAGTTCAAACATGTTTTAAAACAGTTTGCTCATGAAGAATGCTAGTATGCCCAATGTAAAATCAAGGGAGAACATAAGATACAGCCCTGAACAAATACCCTGCATTCCTTTGCTAAGCACGTATAGTATGTCAATACACTTATAATAGCAGGAAACAATCTTTTGGGCCTGTGTGGGTAAAAGCAGGTTGCAATTATTCGGTGTATGTTAGTCTGCTAGAATATTTTTGAAGGAGGTGGATACAGTGATTTCATTTCTGTGCAATACTAGCATCCAGTCTTCAACATGTCAGTCTACCAATATGCTATAATATGTGACAATACAAACTGAATTCATGAGTGCCCCAGTCCTTCTGTGTGCTTATGTACATGAACAGTCGCATTCACTTTACTGAGAGCACTCAGTTGCATAAAGCAAAGCGCATGATTTAATTCTTTGCTGGCTCAGAGCTGCGTGCCTGATCTAAAGCCTTCTGAAGTCAATGGAATATTTCCACTGATCTTAACAAACTTTGGATCAGGCTTTGAATGCACTGAGCTGCCTTTATAAACAACTTGCATACCAGAGGAAGATTACAGTCAGACCAACAAAATTAAAAGAACACTGCAACTAAATTAAAAATACACTTTTGAGAAAACTAAAATTACTCTTGCTTCTGAGAATTATGAATCTATTTTCTACACAGACAGACTCAGGACTGTAAGTAAGTGATGAAAGGAATAATTTTTTTCTCTTGTTTTCACAGTTTGTGCCTTGAACAGAGCCATGTAAATTCTGTGTTGGTCTGCTTCCCTTGGTGTTTTTGTGGCTCTGCTATATGCTTGTAGGGCAAAGATGAGAGAAGCAGAACATGGTTTTACAATCACAAAGCCAGATGGAGAAGAATTTTGTACACCAACAAATTTTAAATTTATTTTTTTTTCAGAAACAGTGAGATTTGGAGTGAATGACACTTCTCTGTTAGTCAACTTTACAAAGAGTTAGCAAGCAACTTTTTGAGCAAGATTCATAATTGAATAAACAAAGTTAAAAAATTGGCTCTCAAATCTATAGACATTTCTAAACGTTATGTTCTAGTTCTGTCATAAACAGAATAAGGTACAAAAATATTTACCTATGAGAAAGAGATTTAAATATTCATTGCCTCCTAGACTGACAGAACTGAGGGAGAAGACGTAGTAGCCCAAGCTCCCGGTGAACCAGATCAGCCAGACTGTGATGGTCCTTCTTGCAATGTGCCAGTTACAAAACAGGTCTAAGATGTTGTGCTTCTTTGTTGAGGATGTGTCACGGTCAACCATTCTGCCACTGACTAGATCATCTTGTTGGACTGAGCACAGTTCAGAAACTTTGCAGGGAGTGCTTACTTTATTCCATCTTGCCATTATATTAATTACTTTTTGTGCATCTTCGTATCTTTTCTCTGAAAGGAGCCAAAAAGGTGTTTCTGGGAGCATCCAGCAGCATAAGACAAAGGGAAGAGTTGCTATGGAGAGAAATACCTGATAGACCCACCAGGTCCGAACCAAAAATCCCATGAGTGCCACAACCATAATTCCCATAGCAAAAAAAGCATGGACATGCATAGAAGCCCAGGTTCGTGCTTTAATGCCAACAAATTCAGTCACATAAACAAAAGCCACAACCAGATAGCCACTTGAAACCTGGGGGGGTGGGAGAGAGAAAAAAAAAAAGTGAGGTTTGTACCTATTCTCCTTGTGCAACAGCAGTAAAAACAAACAGCCAACAGTGTTCCACATTTGTGTACACTTGATTGTCACCGCATGGGCATGTCCCACACTAACAGAAAAAAAGGCAACCCTGAAAACAGATCAGCTGGAGAAAAAGTTCACTCAAACCTTCAGACTGCCTGGACACTGTAATTAAAAATGTGAAGTGATTTTGGATGCTTCTCTGTAGTGGGGGAGAGCCAGCAAGAGCCACCTGAAAAAGAGCCTAATTTGCTGATGTCACTAAGCCCTTCACCTCCAAAAATCAGGTGCCTTAATGACATCACAAACTGGACGTTCAGGAAAATGCAGTCCCCTGAAGTAATTGCCACTTCTGAAAATATTGACCTCGGGTTTATGTCAGGGAACTGCAAATTTTCTGAGAATTACCTTCCACACATTTGTAAATTATCTCATTAAATCCGATTTTTACGATGTTGGAAGAGAATGTCATATATACGGTTATAGGGTCTCATACGTTATCTAGCGAATGCAACTACTGGCATATTCTGCATTATAGTATTTCTTCACTGAATATAAATATTATTGAATATAAATATTATTGAATATAAATATATATAGAAATTTCTCTAGCAACAGTCAAACTCTTGGTATCTCAAAACATTTCAAAACACAGCTAGAAAATAAAGGCTAGAAAATATTCCAGTATATTATTTTGATTAATCAATTTTCTGGTTAAAAATATTCCAGTTAATAATCTCTGATTCTGAACGCATTGAACCTGATAGGAAAGCTGTGCTGATCTCAGTAGCACGGGGCTAGAGCTTTAGATCTCCATCTCACAGATCAGCCCCAATGGGCAGTTAAAACCTACAGCACTGGTCTGGTCAGAGCTTTTTGCTTTTCTAAACTACCACAGCCCCTAGCATCAACAGCCAAGGGAGTCAGTAGAGGGACTCCTGTTGATCCCACTGTTCAAGGCTGAAATGCCCATGCAGTTTTTCCTGCTAGGAAATCCTTCTGAGCTCTAATCAGGCAAGGGGAGCTCCAGGTGCAAGGTCCTGTCTTTCTAACCTACTTTAAGTAAGTTACATAATTTTACTTGTGATAGCATTCTAATTTCTTTAGGCATTATATAATGAAAGACTACAAATATTATACTTTTGGATGTAAAAGAGTAATTTAAAATTGGTTACCATGTATAAATATTGAGTATGTATCAGATATTGGATCTATATCAAACATACAATAAAAGTACATGTATAGATACACATAAACACATATATTGGAACACCCTTTAGTACAGTATAAACATCTAGGAGTTAAACATGTCTACCTATGTATTTAGTATTCCAGATGTAGCTTAAAAGACCAAAAAGATGCATGGAAGAGAAAATGTGCACCTCTCCTCCACCACTCAAAATGGTAGAGATAAAAATCATACTCAATATAGATTTGTTATTTTAAGAAAAATATACTCCATTTCTAACAATAAGGAGAAATGCAATGGCAGCTGCAATGCAGAATCCAGAGTTTGCTGCTCATACTTGGTATTTAATTACCAGTCCAGCAGAGGTTGGGATGGAGGAAGTACCAAACACTGCTTCATACAGACGCTTTCTATTAATTCAAAGAGGAAAAGTGCTGTGGTCCAAGACTCTCCCTGCTCTGCTGAAATAAGTGCAACAGAGGGGGCTTTAGAATAATGAAATAGGGGAGGAAATAATAACAAAAGGGAGGTTTTCCTGAGAAGGGGGAGGAAATGACACATAAAAAGAGCCAGGATGAACACCCTTTCTTACCATAGCAAGGAGAAAACGCACAATCACGAAACTGTAGTAGTCAAATGTGAAGGCCACTGCAATGCCAAATACAAACTGACCAGCACTTGTGAACCATATAACACGCTGTCTTCCCAATCTGCAAATCACAGCAGTAATAAAATTATGAAAAACTACAAACATTTTATTAAGATACACCTGCAACTCCAGAGAGCCTACCTGGAAGTGAGTTTGAAAACACTGTAATTAATACTTTCATTCACCACAGAAACTCTGGTTTAGTTACTGGTATTAATTTTTCAGTAACTCCAACTTCCAAGAAAAGAAAGCTCTTATGGATAGAACTTCCATTCCACAATTCTTGTCTGGAAGCCATGTGCAGAACTGGACATTACATATGCTGACCTCCAGTTTCAAGTTTAACTTCTACATAACTAATCTGCGTATTTACTCTGTCTTATTTATGAGAACAGTACGACTCCCTTTTTCAGATAAGTTATATTAAATAACATTTAGTCAATAATTTCTAAGAAAATTTAGCTGTGATAACACATGCCATCTCTTGCCAAAGTAACAACCAATTTGGATAGTAATAAAAGGCTTCTGTTAACATATCTCTGTCCAGTTATTTAAAGTTGAATTCTCTAATAAATGACAGTTACATAGTTCTCCTGAATTTTCTATTGCATCACAGCACACATGCATGCATATACAAACACAGAAATCAAGGAAGCTAGTATACTAACAGCAAAAAAGTCATGTCAAATACTAGCTTCCCATCAACCACATAGTAATTTCCAGTACAAAAGAAAGGCATTTAGTAAAAATGAACTTCTATTTGTTTATCTTCTTCCTGTATCTCAGGGAGAAAATATATCAAGTAGAGCCAGCTGCCCCTAAACAAGTGAGGACATGCTATCAATAAGAAGTTCATCTGAGGAGAAAACCAAGAAATCTGCAGTAGACATACAAGACTCTATTGAGGATTCATTATATTCTATCTACAAATGTTCTGTAATACAAAATGCATGGAATAATTTTTCTTCCCTGATAACATTCTTTTGGACTCTTACTATCTACTCCACTGCGAACACCTTTTCACAGATGTGGATATTACATTTAGACAGACAGTTTGAGGACTTTCAAGGGTGTAGGCTCATTTGTCAGTTTTTCTCCATGAGTATTTAGTACTACATTAAAACAACTCCTATTTTTCTCAAACCTTGACCTGGAGTTGTGCATGTTTGGTCTCTGATCCCTGCCAGAAGAGATCTCAGTGAGTCCTAGCTGTCAGGGCTCTTCTATTGGGAAATCTGTTAATTGGGAATGGGAGGAATGCACAAACTTATTTCTCACCAGTCAGGAGGTGTCAAAAAATAACAGCTTTCAGCTGTAAAATCTACAGTTGTAAATCTGCAACTCAGAATGTGTGTATTATCTTAACTGGCTGTCCATGGCTTGAATTAATGGAAATGAGAACAATATGATCATAACCTTATAAATCATGTCTGAGTCTTAATTAATAAAGCTATGAATGGTTTAAAGGGATGCAGAACAAATGTTGGCATTATATTCTGCTTTTGTATTAAACACGGCTTTACAAAGCCTTGGATTGGGAGGCAGGATTGAATCCACATGTTCTAAAAGCCAAATTAAAAAAAAATCATCTTTACTTTTGCATTCCCATGTTGTAACTGTCACACCGTGGCACATTGTGCTAATGAAGAAAAATCAGAAACCAACACACCTGGGTCTCCTTTATCTGCTTATACTGTTAGCTGTGGGATAAAGCATTACCCTCCACCTAACAAGCTGTTAGTCAACAAGCTCCTTTATAATAAGAGCTAAATAACACTAAACCAGCCTTCAAAGCAAAAGACAGGTACATAAACTGCCTGAGACACAACCAAGTACAACATAGCTTAGGCATTTGACTCTCATATGGATAGAAGGGCACAGCTGGGTGTTCTTCTGAGGTAGGAATACATGTGTTTGTGTTCAGAGAGAGAACCACGAGAAGCAGGAGGATACAGATGTACATCTTGGATCTCACTATTGCTTCTGAGTTCAGCTCTAATGCTGGATCTCAGTGCGTGCTCTGAGATAACATCCAGGGAGGAAGCATTGGAGGGGAGCAGGCTGAAGGACAGCCTTTGCACCATGAGCAAGGGACTGCTCGGGTCGACTTCCTCCACAGACTGACTTTTCTCGTGCTCAGACAGAACTTTGTATGTGCTGAAAGGAAGTGAAACTACAGTACAGCTCACTGACAACCATTTTTCCTCCTATCTGGACTAACCTTCAAGAGACCAAAGTTTAAGCTAACCACACAGGGAAAAACTGCAATTGGACAGCAAGGAAGAATAGTGTATGGGTGTTTATTTTAAGAACATGGGGCTTGATCAAACACTCAAAGCCTTTGCATCAGCCCCACAGAGCTGTATTCATGACAGAGGTTAGGAAATTTGTGATTTTAAAATACATGGGCTTTAAGCTTCCAGTAGCCCTTCAGCTGTTTATCATGTCCAGAAATAAAAATCTGTGTTTCCAGAAGGAATCTCTCCTCATGGAAAATGAGGTGAAAATCTACTCCCAGGTTTTAATGATGCTATTACTACTAACTATTGCTACTCCTGTTAAAAAAAAAAAAAAAATCATCTACAGGCAAATGCTAGCTGCACAGGGCAATTTGTGTGATCAAGGCCTAGAGCAATGGCTGATACAAAGGAGGAAAAAAATTCTAAAAGCAAATGAGTTGTGAATACATTTTAAAATTAGTACTTGCTGTCAGAAAAAGAAATTGAGTTAAACAGCTCTGTGAACGAAACAATAGCCAAACTTCCTGAATTGTGAATACATAATTATGAATACACAATGAATGAAAACAACATAGCAGGTAGATACACATGGTGTTACTGCTGTCTGAAGCTACAATTTTCAGAGGGTGGCACTTTACCTGTCAGCAATGTCACCAAAAATCACTGCTCCAATCAAGACTCCAAGCATGAAGGTAGGCTGGATTAATTTTGCAAGCCATTCTCGGTCACATACCAGATCCCACTGCGTAACAACAGTGCTCTTCCACTTTGTATCATCATAGAGAAATCCATCAGAACAAGAAAATATGGACTTGTTGCCTTTGTATTCATATGCCAGATCCAAACTGGCCTCTCGTTTAGACCTGCTGCATTGGTTAAGTTCCCAAATTTCTCCATTTTCCAGCTGGACTACAATGTAATTTTCTGTTGATGTCCATAGTGTCCAGGTGTCCTCTATACTTGATTCGGAGGAGTTGTAGAAAAGAACACTACTCACATTTCCAGGAATCCCACATACAAAGTTAGGAGTAACAGCCATGAACACAGATGCTAAGTAATGGATACCACATGACATAGCTTGAAAGACAGATGCAAAATAAACACATGCTTGAAATCTGTAAAGGGAAAGAAAAAAGTTTACTGTATACTGTATAAAGTTACTCTACACATGAAAAAAACCCCAACCTAATTATTTTGCTAGGATCAGTAGATGGAGACATCATTCAAGTGTCTATGTTTTGTTATATAGTGCTGCTTCAATATTAGCTAAGTCCTGCAAGAGACCAAAGATGAGAAAAGATCCACAGCAGAAGTAATCTACTTCCAGGAAATAAATGCTGCTCTTAGTCATGTGTTTAGCCATACACAGAGAAGATAATTTATAAAGAAACCTTCTGAAAATTCTGAACCTAAGCACTTAGTTTGATGCAACCTTCCACCCTCCAATTCTGTGTAGTACCTCCCCTCAAAACAAGACCTTAGATTACTGGAATGGTTAGAAAACCCAAAATGTTGCAACCTCAGGTTCTGAGGGATAGAGATATGTGCATCAAATAAAACAAACCAAACAAATTACTCCCTTCATTACGCCCTTCATTTCACCTAATTGTAGCTATATAACTGTATTCCATCTATCTTCCATCTCTCTTTATTGCCTCCAAAAGACAAAGAGAGAATACAGACAGACAGATGTATTCAGATAGAATCTGAACAGTGTGAAATGTTTTGTACCAAAACATAGCTGTAAACTGGGTTGGGTTTTGGCTTAAACAGGGTATGCAGTTATCCATTAAAGATTGTATCATAAAGCAAACACGGTAAAGGAATGTTTTATGCATAGCTTGAATTTTGGCATTTTAACAGCTTTTAAAACATGCTTAAAATGCAAGCAAATCTTAGTATATAAATTGCACATGTATTCTGAATTTCGAAAGACTTGCAATGAACTCTAGTATCACTGACTGCAAATTCTAGACAGTTTCTGATAATCTTAAGCATAAGGAGTCTTTTCCTCAACTAAATCTTAAAATTATGCACATAATTAGTACAACATCTGTTCAGAAAAAACAACATAGCTTTGGTTTCTCCTCCACTTCTTATTTCCTGAAGGCCAATGAATTGCACTCATTTAAAGAAGGATTCGATGAGCTTCTGTATATACATTCTTACTGCAGTATGCAATGGGCCTGGGTAGTATGAAACAAAAAGCAGCTTTTTTTTAAATGATCAGAGGCTATCTCTGCTGAAGTTACAGAAAATGCTGCCTAAAAAACAATTGCCTTGAAATGTCTTGTGGGAAAAGTCAGAGCAATTCCAATCCCTGTAGCAAATGCAAGTCTAGATCACTCTTCTCCAAAATGTATCTAATGTAGCCTTGAATTCCTGTAACAAAGGTTGCAACAGTACCTAGCCTAGGACTTTTAAGTCATCTATCATCACAATTTCTAATGAATTTCTAAACTATCTATAACCAAACTATTTAAATAGAACTTGATGGATACATTGTCTTAATGTCCAATTAACCTTTCCAGTTAAACAGTTCACTTGTATAACCTAACACCATTCACCATCCTCATTGTCCTCTGTCCTTTATCTTATGATTCATATTTCTTTCCTTGGTAAATGTAAACACAGCTGCCTATCCTGTCTTTCCAATGGCCTTGTTGCTGTTCAGATGGAGCACTTCTTATCCCCCTTTCTCTTGACAACAGCTCTACTGACTTTTCCACAGCAGTCTGAGGAGAGGGCTGAATTGCTAAACCCACCGTGGCAGCTCAAAAGCTGGCTCCACTTCCCTTTTAAAGACTCAGCAAGGCAATCCTCACACGGGTGCTGTGCTGCTCTTTCCCAACAAACCTTGTGAGAGATGGTCAAGAGAAACTGAACATAACCACAGCATCCCTACCAATCCCCTCTCAAGAGAACAGCTTCCTGAGGACTAAGTAGCTAGCCATAAATCAAAGCAAGGCTAAACCAGCTCTGAAAGGCTTTTGGACTATCTTGGACCACAAAAAAGCAAAGATTATTCTGAAATGTAAACTTTGTCCCCCTATTAATGTAGACGAATATGGTCAGCAACATTTTTTAGTTCCTCTTCTCTAGTTTCATTTTAACTGTTCCCATCAAAAGACACAAACTCATTTTAGAACTAGCAAAGCAAGACCAAATTCAGCAAGTAGGACTATTGTTGCAGTATGCAGGATGACTGAAATCAGGACTAGAAGACCTCTTGCAAAAGAGCACATTTAATCCCGAGAAGCTGTGCAGTTACATCTACCAGCTAATAAAAAGCAGCGTACCTGGAACCAGGATCGCCAGTATTTGCAGCATCTGTCATTATGCATCAGGAAATTGCAGTGTCAGATAGCCCACTTGGTATTTCCCAGGCAGAGGAAGAATTAAATAATTTCAAACTCTCATACATTCATCTTGAGTTTCTTAATTAGCTCTCACAGTACAAGAAATATCAGGTTCATAATTTCTCTTCTACCCAGTGAGCGTAAGCAGGAAAAATATATTTATGCCCTTTCTTGTTGAAGAGGCGTGAAAGAAGACAACAACTTGCAACGATACGGACTGAGAAGATGGCATGAACCAATGCATTGCATTATTTTTTAAAAACCCAAATCCCAAGAGCATCACCAGGGCTGTGATTTTGATCAGGTCTAGCTAATCTCTCCACTAATGGCTCCCTTGAGAGTTTTATTTTATCTCTTCCTGAACGCTTCTTGTGATCGTACTTCAATAACCATTTGACAGACTGCTCCACTGTCTATTTTCTATTGGAAAGTTTCTCATTAAATCCAATCTCAATGTCCCCTTTTTCAGTGTAAGACTATTAGCACCTTATAAAACATGCTTGTGCAACCTTGCATAAATCTTCCTTGTCTTTTTATCACTTTGTTGTACAGAATTATTGGTTATCCCCCTCTAGTTAGTTTCTAAAACTATATAAATTACAGTCCTTTGCCCTTTCCTCATCTTCCCTTTGTGTCCTATTGAACAGTTTCCACCTCTACAAAAAGCAATAAAGGATTTATTTTAAAGAAATATCTGTGTCATGACATGTTTCACCCATCTTTCAAGAGTTTAACTTAGAACCAGATTAGAACTGATTCTTGTAAAAACATTCTTCCATTTTCAATGTTCTGAATATTTTATTCAGTTCCAATGAAGAAATCCACTCTGTAGTATCATTATTTTTCTTACCTAATTTGCAGCACCTATGCTAAGTATACACAAAAAGTCAAGCAGAATGCCAGATAGACATTAATAGACATAATTTATGCTGCTTATGAATTAATTTAAGAACAGGAAAACGTGTTTTACAGCAAAACGGCCACGTTGTTGCAGAGTCCTGTAGGATGGACTGCAATGCAATTTTTAACCTTTAACTGCTCAATATAAAAAGCCAAGGAGCAGGCAGCGGAAAGAGGAATGGGGAAGAATAAGGCCTGATGTGAAGCTACAAGTGTTTGGCAGCACCAGTGGCTGAAGGAATCCCACAGCCCTGCCACCACACTAATGGGCTGCTCCCTTGCCTGTAAAAACTACCTACTGCTCTCTCCAGTAAAATTCCACAATGGGCTGGCTAAGCCTCTCTCTGTATATATATAAATATATATTTATATAACACACACACAAAAAAACCCAACCTGAAAGCCCTCTTTTGCCGTGAAGGTAAAATTCATTGCTGACTACAACAGCATCCCCACCGATGCTAGACTGAAAAGCCCAACCTTATGAGCTGCCAAGAATCTCCTGTGGGTAGGAAGGGCTTTTCTTCTAGAAAAACATTGTTACCAAAAGGAGTTAATTAGACCATTAGTGACAACATATAGAAACCATGAAAAGCATGTAGGGAGGATGGCAGGTGGGATGGGAGAATACTACAGATGCATTGAAGTTTGCTTGCCAGAACAACTGGTGATTGAAAAGGGACAGAGAGAGACACAGGCCCAGCCTCATGGTAGACACGGGTTTGCTAGAACAGAGGTCCAGGGCCGCAGACAGTGCTGAGCAAGGAGGAACGTAAAGCTACTGCCTCCTCTACTGCTAGCCTGGGATCCCTCCCATTGGATCTTTGGGTGCATGAGTTTTATCTCGGCCCTCTTGCTGTGGCCATGTCGATGCTCTTCCCCAGCCTTGAAATCCTGGGGCTGCTTCCTGGCCCATGCTCGTGCGATGGCTGAGCAGCTTCTCCTCTTTGCGGGAGGACTTGGGAAGCCTGGAGCAGCCCCTGCGGCAGGCTGTGCTGGGGCAGGAGGTCACAGCAGAATGTATACAGGTCATACACTTCAGTGACCCCGAGGTACATGTTAAAGTCTATGCTGTCCTTGCTGCCTACTGTAAATGATTAACTTTTTTCCCAAATCCTTAATTTAAGAACACTGGACTGATAAGAAACTCTTTTATTACTAAGCTTCAATCTCTCTATTGCAGGTAAACATGTATTATGATCTTTTTAGTAAACTCATGAAACTCCAGTTTTAAAAGTTAAATTTCCCTAAACAAAGAGATGCTGCTGCTCATGCATCAAAATGCTAAGGAAAAACCATTGCAGTAGCAAGAAATACTATGGAAATTCACCAAAGAAAGCAAGGCTTCTTTTAGCAAAGTCTGTGATCTGTTTTCCTGGACGGATCTCAAAAAAGACAGTTTTTGGCAAGGTTATTTTACATGCCATTTATCTTCACATACACACATCAGATTATGTAATATATATTTTGCAAGTAGTAGTTTTCAATACCTCTTTTACAGATTTTTTTTCTTTTTAAAAAGCACACTCTCTGCAGTTTTTAAGATCTGTGAACATGATGACTGTCCTGAAAGGTATGATAATCTCTCACAGTGTTTTTCCATCTCTTCAGTGATTTGCCACGGGAGATAATTATTTGGCTAGTACATTTTGTCACTCTTGCCAGGAGTGTCAAATATAGAAGTCAAGAAGACTTTGTAGGTTACTGCAGTCTAGAGACACTTAATGAATGCCAGAAGTCAAATGAGCATAAAACTGTCTTCACAAAATCTTGAGCAAGACACAACATGAAAGTGTTCCAGTCTTTCTTAAAATATTTCTGTGAAATTCCTCCCCAGTTATTCTTTTTTCACTTTACAGCTTATAGTAGAAAAGGCTTTCACATTTTCTGAGTCTTCCATACAAGGTTTAAGATCTCACCAGTAACAAAAGTAACTGGCAATACCATAATGTCAGTACCTGAATTGAAGAAATATTCTTCCTTAATGATAATGAACTAGACCTCAGACCACTGTTGCTCCAGCTGTAGTCTCATGACGCAACATACTCTGTGGCACTGTCACTGTAAGATATTTACTCCTTTCTCCTTTCGCACTGTGTATATGTCCTCTGAGACACAGTGCACTCTACCCTCAGTTGCAGTGGTACCTTTTATGTGGACCAGCTGTGAATTTTATCTGGGGAAACTGATCTAACTTGAAAAAAAAAAGTCAAAATAGATGATGATTTAAAAAAGATAAAACAAGGTAAATCAATTGCTTGATCCAATTCACATTGCATCCATGCAAGTAATCTGCACCGGTCTCTTTGAAAGCTTGCACATCTGCCACACAAAAATATCTGAAGCAGATGTTGCTCCATATATGTTAGAGAATTAATCCCCAGCCTCAGAGTACTTTCACCATTGTCAGTTACTGCAGTGTATAGATAGGACAAAACTTGTTAGACACTAATTTTATGCTAAATAAAATATCTTTCTGATATTTATTTCCTTGTCTGCCTACCAAAAGAGAGGAGAGGGTGAATTACTAGATACTCCTCAAAAGCTAATACAAAACTTTAAAAATCCTTTCAGTGTAGGACAGAGTCACAGGGCAAAAGATTTGTACTATTCCACAGGTTTAACAGGAACTATTTTTAATGTTCGTCTTTTCAACCACCTTGTTAGCAAATTGCTTAGTCAGAAAACACAGTATGTTCTTGTGCCCTGTACACTCAACAGGATGGCTTCAGTGGAAAGAAATTTCCAGGTATTTACTACTTCTGAAAGAATTTGTGTTCAGTAACCACTTATGACCCTGTATTCCATCCTGTTTTGTTTTTTTTTTTTTTAATGTGAGAAAAGCCATTCAGCATTCTTTCCACTCTAAACCAAAAGGCTGTTATGCACTTACACATTTATTTTTTGAGAGGAAAGGAGCTGAATGAGACTCAGAAGCAGTATTTTTGCTATGGTGCAGAGATGCCGATTTGGAAGCAGCCTTAAATACATAACAGACATGGCCTTATTTGACTTACAGTGTCAAGAGTAAACTTCCTTCCCTCCTAAGGGCAGTTTAAACTATGCTAAGACTTGGTCTCAGCCCACATCAGCAAGATGGTTATTTCCAGAATTTGTGTTCAGAGGCAGAAGATGCTGTGTTGGATATCCAGTTTAAACCTACCAACAGCACAGATGCAACAGGAATAAGAAAGCCTACAGAGATCAGGAAGGCCCCAGGAACTACATGTCATCACTGATAATATAAGCAATAATTTTATCCATAGCATTAATTTTGCAGCCTAGAATATGATTAAGATGATTTGGTCTATTCCTGTGGGCTACACAATGCATTGTATTACCTGGATAATGGGTCATTTTACTCTCCCTGGCTCCATTTGCAACTCTTAAAATGTTCTTTTGTTAATTCTGACTTTTACCACAGTGACTCTTCATCAAGAGCAAAACAGAAGAGCTGAAGCAAACACCTTTGTCTTATCAGCTTTTTAAGAATATTTCACTAAAAAAAAGAATCACTTAACAAGCTGTTACATTTAGGGAACTAAGTGTCAGGTTACAGTGTGTCTTCTAAAATTTGAGACAAAGTCAACATATAAATCAAGGCATGGCTTTAGGAAAGGCAACTCAATTTCAGCCAGAGATTCTTTGCTGACAAAGACAATACAGCAAGTTGCAATTCTACCTGTATGGAATTCTACGCTTGTAATTCTACAGTTCTACAACTTGAATAAAGGGATTCGATTTAATGAACAGTCTGGTATGGTCTTCTATTAAACTTGGTTTTGCTCGTGTATGACTTGTTTAAGCATATCCATTTTTAGCAGCTATGTTCTATATTCAAAATAAAAACAGCCTCCACACCAACAGCTTTTCTCTCTTTGTATAACAGAGTAGCTTGTATCTTCTACAAACTGTTAAAGTTCAGTTAGGACACCAAAGAGGAGTAAAACATAGCTCCCTTCTTCCTCTCTTCAGGAGTCTTCACTGACGATCCACCAATAAATAGTTCATCAGCTCTTGCAAGGGCTGTTCAGAGGCTCTTGCAAGGTCAGCCAATCTCTCCCACCCATGTTCCCGCTTGGCCAGGTTAGTATCCCTGACAGGCTTTCTTCTCCAAGGCAAGGCAGTTTCTCTCTAAACCCACACAAAAGAAGGTAACCGAGCGCAAGAGGACTTTCAGCTGCTTTTTCAGGTTTGTAGTTCATCTTCCCTCCAAACTGCTCCTCTTCACTGCAGATGTGTAACCTGCTCTTTGCCTAGAAGTCCTCAACCCCTTCTCCCCAAATGGTCATGGGAATCTGCCCCATTGTAAGATCTTATTAAATGGTTAATTCCCACTGTAAAGCTTTTCAGTTTGTTTTGACTAGCAACCTCATGATGAACTTCTGCCCAATTTTGCTTACTTATATCCCCTTCCAGTTTCAGTCCTGAATATTGGTTCGGCTAGCCTGTGTTTTCACAGGACAAGAAAAATATTTCTGTTTTTTCTCTTCTGAGAGATTTACACATTGTAGAGCATATAAAATAGTATGAAATGCTGAAAGGTGATGTAATATATCTGGGATATTTGACATACAGCACTTGATTTTAACTAGACAAAGAGCTTTTCTACAGCCTCTCTAAGGGAGACAGCTCAAAATCTTAACAACATTATTGATCTTCCCAAAGAAAAGGTATTTTCATTAGTTTTATTGGTCATTTATCTCCCCCATGACCAACAGACTGAGTTATTCTATGTTGTTCTTCATTTCTTAATGGAAAACAACCTTTTCACTTCCCATCATTCAAGGAAGATGATTCTACTACCTTTCTCTTTAAACTGTTAAAATTGGAAGTAATTTAAATTAAAAATAAAGAAATGCAAACTACAGATTTGACTGTTTCCAAGGCTACAAATGCACTTTGACCGTATTAACTATATTCTGTAATGCTCTTTTGCCTGCTTATACTTCCACAGCACTGTCAGGTTCTTTCCTTGAGTCTTTCTCTTATGGTAGCTCATACAAGGGAATGATCTGGAATAATGCTGTTTTCTAACCTTATATAAATATTTACAAGCAATATACGGGCCCCATTCTCCACAAGAATCCAATAAAGAAGCTGGATTCTGCTCAGAGCTATCAGGATTTTTCTACACAAATCTGCTTTTGTACCAACTGCCCCTCCATTCTCAATGGGTAAGTGAGACAGAAGTGAGCTCAGCTACACTGACCTACAAACGATGACAGTTCTCCGAAGAGCCTAAAATACAACTGTAAATGAGTTGAGGTCCCAGTTGCTCTGACCCTGGGACTAACACAAATTATCTCTCTCAGAAGGGTGGAGCTGTAAAAAGTTTATGGTATTTCCCAGCTCTGCTGGCCTATACCAGTTCCAAAGACGCAAAAAAAAAAATCCAACCAATAATTTGTTCAGGAATATGAGCCATGAATATAGTTTAAATGAAATGTGGTCTCATCAGTATAATTTTACTATATAAAATGGCTTTGTGTCATAGAACACTTTTGGATATTGCGTATATATTATTGCTCATTTTTCACCTTTTGTATTTGACCTTCTCTCTAGCACTAGACAGACATCCACCAAATGAAATATTACATCCTAGATATGGTAATATTAATTTATAGAACAAGCGCTACCTGAATATTATTAGTAATATTTTCTAATTTTTCATCAAGGACACAAAGATCTATGCCTGCAATTTAAAGGCTAAAAAAATTTATTTTTGCCTACCTAATAGATTCTAAATGATTGCACCACTGCTGAGGCTGCACCTCTGATAATGCTACCTAATTGTAATGCCTCCAGGTAATAGGAAGAGGAAACCCAACTTCACCTCTTAATGAAAACATTCTCTTGAGGAAAGGGTTCAGCCTGCGATCCAATGGATGGCGCTTCTAGATTCCTCAAACCACATTTTCATTGTGTGTGATTTGCAGAGAAGATTTGCTCTGAACAAGGTAAGCATTACAGTTTGGCTGTCAATGTATGATATTAAGGTACACATTAGCTCTCTAGATAATCTCAGTACTTTTCAAAGACAGCTGAGATTTTCTCCAAGTATGTGGATAATCTGACAGATCAACCATCATTACCAGTACTTATAAATCTTGGTCTCGTACGTTTGTCATGACACTTTTTCCAGTCTAGGCCTTGCAACCAAGACATAGCTACCTCAGGTGATATTTTCTCCGTCTTGCTGCCTCTTCCTTATTTCTGAAAAGTTGAGAATTTCATGTTCTTGCTCAGCTGCTATAGCTTCATGCCTCAAGCTACCTTAAATAAAACATCAACGGTATGTATCTCAGTTCCATTCCTGTTCAATATAGCAATATGGTAGCACAGAAATTTTTGCAGCATGTGCTGAAGGCTTCTGGGGCCTTAGAAAAATTCTCTAAATTTAACCTTGTTTTCTACTTGTATCATTTCACTTCCTGCAATAAACTGGTCAAGCTTTCCATGAGTAAGCCCTTTTACAAAAATTTCCTTCCAAGTTTGAGATATCTTCTTGCTGCTGAAAATCATGACTACTATGAGAAAATTATTGACAGAGCTTTTATAGAAGTGATATCCCAGTCCGAGGCATTGTGTTACAGGGAACACATTGTGCAGTGCCTTATATATTTCATTTTCATTCATACCGTAATATTTCTGGATGAAACAGCTGATCATCAGCTCCTTGATGTGTGTGATAATTGCCTCATGCTGCCATAACTATGTCCAGGCTACAATTTTGTGTAGAAGCCATGCTGGGGGGCTGCCAACATTTCAGAGGTGCAGTCTGAACCTCAGCAGCTGTTTTACAAATCGTAATTGAATGACTAGCTTTGAGCGTTGCTTGATGTGTAGGTTTTAGCCTTAGAGAAGTAATGGATAGTACAAGTGCAATTTCGTCCTGCTTTTATTTAGTTATTTTTCTATTATCATCATCTATGTTTAAATCTGCTTCTATTATTATAATCTACTTTTTCAATCCAGAAACAGGCAGGGTGAGGTTGCCAGCACATTCTGATGCAGTACACTTTTGTCTATGCAGACCCTGTGCTAGACTGCCTCTGAAATGATCGGGATCCCAGCAAATACTGTTAGTACCTCTTGCAGACCACACTGCTAGTGTATTGTCACCATTATTCAGGAGCACTTACCAGTATCCAGCTTTGGTTCTGAGTCTTGAGAGTATTTCTACATTTGCCTAGCGAGGCAGAGATAGTACGATCTTTGTTGAAGAAGCTAAAGTCTGCTCTGTGAAAACACATGGCTTGTCTCGCTTCTCCAAGGTTATCATGATGTCATCTAATCAACGGGATCAAGTATTCTTTGCCCCACACACTCAGAAAAACAGGAAAAAAAAAATGTAGCCAAGTCCACTTACTTT
>NW_009260598.1:319433-324535 GCF_000687185.1 Egretta garzetta | reverse complement strand
AATATCTGAGATGAGCACAGGCTGATTCAGATGTTATATTATAGCATAGTTACAAAGCTGAAGAACGTTTATTGAGCATTTCTGTCAAACACCACCCCTTACTAGGAGCCAAAGGAGGACTTAGCTTTGAGATTTGTCTGTCTAGCACATTCCAGTAAACACTAACAGCTGTCCACTGATACATTTTGAGAACTGAATGACAGATATGTTACAATAAACTTTTCCACTGTATAAAGTAGCCAGTACATGGGAAAAAAGTTTTTTGAAAACTATCTCTAGACCACAGTATTTTGTTCATCTTCAGTAAACTAGTCAAAGCTTAAACAGAAATTCACAGTATATTGTTTAAAAATACTAATTTTGTGTAGGAGATACTAAACACTAAATGTATTAGTATTTCAGAAGAAGCTTGTAATGTTTCCATTTTCTAAATTAAAGCTAATCATCTGTTCAAATGCTGAGTATGATTGCCTGTTTCTCCATACTAACTTGAAAAAGCAAAACCAATTTCTCTGCATGTCCAGCAAGTACACTTCTCCACTTGAAAAATGTAGTTTTGTTGGGGAAGAACCTTTCAAGACATCTGTAAAATAGCTGAGTTTGAAAAATCATTGCTTGAAAGTATTCTTCTTTCAGTGAAAAGAAGTGGTGAGCATGAGCTTCAAGATACTTGGGACTCTTTGTTATTTGATACAATCCCAAGAACTCCTGGAAGTAACATGTACACACCACAATTTGCAGAAGACGCAATCTGATCACAAGAGCTGTGAGCTATGAAACAAGAGAGAGGATAAGGGCATTGGCATGAAAATAGGAGCCCAGAAATGTTCTGAGATGTGAAAAGAAGATAGACTGTTTGGTGTAGGACTTCAGAAGGGAACCAAGAGCCTTATGTAGTAGGGAAAAGAGAAATGGTGTTAGCACTGAGTGTCCAAATATTGCTACTGTGGCACTGACCAGCAGGGTCTGCACTGTGGAAGTCCATTGAAAGAATCTCTACAAAAGTCAAGCCATTTTTTTTACGAGCTAAGCATAGTCTCTGGTCTATTTATGAACACTAGAAAAGTTCCAGGGAAATTAACAGAAAATGTCAAAACTGTTGTAAGTGTATTAATCTCTACTAAACTCAGTTTGGCTGCAAAAGGTGAGCATCCTGTCCAAACAGGCAGCCTGTCCTGCTTCTCTCCTCCTTACAGCATCCATTGCTAATCCTCGTATTGGTTGCTTCTAAAGTCCAAATTGTAGCAACTCTACTGACCAGGCAACAAGTTCATATGAGACAACAATGTAAAGATGTTAAAAATGGAATAAATATACAAACATTTCAGTAAAGATATAGAGCAGTCAATATTAATTTACTAGATAGTCTAACTGCTTGTAAAACACATTATTTATAAAACCAACATTTGAAAATGTGAATAACTTACTCAACTTGGTAGAAGGCAGAATACTTTAAAAGAAAAGGCAATAGTTTAAAAGACTCTGGAAATACTTCATTACAAAACCTGGAAATACTGTCAGTGACACTCAATCTTCCCCTCTCTCCCTGACAATTTTCACCACCTGCTTTTAGCTAAAGTATAAGCCAAGATTTGAAAACTGTAAATCACAGGGAAAACTCTATGGTACCACGTAAACTGCATCTCATAGCTACCAGACGTTCCAGCTGGGAAATCAAATCCTTACTCTCATCCACACTTACGATAAGAGGTACCTTACCAGATTTCTCTCTAGACAGCTATTCCTGATTAGATCATGTCTCCATTCAGCATTCTGTCATGGTGTAGATGAGAGCTGCAAAATACATAGCCTGTTTCTCACCAGCAGCCAGATAAGTTCTGTGTCCTGCTGGTAGATTACAGTCACCAAAGTTATTAAAAGTCCTTTAGTTTACCTGGGAACTAGATGTGCGGGCAGCGTGAGCCAGCCAGCCAGGTCCAAAGGCAGGCCTCCCCACTATGTGCACGCTGTGCTACCAACCTTAGTCATGTCTCCCCTCTCCCAGTTTGGGGGCCTGCCAGTGACAGCAAGTGGCTGACTACATCCTCTTCCCCGGACAGGCCCCTGAGTGGGTTTTTGCCGCTGGAGTGCAGAAAGGGGCTGGGGAAGGGGCAGAGGGCAGAGAGTGAGAGCCCATAGGCACAGTCTAGCAGGAACTGCTGCATGGGAGAAGGGTGCAGTTCAAGGCAGGTAAATTGGGAGCTTTAAGGCATGGCAGCTCATTAGAGATGAGGCCATTCGAGGCAGACAGGACTATTTTTTTCTCACTCGTCTCTGCAATAGTGAGCAGTGACCTCATGCTCCAGATACAGACTCGAAAACAATGTTTAAAACAACCTTCTTGAATTTATAGGCCATAGATGCTACCATGCCCAAATTCAAAGACAGGCATAAAGTCTTCCTTTAATGACAAAGGATACAGAAGCCATTACATTTTTACGGCTGTTCATGCATGTCTCAAGACCCCAGTAAGAACTATAGCATCACTGAGACTTCTGGAGGAGAGTCCAAATGGAAAGCAAAATATTGTCAGCATCCATGTAAATGTCAGTTCTGCAAAATTCACAATCTTAACCAAAGTGAAAGGTTTATATATTATCTGTATATGAATAATTTTTATATAGCTCTCTATATATATCATATATATTACGTATGTATATAAAATGCATACATACTCTCTCCATGTATATATTTATATACACATAAACAGCTGGCCATTCTTTACTGCATCTGTCAGATTTTAAGAAAATCAAAACAGTCTCAGAATACTAACAGTCATGCTTGGATTGCTCAGAATCTGACTGTAGCAAATCTACAGAATCTATATGTAGTGCATAGGTTATAGGTGCCTTATAAGAATTGCTGGAACTGAAGAAATGATTGATCATCTGTCAGTGTCATGATGATGCATAAATACAAACTAATCAGAACTAATTTCATAGTTACAGTTAAGAACAACTTTTTATACAAAGTATGATCATTTATCTAGCAGTATCAAGGGATTAAAAAGAGTTTTTTACATTTTTTGAATAGGTGCATCCACCATAAGCTGCTATTATACTTACTTTTAGCATGTGGTCTTTGAAATCTCCAACAGCCATGAGTCTAAAAAGACTATGCAAATACTGGTAGTCTGTAGTTCATCTCAAAAGTCCTAAACCTAAAGCAACCCCTACTGAACTGCATCTCAAATAATCTGGCCCCTAGATGTGAGGTTATCACTGTAGAATCTGTTCTCCATTTAATTGCAAGAAGCAGTTGTGAAAACTTTATCTAAAGTATTGATAAATATTCTCAAGTAGGAAAACTACTTCGGTAGTTAGGAACAACTACTTTCCTGTTATTTCAGTGTTCAGTGTCGAGTTTCTGCTTTCCACAAAGAGCATGCATGACAGCAGAGCAACAGCAACAGCAAAATAAACCCATCACATGAATTTCTCTCCTGGTTCACACAGAACAAGGTATTTTTGTTGCTGACCCAGAACAGATAATGAATGAGATATTGTTCAGATAGATACGCATCTAAGTCACAACTTAGCCAAACATGTAATTTAAGCATAGGTCCCACTTAAGCAAAGAAAAAAATCTTTCCATCCTAACCATCTGCAGAGGTTAATGATATCCACCACTACTGCTTCCATACGCTATTAAGAGCCTGTTCTGCTGCAGAGTTCAGGTATGCCCTTCTACCATTAAAAGGAGCTCCCAGGCTTTGTTCAAAATGCTGCTCCCACCTGCCCCTGACAGAGAGGGGATCAACACTGTGGGTTAGGCTGGCCCACTGGTGACCGAGCTAGAAAGCGCAACACTGCAGTTCAACAGCTTGAACTTGTAGCCAAATTGTGATGCATGGATCTATTCCAGACATCGGTTCCGAGGAGTATGTGCCTGCAAAATCCACACGGATCAGCGCATCGTGAAAGTACAGGACAGAACCCACTGTTAGTTTTACCATTCATATCCTCTAAAGTTTAATTTCCTTGCCAAAAGTTTCTTCTCCGTTACCCGCTATAAGCAGAGTCTCGTATACCAGCGCTGCACCCATAGCTATAGAAGCATACACACACATACCACACCTGTGTATCCCATCTAACAAACCCAGGCCCGTATACACACACACATCACAGCCACAAACCACACCGAAGAAAACTCGCTGCAATGCATCACACCATTCACCATACAGATAATCCCTTGCTGATAAATATATATATATATATATATACACTCCATATCCATGCATCGCATGCAACCAGCCCAACCTCAATAAAAACCCACCAACTGTTGCACACAACAAGCCCGTGCCCCTGTAGAGAAACAGCCCGTCCGTGTGTCATGCGATATTCCTGTACGTACTGCTTGTACCCTCCTGTCCCCCCTGAGGTGCCCAGGCTGTTCCAAGGCCTGGGGCTCTGTGTGTGGGCGCACGTGTGTGTGGGCGTGCTCACACGTGCAAGAAACGTGCGAACGCTAAGTGTCTAAGAGCGCGTGTGCCCGAATGCGTGTGACTGCATGGATAGTGCATATGAAGGCACACGGTGCCTACAGGTGTGTGTGAGCCCGTGCGTGAACGGGTAGCGTGTGGGTGCGTACGTGAATGTGGCACACAGGCAGATGCGCGTGCATAGCGTGAGCATATGCATGGGGCACAGCACGGGTATGGAAGATTATATATGGGGGTGCGTAGTGTTATATATGTCCATCTGATTCGTGTTAATATGGAACAGTGCTAGGGCCGCATGATGACATACCCTTGTATAACCACAAGCCTAAGAAGAGCAGAGAGGTTGATGTATATAGTTCTTACCTCCTATTGCTGGAGGATATATAAACCAGAAACAAGAACTGTATGGTGTGCGTCTTGGTAGAGCAGAGGCTCCCGGCGCACCCAGCGCTGTTTGCTTGCCTTTATTCGTTTAACAAATTGTTAATTTTGATTGAAATCCTATTTGGGACTCGGTCATTTATCACAGTAGCGTGCTGCGAATACACGCGTCAGTGCCTGCCTGTGTAGCGTGAGTTCGCACACACACCGGGGCGCGGTGCGTGCGAGCCCGTGTGCGCAGTGCCCGTGCCGGTCCCTCCGCGCGTGTGCGTGTGCGCCC
>NW_009260598.1:299525-318904 GCF_000687185.1 Egretta garzetta | reverse complement strand
GGGCCTCTGCTTATCTGCAGCACGCTTCTTCTCCACCCCCCCCCCCCTTTAGAATTAAATTAAAGGAGGCAATTATGTGCTTAAATCCTCCTGTGACAATCATTAATAATCTGATACTTCAGGGCCCAGTGTATTTCACATAGAAGTTTTCAATTAAAGGAGGGTATCAACAATTTTTTTTCACAGGACGTTATCTGAATGTTAATAAGAGTCATTTTAGTAGCCTTATAATCTGCTCTGTTATTTGGATATATTACTGTCGTGGTTTAACCCGGCTGGCAACTCAGCACCACGCAGCCGCTCGCTCACTCCCCCCCTCCCTCAGTGGGATGGGGGAGAGAATCGGAAAGAAAATAAAAGTTGGACCGAGGGCTGTGAGATAAAGACAGTTTAATAAGAGAAAATAATAATAATAGTAATAATGAGAATGATAACAGAATATACAGAATATACAAAACGAATGATGCACAATGCAATTGCTCACCACCCGCTGACCGATGCCCAGCCCGTCCCGAGCCGTGATCACTCCCCCCGCGCCGCGATCACACAGCCTGAGCTGCGATCACTCTCCCCGCAACCGACCGACCGAACTAACCCCCCCGAGCATGACGTTCTATGGTATGGAATAGCTCTTTGGTCAGTTTGGGTTAGCTGTGCTAGCTGTGCTGTACTCCCAGCTTGTTATGCACCTGGGCAAGCAGGAGAAGCTCAAAAAGTCCTTGAGCAGTCTCAGCGCTACTTGGCAACAGCTGAAAACATCAGTGTGTTATCAACATTCTTCTGGTACTAAATCCAAAACACAGCACTATGCTAGCTACTATGAAGAAAATTAACTCTATCCCAGCTGAAACCAGGACAATTACTTTGCAATTACATGTTTGGGGGTTTATTTTTTTCCCCAAAGTTTTAGCACACAATGTAAAATAGTATTATCATTTAGTAAAGGTAGAATATGCAATGTATCCCATATCTGCATGACTTGTCATTAGTACTCCAATTTGTAAGGAAGCCTCAATTATATTTGGACCTGTCTTTCTGTCTTACCCAGCGTAGGCCAAGATAATAAATCTGAAATTGTTTGAGGATTAGTAAAGCGAGTTACAATAAGAGACCTTTGCAATTAACTTACCAGCCGGTTTTGTTGGAACAGCTATGCTCTAGCAGCCCAGTCGCTCTGGGCCCTGAGAATTAGGCAAGATACAGAAGAAACTGTTGCAGGTGCAGCTCTCCTATTTCAGGTTCTTTCTCCCCAGAACACTGGCTTTCCCTTCTCGGGTAGATTGTTGTTGTCCCTGCTCTGAGGGAGGAGGTGGACCAGATGCCCTCCAAAGTCTCCTTCCAACCTAAGTTATTTTATGATTCTGTGGTGAAAGACACATTTCCAGCAGATTGCATGAGCTTTCTGGGCTGCTCTACTGACAAACGCAGGGGGAAGAAAAAAAACCAAACCAAAAAAGCCAAGCCAGTTCAGTCTTACTATACACGTACTTCATTTTTTTAGGAAGCACAGAAAAAGCTGAGAAGTAAACCCCTATTAAATCACAGGAAGCCAACCTACCCTTTCCAAAACCTGACCCAAATACTTCTACTTCCACACGGCCTGTTAGGCTCCACCATTTCGCAGGGAAATCTGCCTTTAAGAGGCTCTGGCACCAAGCAAGCGCCACAACTGTTCCTCTGCACAGAGCAGATGTCGGGGCTTCGGGGTGACAGATCTGTTCCAGTGCAGACCTGGAAAAAGCAGATGTTTCTCAGGCTCCTTGGCTCCAAGTGACTCCTGACCCAAGCAGCAAAATGAGTAAATACCACATTATGCAACTGGGAATCTGAGTAGTAAACCTTCAGTAGAAGCTCACTCCTGACAGCTAGCATATAATTGGGACCCTCACCTCACCTCACCTCACCTCACCCAGAGGTTTTGAAGGCACTGCTACGTTTAACAAAGCTCCCCATATGTCTTGCTGCGTCTGCAAAGGAATTTTTAAACACTGAGTCTAGAGCTTGTTGCTGTTACTTTCTTAGGATGTGTAAACTAGTAAGTCTAAGGACAGATTTGTTTGTTGTCGGTAAGAATTTTTGAATCGCATGTTTTTTACCTTATAAATAACCAGCATTAAATTTAATCGTCCCCCAGGTTTTTTTTTTTCTGGAGAATATGTTTCAGGTTTGAAATGGTCTGTGCTTGAATGCAGCACTGGTACTTTAACAAAGCATTTCTTTCTCCAAAGAGCCACCCTAGTTAAATAGTTATTTGCAAAACCAAACACCAATGAATAGTAAATGTTCTGGCTAAATATTGCAGTGCTGTTCATGTGGCTGTTTTTAGTGTCTTGCCTCCTACAACAAGTAAATTCATTAGTTTTCCACAGCATTATGCTATAGGGAAGATCTATTCTGGGTGTAAAAGTCAAGCAGGAAATAAATAGATAAATCCCTTTCAGCATCATTTTTTAAACCTGAAAAGATCCATACATAGTTTGTCCTTTTCGGAATCTCTCACAGGCGTTCTTGCCCATGTTTCTCTCTATGCTTGCCTCTGATAACATGGCTTTACTACCCGTATCAGAGTAAAGATAGGAAATCTGCATTCTGTCCTGTTAAAGTTAACAGCAAGCTCCCACATGCTGCACGTCCAAAAGTTATTAATGTCATGCCTGCAATGTCAGCTCTCTTAAACATGTGGTGGTCACAGATTTGCCTTGTTTCTTTCAAGCCTCAGAAGATGCACAACGTGCTTTGAGCCTGCCTTCCTCCTATCCTGTTACACTGATGCTACATGAATTAATAACTGTGCTTTTAGTCACCGTCATTCCTCACTGAGTTGTTTTTTACCAGAGTTGCCTGGAAATAGTCCTAGTGCTGTTCAGATACAGTACACGGCTCTCTTTCCAAAGGATTGTGCTGTGCGCTAAGCTATTGTGCTACAGAACATACAGGGAATGTCTCAAGAAGAAATGAAAGATACCTAAATTAAAAATGTGTCAAGATGAGACCATCCACATTCAAACTTTACTGACTGCAGAACTTTAGGGATTTTGTTACCAGGAGGAATCGAAGGGAGGTTGTGATCCCTTTCCTATAATGTCTTTGGAAACCACTGGGACGGGAAGATTGAGGATGTTGACTACAGACAACACTCCAGGGTATTCCAGGGGTTTGGAGTGTTGGTCTTTTAATCCCGCAAGGTGAATATGCAACGGCTTGTCACAAAAACCCTTCAGTTACAGGCTTAACCTCATCTCTGGCACTCACAAGCAAGTTGTTGTTCAACAGAGATGCTCAATATTGCACAATCCTTGAGGAAGAAGTGATCTTAACTTGTAATGGGAGAGGAGATGGCTTACAAAATAACCTCCTTCAGTTTGTCATTCCCACTAGGAAAAATCTGGCTTCTACTGGTAAGGGCTGTTCCCAGCCCCCTCTTTTGTAAATCAAATGTCACCAAAATATGAGAAGTATATGAGGAACATGCTTAACATGTGAATTTCTGTACATGTTCTCATACATTCATACATAACCTGTGCGTGCTGAGCTTCAAATTACAGCTGAACCCTAAATACCAAAGTGGTGAAGACAGCAGATAACTGGTAGTGTTGCCAACACCTTTCCACAGACACAGGTAATGACTTCTTGAAGGGGGCCAATTTCTGACCCGTCTGTTTCCCCACTCTTTTTAGCAAGGCTTGTAGCCCACAGATGAGGAACAGTATTACAGGGAGTGCAGGAACTGTAGATGTGTCAAGCAAGAAACACAGATGACCTAACTACTGCCACAGCACTCCATTCAAGCACGCAGGTCGAGTTCATCTGTGAGTGGTCTCCAACATCTGCTTTTATAACACTAGTGAAAAAACCATCCCTGAAATCAGCCACAACATAGCTTGAACATGACCTTCTCACCTCCTGTTTTGAAGTTCCTGTTCCCTTCCAGGGAAAAACCTGCAGGACCGTTGCAAGTGCATTTATCAATGAAAAGACAATGAAAGCTTCTGGAGAGTAAGCCCAAAATGGGTCTTACTTGCATAAATGCCTGTCAGCCATTGAACTGCTGATGTTGAAAAAAGCTTGCAGAAAACTTGTCTTTACGAAAGGTAGGGAAGTAATGCAGATGTTGCTTTCTGCTGGAAAGTAAAATAAGGCGTTATATGAGTTTTACTTTGGTGGTTTTGAGGTTTTGCACTTAGATTGCAATAGCTAATGTCATTATACATTTAACAAATGTAAAAACAGTCAGTAATGTAGCAAGTAGGTTGATAAAGAAGATCAGCACGTGCACCCAGCTATGCAAAAACTTCCAGGATTCTCCTGAACTACAAGGAAGGAACCCTGCAATTCCCTGTTTTCTCATGGCAGTCCAAGCATTTCCTCGTCAGCCTTACAGAACCAGAGCCATAGCAAGGTTGATGGGAGAGCGGTTTGTCGGCAGCCACTACAAGAGAAATACACTCAATATACCTTCTTTTCCTCTCTGCATGCTACTCAAGCAGCAGGCCAGGCGGGTACTGGGCAGTCATAGCAGCCCAAAGTAATTCACTATGGCTTTGGCTGTATTTTTACTTCCACTGTCTCCTGGATGGGACCCTGGAATAACCTGGAACAAGAGACTCCTCTAGAGAACTCAGTCATGATTTACACTCAGCCCAGTAACAGGATTTTGGAAGCCTAGTGAGTGTCTCCTAGTTGTACTGCAGACATCTGCAAGGATACATCTAACCATGACACCTCAGTGTGGACTACTTCAGTTTCACGTTTTCAAGAACTCTTCCTCCACCGTATCCTTTTGTCTGGAGCTATTCCAGCCATACAGATGATGAATGTATATGAACAGAGTACTTTACCATGAAAATTTTCTTTACTGGTTCAATATGAATAAACAGCCATTTGAATAATGAAAAAAAATAAAAATCCAGAAATTCAGAAAAGCAAGTTGAATGTGCAGGAAAACAATGAGAGCTTTACAGGTCATTATTCCATCCAAACTCTTTGGGGTAACAGAAGCGCATTAGTCTATAAGCAAGATGGCAGTGAGAATTTATCTGAAAATGTTTCAGTTTTGGAGTACACCTACCAGTATATATGCATATACAGGTATGTATACACATAGACCTTGCCTTCTAGGGAAAGCAGAAGCCAAACTCTGTGATAACTTTACGAGTTCTTCAGGGATGCCTTACAAAAGCCAGAGAAATCTGATAGACATCTTAAAAATACCTTTTAGCAAAAGTTTAATCTAAAGAGAAATTCCAAAGAGAGACCTCTAATTAACATAACACGGTACACCCCAAATCCCAAGTCTTTAATTTTGTTTCAATTATTATTCTTCTAATACCTTTCCTCCCTTCCTGTAAGATCAGTGATCACGTATTAGCCAGACCGCAGCATCAGAAAGCCTACCGGGGGACACAGGGCTCGGTGGCAAATCTGGGCAATATTCTCTCAAGCTGTCTCTGCTCCAAGGTTTTCCGCACAATTTCCTCACCATTAACATGACCAGGAAGGTGGCAGCGTGGTCTTGTGCACTCCCCAGAGCCCTCCTAAACCAGCAGCATGTATGGTTGCAATGGCAGCATTAGCAGGGTTACAAAATTGTTCTCTGCCAGTCTGTATTTAATTGGGGAATAGACAAGGCATCTTTAGACTATGCGTCACTTAGAATATCCTGCATTTTGTACTAGTCATGCTTTGCTGTTTTGTACTTCTTATGGTGTTTTATATACAGGAGGACAGGTGTAACAGATATTGGGAAGAAAAAGCGTCAGAGGGGAAGGGAGATCGCAGTTTAATTTTGTAATCTTGTTAGAAGTAAAATTAAGAAGTTACTAGAACTTATGCTGCATTAGAACCCAAGAAAGGGAAAAATACAATTACTAAGTGGTGCTATACACTAGCAGAGACAGAGATAATATAAGCCAAAAGCTGAAAGTTAAAGCCAGATTCATTGAAATGAGAAACAAGGTCCATGCCCACAGCAGAAAGTGGGGATAATTATTGGAGCCATCAACCAAAGGAACTGATGGATTCTCCACCCCTTGAAATTTTCTAAACATCATCAAATTAGATGTTTTTTACAGATGGATAGATAGATATTCTCTTATGTAGAGATATTCTCATATGTAAAGTTATTTATCAAATAAGTTAGTAATAAAACAAGTTGAAAGTTTATATCCTTTGATATGCAAGTGATCAGGCATGCAAGTAGTGTCTTCTAGCTTATAAATGTATTTGGAGAGCAAATTGATGAGATGAAATTTTCTGTGCAACACTGGCAATGACTGAATTCCTTTTGCTGCTGCCATGCTGATACACGGAGCTATCTCTGAAAGCTGGAGTTTCCTGGGACCCCACAGACCAGCACTGTGGCTTCTTAACAGGGCAGAAAAACCAGCAGCATATCACGTTAGCTTAAGCTATTCAGCATGGATAACCACAGATGCAGTCAAGAGAGATCTGACAGATTTAGATTAAGTGACTGGAGATGATACCAATACCAGCTGTCTGCTCCACAGCCCTCCGCTTGATGCCTCAGCAAATATATGGTCTGTGAAACAGGCTGGCTGAGGTACAGCTTTCATATTATTTGGCCCTGTCTGTGTTGGCAGAAAAGTGGGTTGGACCTGAGCACCAGTAGTGTCTTAAACCTCTGCATTTTGGACTCCCGGATGCTCTGTTGGTGGTCTCAGCGATGAGGAAGTGGCAGCAGGGATTTCAGAGCAGGAAGAACGCCAAGCACAAGCGCCGCAGGGACCTGGAATACACACTGCATGTACTGTATACAGCAAAATAGCACCCTGGCTAACAAAGCAGACAAGCAGAAATTATACTGCATACGTCAGTAGGAGCTACTTATTTCCTATGTAAGATGTAATGTAAGAAGACTTCGACGTAGGGTGAAGAGCAATGAAATGTAACTGAAATTTTTGAGAAAAATATTTCCTTCTTGTAAGAAAGGTACTAAAAATGAGAGGCGTATTTTGTGTACATTTGGCAAAACTCAGAGAGAGACTATACACAGATATGCAGCCAGGTAATGTCAGGTACTCTCATCAAGAAGTCTCATTCAAAGGCAAAAATTTTAGGCAACTTTGCCAACAGATTCAAAAGCTATTGCTACACACAATTATAGAATCATTCCTATCCCGCATAGCAGTTGGGGGTACAAAATGCCACAGGTGAGTTTGCATTCACTGGACTGATTACATTTAGGCTGTGAAGAGCCAAAGAAAAAGGAGGCTTGTTTAGCTGAGTTTCCAAAGACACATTCAAACATCCCTTGCACAGAAAGTCTAATCTCAGGCTGACATTGGCCATGTAAACACTTCAAAGCTTTAAATATTACTGCAAAGCTGAGCCAGGTGAAATCCACAAATGGCTAGAAAGCAAAGCCAAACTCGATTTCCGCAACCTTGTCCAAGTGCAACCCCATAGAAAACCGTGTACCAAGTCCTGTTGCCACATCCATCATGTCTTAAGATGTATGGAGCAGCCACTCTCATCAAGCAATACTCCAGATGGGTTTTTCCATGCAGCAGTGCATGGGAAGCAGGAGTAGACGAAGATAATGCCAAAGCCAAGCAGCACAGACAGCAAACACTACAGCAAGGACCTCCCAGAAGTCCTACCAAGCAATGGCCTTGTCTCTCTTTGCAGGCAGACCACTACTCCTAGACAGCAGAGGCAAAAAAAAAAAATCACGCATTTTGGCAAAATTTGCTAGGAATTTGGGGTATTATGCTCTTAACTGTAACTCTTTAGTTTCCTGTACAGGGTTATCCATGTCTGAGTAGAAAGTCCTGCAACAGATGGCATTTCACACTCCATAGCACACAGCCTGCACCAAAACCCCTGTGCATTTCCAGTGTCTCCCTTCACTTAAGCGAGCTATCAACAACCAGCATGAGTTAAACGCAGCACCAGCTGAAGCTATCCTTCCTTTTCACCTCTGAAATGGGTACATGTGATTCTTCAAGATTTGTAAAGTCCTGTTGTTCTTTCATCAGATGTTGCTGGGAAAGTACAACATGAACTTTGGTGACACGCTATAGCAAAGCCAATATCCTTACAGCATTTCTGCTGCTTTGCTTTCCCTTTGATACACTTGGCTCTTAAATCTTGCAGTGGAAATGACCTGGATTGCACTGATTTATTTTTTTTTTCCAGTTGCTTTTCTCCCAGTTGACCCAGTTTATCTTTTCCTGGATGAGCTGATGCCTGCTATATGCTAAAAGACCACAGTGAGGCAGGTATGCTCAGCGAGTTCTTGCCAAGTCTTTGGGATTAGCAGTTTATTTAGTATTCCTCCTACACCCTGTCACGCTGGCCTATGTGAGATTTCAAGCAGAAAGCAGTGATTACTCAGAATGCTGCTCCCGTTACTTTGAATTTGCTTGGCCGACTGAGGGACTGAACTAAGTCTGCACATGCTCAAGGACTTCCAGTCCTCTCAAGACTATTATTTTAAGGTACTAAATATTGTTTTCTGTTCAAAACAAATCACACCAGATACAGAGCTGAATTTTCTGAAGGGCATCATTAAAACACTCAAGCCTTAACATAAGCACTTGATTGCAAAACCAAACCACTCAGTATTTTGACAACTTGGGAAACTAAAGGAGTGATTTTGTGCGTTTACTGTGCAGCTCATGCTTCTCAGAGATTCCCCAACAAACACAAATCATCCCAGAACAGTTACTCCTGACAAACTTGGGTAAAGGGAAAAATCAGGTCCCCCGTCCTCTGTTGCTGCTTCAATTCAGATGGAGAAAATGAGCAGAATGTTGTGAAATGAAAGAAGTAAAATAATGAGGCTTTGGATTTTTTTCCATTTATTTGAGAAACATCAAACTATGACTGATTTGAAGCACACACAGAAAAGACAGAGGGAACAAAAAGAGCCAATGTGTGGCTTTGGATATGTTACCAAAGTGCTTGTTCTGACAAGCTGTGTCCCTTCTCTGGCAAAGTGCCCTCTTCTTCCCTTCCCTTTTGTGTGTCCACATAATTTCCTGATTGTGCAAATGCACAGCAAAACCAGTTCATCTGAAAATGAAAATCAAGACAAAACACAAGACTGAACTGGGGCATGAGGTTTTTGTGTCATCTGTCTGTCATTCCACAGGGGAGAGTTTGCTAGTCTGAGTTGAGGAGGCCAATGTTTGAGCGTGAGGGTGAGCTTGAACAGTGGAAGAAGGTGACGTTCCAGCTTTCTCCTGCACCCTTTTCCAGCCTGACACACAGCTAACGTTTCTGTGAGATTCCCCATGGGTTTCCTGTGTTAAACCAGGCTTTGTTATTCTAAGATTCCGGATTAAGCTATAAACCACATCGGATTTTTTAGAAAGAGTTAGGCTACTCATGAATCACTGGGAAAGACGGCATCTAACTGGCTAAGGGAAAGCTTCCAGATGGCAGCACCACTTTCAGAGAGACGCTCCTCCTTCCCAATATGCTTTTGAACGACTTCCTCGTCTCTTCCTTCGCACAGAGCTGCACTGAGCCAAGGTGTTCGATCAGAGACTTTGTGATTCACTTGGAATGAACAAAATAAAAAGTCTTCCTACTCCTGTGCCAATCCATGAGGCACTTCTGTCTTGGGCATGCATAGTTTTTGTCCTCCCATCCCAAAATAGACATGCTAGAACCCAGAGGGAAAATGAAAGCCAAGAGGGAGGAAAAAGTAATTTCCATGCAATGGGAAACTACATAAACTAATACTTGGATAGATCCCCAGCTGAGAGACGTGATATGACAGAGGCCCATAAAATCACGAATGGCACAGAGAAGATGGACAGGCAACAACTGTTCACAGTTTTTCATCACCCAATAGTAGGGACATGGAGTAAAACCATCAAGTTTGAAAACAAATTTATGGAAATATTCATTCATACAATTAAACTGCAGTTTTAAAATAAGAATACATTCCTAAAATGAAATGCAGCTGCAGCTGAACACATAGATGAGTCCAAATGCAATGAAATATATTATCAAAACCACCGACCTCAGGGGCTTATTTATCATTTTTTTTTATGTATGTATATCAAGAGCAAACCAATAATTTCAACTCTGAGTTCTGATCTTCAGAGGAATCCTCTGCTCTTTACCATGTACAAGGAAAATAACAGCAATAACAAATGGTGCTAACCTTGGTCACTCTCTCCTGGGCAGAAGAACCTACGGGCGCCTACGGGCACCGCACCGCACCCCCCCACGCCAAGGTTGGAGAAGCCTTTTGAGGCAGAGGCCTGGCCTCCCTTGGCACAACGCCTGCTATGGCAGCAGCCAGAGGACGTGGGGCATTTGGAAGTTAGGAAGCTGACAACTGGGGGGGCAGATGCTGGTAGTGCCCCTGGGCATGAAGCCTGTCTGCTCCCTGAGGGGGACCCTCTAAGAAGGAGGCACAACTGGGGCCACACTCCACTCTGCACCCTGTTGTGGGGTGGGGAATTTCCAGGCTCGGGTAGGACAGTCTCCACGAGTCTGCCTGAAGGTTTCTCTTTCAGCAGCTAGCGGCACACGAGAAAGAGGGCAGCCTATGGGAGAAGGAAACAGGCATATGAGCTGCTAACCAGTGGGAAACAGGCCCTATTTTGGACTCTCAGCCTTCAACACTGCTTCTAAAATGCACAGATCTGATTTTTTTGTATTTACTAAAAACCAGAAACTCTGAAAGAATTACTTGCCTGGTGGCTGCCTGCTCGCTTTGGGACTCAATGGCCATAAACAAAAATCTCCACTTTGCCCTGTTTTCAAGAGAGTATCCAAGAGTCAAACAACCTGCACTGTAAATAAGTATTTGACTCGAAATCAGTGAGTGAATTATTTTGGCACAGTAGTGAGGTCATGGAGAGCAGATTCGCACCCCAGTCTCTGATCTGAGGAACACCCATACTGCATGCAACACCTCCAAGAGGAGAAAGACCAACCCGAGAATAACCAGGGGCCGACGACAACCACAGGAAAGTGGAAGACCATGGCCTTGGTCCCAGCACCACACCAAGGATGGGTCCATAAAGATGTGCTCCAGGCGGGCAGAACCACACCAGCCCCTGGAGTGCTGCCACGCAGGACGCCATAGGGCCCAAAGAGTAGAGGCAGCCATTAGCCTCTGCGGGCACTGCAGTACCCGAAGGGCTGGAGTCTCAGGGAGACGGTAGCTCTCTTCCCACATGACAGCACTCTTCCCAGTCTGATACCTGTTTCTCTGAGCAGTCACTGCGCTGTTTCTGCAATTACCCTCAGAAGGACTCAGATTCTCAAACTACAGCGTAGGTGAATGGTGTCATTCAATTTATGCACTCAAGGAAGGTGTCCAAAGGTTTGAGGCAGGATAAAAAGCAGAAGGCTGTTTCAGTTCAAGTGGAGAACAGACATCATTAAAGGAACTCAGAAGTGCACTGTCAATATTGAAGCAAACTCCTCAAGCACGGGCTCAGACAGGCACTGAGGGCCTCTGCAGAGCGAGGCGTCTCTGGCCAGACCTGGAGACGTGTCTAGAAAGCGACTTTTCTCCTTCACATTCATAGCATCTAAATGAAGCAGTAGAAAATGACCTGGCCAGAAAAAAAATTATATGTTTGGAAAGAAAGTATAGTCAATTTTAATCACTACAAGGTTTATTAATTGCATGTTATTTATGGTGTTTATAGTGTTTTAAAGACTACTAAGAAACCACATTCCCATACATGGCGTGAAATAAAATCCTCTTCAGACTTTGTTTACACATCTGAAGGATCTGTCAAAATAACAGACATTTGCATTTGATGACAAGATTTACCTCTTATGAAGAAAGGATTAAGGTGCCTGTACACAATTCTTAGCCATCTTTTCAAATGCAGTCCCTTCATAGGAAACGCTGGGGACATGGGATAGGAAACATACTTGGTGGCTGAGCTGACCAGTTTTCCCAGCTCCAGTGAAGTTAATAACAAGTAACTGTAGAGGCAGTGAGGGTTGAAACATTTCAGTAATGCATTTTCTTGCTAAAACTGTGTAACGCCATTTTTCCTCTCTGTAAGACAGACAGTGACTCTAACTGTCTCCAAGTTCTTGAGCAAGTCCCTGTGAATAACATACAGGGAAGACTGTTTCTACAAGTATCTAAAAAAATCTGCAAGGAAATACCATGTAAGACAACGCAGATCTTCCTACTCTTCTTAATTACACTGTATGGAACAAGATCCCACTTCAGAAATCAAGTACACAATTACAACCAAAACTATAGGAGGCCCATTTTCAATCCTAGCTACTTGATGTAATGGTACCAATGCTACTTTTATGGATCTTAGTGGCACAGTACTGTGGATAATTCCTCTGCTAGCAGGGAAATAGTTTGGATTTATAACAGTGCAGCTGAGAACAAACCAGAGCCTCATAATTATTGAGGTTATTCATATCTAGTGCTGTCATTGACACCAGGCTAACTGTAAACCCCGGTGCTGTTGTTAACTGAATGAGCAAGCTTTCACATTTATTTCTATTCATAATATTACAGCTGTTTCAGCTTTCCTGTTTCAAGTAGATAAATATTTATTTAAGGATTACTCTAGCAGGCTTATAACACATCTGAAGACTCTCTTGCAGATGTAAATTTATTTAAATACCAGATGAAATCCTGAAATATTTCTTCTGCCAGAGTGTGATTTGTAGTTTGTATCTCGATTTGACCTCTGAGTCTGCAGAAACGTACTCTAGGAAAGCCTTTCCAAAAGCCCTTCAGTGTTTGGAGAAACAATGTTGCATCAACATTTAATGAAGCTTGTATGTCCTGGAAAGCCTACACCATGTTTTAGCCAGGGCTTGGGATCCTATGTCACCGAAGAGCTGCCAAAAAGAGGCTTTTCCATGAGTCACTTCCATGCATTGAGCGGGGTGGCTCCATGTCTCCAAAACACCCCAAATGTTCTTGGGGCTTGAAAGCTTTCGCAGGTCTTGCAAGTATCCTCATGTCGGGGACATTGCTTCGCAGTGAAAATAATGCTTTGGTTAAACATCACAAGTCACAGGAACACCAGCCATAGCTCAATGGACGGACCCGTTGCCAGAAGAACACTCATGGAGTTGACGAGCTCAGTGTTAGGATCTCAGGCGACATGCTCTTGTACCCTGAGAAAGACATCCCACCAACACTCTCCAGAGTATTTTTCCTCCCTGCATTTTGAAAGTAAAAAAAAAAAAAAAAAAAAAAAATCAGATCAAATTAGGAATATAAAGTTCTGCAAGGCAAATGATACTGTTTTAAGGCTGTTTTAACTATTAAACTATGAGAAGCTTTGGCTAAAAGCTCTGGACCATAGTTTCAAAGTAAATCTTAACCAAGTGGTGACACCCAGCGTGGAAGCATTGGTCAACTCCTTCCTCTGGAGAGGGAGCAGAGGCAGCAGGGCACTGCTGGCACTTCCCTCATAAGTATATACTGAGTTGTTAAAAACTTTTGTTTCAAAATCATTTCTAGATGGCAAATCTCCTTAGTTGGCTTCCCAAAAGACAACATTTTCAGAAATGTGGTAAAATTCCAGCTGGTCATTTCCAAGTTATCCAGATGTGACAAAATGATCTGGTTCTTATAGTACCTTTTTACTTTCTTCTTCACTGCAAAAATTCAAATGCTATTATATCTTCCCCCCACCCCCCCGCCCCCCGCCTGCTCCCAAATTCCTTTTGAATGGATGTCTTCAGTAAAGATGCAGCAGGAACAAAGTTCTGTTGCATGGGCCCTCTGTGATAGACCTGCTGGATCTTGAGGTTTTAGGCTCAGTGTATTCCAAGGACCCCAGGGATATTCAGGGCCCCTGCTCAGGGGTGGGTGTAAAGCACCAAGTGCTTGACTGCTACCGGGCAGCTAAGCAAGCACACGACCTTTACACAGCTGATACAAACCCCACAGAGTTTACATAGTAAAATCAACGCTTTATTTTGGATTAGCTTCAAAATATATTAGAATCTAGAGGGAAGGCTTGATCCGGCAACCTGTCCCCATGTGAGTGACCCTATTCAATGCTGGGGTACTGTTTACCTGCCAATGGGCAGTAAAATGAGGCCACTGTGTACTGACACAAATGTCACTGAGCAAAGTGTTTCTAATTTGCTGTGGAGTGAGGGATGTACTGTAAAAACACGTTGGAAAAAATTCACCCCACGTCCGATCCTCACTGAAGGGAGAAGAAATAAGAGAAGGGGCAACTCTGGTGCAAAACCACAAAGAAACCCAGTCTCTCTTAGGTAAGGTAGTTCCGACAGATTTTTGCAAAGCCTAAAAAAAAGGCTGTCAGGAATAGGTGTCCTGCTCATGAAGTATTAATAAAAGAGCACCTCAACTTGCCTTGGCAAATCCAGGGTTTATTGCCAAGGAAAGTCCAAGCTTTCTTCCCAGTGGCAGAGAGGACTTGATTCCAACAGGTGCCAGAGACAAAAATACAACCCCAAGAATATCAGGGGAGACCAAGGGCTGCTGACACCCTGATTTCAGCAAGCAACTCTTCGAAAACCATACCCTCCAAAAAAAGCAGAATTGTCTGTGTGCAAATGACAAAGAACTAGGGAAACAACTGGGTTTGCGGTGCACGTGATTCAGGGGCACGGAATATTTTTTGTGGCTCTCTTCATAAGCAGGTCCTGTATTTTGCTTTTGCAAATAAGCAGAAGAAAGTTTTATTAATAAGGTGTTTTGAATGTTGATCTGCTTGGCACAATCAAGTGGGCAACCGAATCCAAAATAGTCACTGCAAAATATATTTTGGAACATATTTTCCCTCTGATCCAACATTGGTGGTTGCCAACAAAACAGTGAAAAATGGCTGAGGCACAAATTTTGATATTAAAAACACATTTTTTTTTCACTTGTGGGGTGTTTTCATAATGCCCTTCTTAGAAGTTTATTTATTTTGTAGAACTCTGAAGAGAAGCATAGGATAACCACAGTGCACAAAATAATGCCTGATTTCCTGATATGCTTGAAAGATTTCTTTTTTATTATTATCGTTTCAAAGAGATGGCCAAAATAAACTGCAAAAAAAAAAACTAGTACTGGAAAAAATAAAGCAAATGATCCATGGACATATCTCAAAAGTCACACAAGTATTCCCTGTGCAGTCACTGGCATGTTGAAGGACATTTTCAATATGTAAGGACCGAAGAGCTGAACCTAATTCTCCCTTATGTCTCATGGTGGTACAAGGAAAAAGTAGTAAAGCTAAACATTAGCTCAAGCCTCGAGATCAGACATTACTCATTTGCAGTTCTCAATGTCTTCATTGGGCTCCAATGAAAATAAATCAAAGCAAAATAATCTGAGAACAACAAAAATCTTAATGGTTATAGCAGCAGTGGCCTAGGAAAATGAACCTCTGTCCTCCCCTGCTTTCTGGGAGAGGCGGGCGGCTGCTGCAGCTGCATTTGCGTGGGGTAGGAAATGTTTTGGTGTATTTTCCAGCCTGGGGGACAGCCCTGTTGCTTGACATTTCTTTCTCTGCTGTCCCAGAAAGATGATTGCTTCGTATGCTGGACTGTGATCCTCTTGCACTGGCCCCGAGCCACACTGCGTTTGTGTTATTACATATACTGGCACATAAAAGCATTAAATGAAAAAGGGACGCTTTCTTTTTTTGCAAAACTGAGAGTCAGAAAATTGTAAGAAACTAGATTTATAGCAGCCCCTGCATCCTTAATCCTACATGTTTGCCCTGGGAAATGATTGTATAGCAGAGTCATACAGTTAATTCTGTATCATAATGCACAATGTGTGCTTGCACAGCTCGCCTTTTTAAAACTAAAAATAGATTTTTATTTGAGTTTTAACATCCTCTTCTCTTTGTTTCATGTTACCCATAAGAGAAGGGTAGAGAAAAATCAGATGAAACATTTCTTTCTTTAGAATTTGCCAAATCAGTGATGTCGAAACACTTTGTGGAAAGGCTGGGACTCTGACAAAGTTCCAGGAGGAGCCATGCACCCAGCAACACAAGTTGCTATATTTTCAACTCCTTAGGAGCCTGCAGTCTCACGGTTTCCAGGGTCTGAGACTTGCTGCTTTCCCCAGAGCCAAGGTTGCAGTCCCTTTCATAGAAAATCTGATATATTGAAGTTTTGTGGCTAGGTGGAACAACAACCAAAATATCAAAATGCCCTGTGACGGTGTCAGAGGAGGCCTCCAGAGCAACCTCCTTCCTCCTAACTCTGCAGTTGCTCCACCGGCTGCTGGGCATTTGCAACCTGGTGTGCTCAAGAGGCATTGCTGGGGCAGGGACGCAGGCTGTGATCGCTGTGGCACATTGCAAATGCCAAGAACAGTAGATTGAAGAGAGGGAAACAGCAGCAATGGATGGACAAGAGACGCTCACCCTGAACAGTATTTTCTTGAAACTCAGAGGTGTTTCTCTTTGCTTTCTGATCACCTTTTGCAAACGGCGGGGATGATGGTGCTTAAAGAGAAGTCATAATGTCCTCAGTAAGAAGAAGCATAAACCACTTAAAGATGGGGTGACTCTTAGTCCCTCTTCCCTCCAATTGCCTTTTAACCGGCAATCAGAAGCAAAGTCAAGGTTTATTAGAGCCTGGTGGTGTCTATCCTAGAAGTCCACATGGCCCCATCTGTTGGTTGCTGGTGTTTGTAGGAATTCCTCTTAAGAGTATTCAACACAACAGGTCCAAGTAGCTTGGGAAGAAGAGATACAGTTCCTGTGCACCCTGACCGACAAGTGACACAAGTGTATGTGCGGGCTGTCTCAGCAGAGACTTGTCCGCACTAAAACCTGGATGCTAGCAGCTGCAGCAGCACAAAGCTCGGCCCAGGCTTCAGAACCCACCCGGCAAGCAGAGGGCGTGACCGTGCAGGGAATAAAGCTCTGTGCCTACATCGTGCTGTCAGCTCCGGGGTGGCTGCCACCTTGGCATGCTCTGCATGTAAACCAAAGGCAAGGGTTTATTAGAAGGCCAAGTCACACCCTGGGGAAACAAGGCCAGAGCTGAAGGAGACCCCCCAGCACTGCCATTAAGTTCTTGGCTGTTCTCCTCTCAGTTTCCCAGGTGCTTTCTGATACCCCTTCACTCTGTTTCCCCCCATCATCTCCCTCGCTCCTCTGCTCCATCTCCCCCAGACCCTGCAGGTGCTGGTGAGCACTGGCCAAAGATGGGCTAGAACTTGTCTGCAGCCCCCCGGGGGAGTTATCTCAGGTGGGTGCAGGTGGTCCATTGCCTGCTGCTGGGGGTCAGCTCCATGGGCTCCATTCTCTTGCCTCAACAAAAGCGTGCTCATGCCACAGGTCCATCTCAGTGCCTCTCACTGCCTTCCACGGATAGGCTTGATAGCTATGGGGGCCTTGAGCAAAGAGATCCCATCCCCAGCACCGTTCCCTCCTTCGCTGTCTCTAGCCATGCTCACCCATGCCTTCACCTGCTGAGGGCTGTGCATGGGTTGTGTGACCCCACACCTCCACAGGGGCATTTCTGGAGAGTGCAAGCCAAGCCATGGCTGTGCTTTCCCCCACTCTTTAGGCAAGGACAGCAGCAAAGTCGTGAGCTGTGGAGCATGCTCCTTGTTGCCAGGACATGACCCTGTCCTCCAGGTCACCGCAGCTTGTCGTGTCCCTGTCTGATCTCAACAACCCATCAACACATATGAATCAGCGCAGCAAATAGCATCTTCCTGTCTTCACACACCCCTGCTCTGGGTTCACTGGTTACTTTGCTGCAAAGGGCATCGCAGAAACGGGATCTTTGCTGCACTTGACACCTGGCTATGACAGCCTGGAAGCTGCCCAGCTGGCTGGAGCCCTTCACAGTCCAGAGACCTGAGCCCAGCTCCTGTGGGGAAGGACTGGCTGCTTCCTGGGGTAGTGTGGTTCACGAGCATGGCCTTCATTTCCCATTTCCAGGCAACCAAGCCACAACAGCTTCCAGCCCATCCAAGCATTACCCAATATGTCATGCAGACCCTGGGCAAACAGTGCCAAGGAGCGTCACCCTTTCCTGCTCACAGGACCAAAGGGCAGGTGCAGCCACCCGCAAGGGTGAGCCAGAAGTACCCTGCCAGGCTTCAGCTGCTCTAACGCAGCCAAGGAGGCTTCAGGAGGGGGGACCTGCAGGGTGAGGGGATGCAAAGCGGCCCTGTGAGCCACCTTCCCCTCCCTCGGAGCAGGGCTCTCTGCAGCACCTCACACGGGTACCTGGCAAAAGCACAGCCAATTCTTTTATTTCATTACCTCCTAAAATTTTCTGCCATTATCCTTTCAGCCACCAGTAGATGGTGATACTTTATCTCCATCCAAGATGCACGCGTACACTGGTGAGCCAGGGAGGCAGCATGGCAGCCTGTTTGAGAAGAGATTGAAAAATAAAATATATACATACAAATCCAAAAATTTGGCTCCAGACAACCTCATGCTTGTGCAGATGCTGATTTTGGAGGTCTAGCTAATATCCCAAACCTCACTCAGCGATCCTGGCTAGGTTTCCAGAGATGCAAAAACTGCAGCTTCAACTATATCACTTGCTTCTCAGTGCGATCCTTTGTGTGTGTTTGAATGAGCAAGGGAGAGGAGGCCTGAAGGCACAGCTCTTCATGGAAGCTGCACAGTCTGGGCACGAAAAAGATGAAAAAAATTCATTTACTGCTGAGAATGCAAATAACACCCTCGCCATCTCTAACGAAGCAAAATCCTGGAGGTGTGTTCAGTGATCGCATTCTCTTTAAAAGCTCCCTCTATTTTACACTTCCTGCAGCAAGTGAAAACCAGTGTAAGCCACTGATCTGCACAGCAGTGCAAATCGCTCATCTACGCAGACCTCTGTGAAAAATGCACTCTCACACTTCCAGCTCTTACAGATTGCCTCCAGAGCTGCGCTTGTGCAAGAACTAACCTCATCATAAGAAAAAATAGAGCAGATCTGGCTAAACCCTGCCTGGAATTGCAATGGCAACATTTTTGTCATTCCTGATTTATTGATATTTCATTTACTTCAGGGAAAGACTGGTGTGGTCATGAATGACGTGGTCCTAAGCACAGGCAAAGGGTAGTGGGATAAGGAAGCCCTGCCTAACGCTAAGCTGCATGGCTGGCTGCCTTGCAAGCACGCTAGGAGTGACTGAAAAAATATGGACCACAGCAGATCTTTCACTTGTTATTGCTCCAATTACAGGCCTGATCTTCCTCTCCCAGAAGCTCTGTGGGTTACACGCGTGATCGTTTTGTCTGTCTTAAAACCATTGCTAACACGCTCTCACCCATTCAGCTGGGAGCCACTTTTTGGCAGGTGCATTTCGTAGGTGTTCCCACCTCCATCGCCTGCAGAAATTACTTTACAGCCTCACCAGCTCATCCTTGTTTTGCCTGGATCCACTCCACAGCCGCTCCAGGTTGTGGCTTTCTTGGCCGCCCCCCCTACAGGCC
>NW_009260598.1:295036-299328 GCF_000687185.1 Egretta garzetta | reverse complement strand
CCCCCCCCCACAGCCGCTCCAGGTTGTGGCTTCAGTGCCGCCACCCTGTACAGGCATTTCACGGCTTGGGATCTGTCCAGCCCGTGGCCTACAAAGGGCAACGGCAGATGCCAAACCTGTGGACGCCTCGTGGTAGGGAGGGCAGGGCGCAACTCAAAACACAAGAGTCTGGGCTCAATCCAGTAATTTGCGCGAGGCATTAAGATGCTACCAACATGAGCCTGTGACACTGTTATGACAACAGGGCTCCAAAATCAGTTCACCCTCTTATGCAAACAGTACACGTAGCCCAGCAAAATGGGCATCCGAGAAGAAAGTGGCCTCGGTTAAATCTCCCCAGCTAGAGGACGTAGCTATCGGTTGGGTTTCAGCCTTACCTACTGCCCAGTTAGCAGTATGGTTTTTCCCTCAAAGTACAATTTCCAGACAACTAATTTGGACTCAAAATATCTCTCTCTCTCCTCAGGGTTTGAAGAAGACAGAAGCACAAATTAGAGAGGAACTGTTCGGATTTAGCAAGAGGCTGTAAACATTTCACCCAACGAAGAGAATAAGCATCGGCCGATAATTTTAGAATCCCATAAAAGAGGCAAAAGCCACCCAGGCAGACCTCAGAGAAAGACCTCCAAAACATACATACAGAAATAGGAGATAAAACAACAAAAGTGCAATCAGTCCCCAGAAGCTCCCGCCCAGAGCGGCGAGGCTGAGGTTATGCTGGCCAGGCCCAGGAGGGAGAGAAAAGAGCAGTCGGGGCTCCACGAGCACCCCGGTGAGGGAGCGGTGCCAGTCAGCAGCTCCAGCCTGTGCGTTTCTCACCTTCTGTGAAATGAAGTCCTGCTTTGAGCCTCTCCTGCATGTGTGGGGAATAGCTGACTGCGGCAGCTGGCAAATGGCTCTGGTGAGAACAGTAAAAGCCGTCATTATAATTAAAAAAAAAAAAAAAAAAAAAAAAAAAAAGAGTGAGAGCAACAGATACATTTGACAGAAAAATCACATCAGAAGCAGGTTATGGGGAAATGCCTGCGGTGAAATTGCAGCTTCAGGCTAAAGAGGCACCTGCTGTGCCCACTCTTAATTAATTGCTACGGCGTCAGATGCCGCTAGAAACGCCTCACCGTGGCTAGAGACGTGTGTCTTGCCTGTGAAAACCTTTCACTCTCTGCATCCCTCCGAGCAGCTTGCTGGGGAATAAAACCCCTCAAGCCGTCTGATGGGATAAGCGCTCCTTGTTAGCCTGGATCCCGCAGTCCCAGGATGGGACTGGGGCAGGCAGAGATTCGACAGCCTACGCCAGGGCCAGCTTCAAACCTTTGGTGTCTTAAATAGGTGGTCTTGATCCAGGCATGGGGGGAGCTGCTCGTGGGAGTTGCTCTCCATGAAAACTGCGCCACATGGTTTTGGTAATTTCAGCACCCTTTCTTTACAAGATATCTTGTGCGATGCCACGATCGATGGCATTGCCGGGCCATCCGGGAGCTGCAGCAGCATCTCCTCCCAGCTCTGTGCAAGGCTGTGGAGGAGAAACATGCGCCCCGAGACCAGACGCTTGCACTCAGAGCAGCTGCATCCACTCCCCTGCAGGCACACAAGGGGTCCCTCTGCCAGCCGATGGCTCCTGCCTTCTCCTCCTGTCCCCAAGCCCACCATCACCGGGGGCTCAGCCCATCCTGCTGCTGGGTGAAGCCTCAGAAATGTCCCCTGGGTCAGGCTCCATCCCTGCTGCCTTCCCCCTGTCCCACCAAGTCACTCATCACCTGTGGGTTGCAGGGACCCCACTGCACTGCCCCCAGTCCTTGTTCATGCCACACGCCCCATGTCCCCGCTGTCTCTGCCCAGAGGGGACCAGCTGTTTGCAAGGAGTGGAAAGCCTGGGCCAGGGCTGCCAAAGGATGGTCGGTCCCAGCACAACATCAAGGGTAGGATCAGGATTGCAACACCTTCGTCCTCCCTTCTCTCGGCACCAAAGTTTTCTCTTGACTTCCATGCTGCTCACCTCTCTTACCAGCCACCTCTCTTATCCCTTGATTTTAGCTGAGTCTCCTATCCCCATTTGTAAAATACTCTCAGGGAGGTATCTGCCATGAGAGCAGCTCTCGCCCCAAGCCCCCGCTGCATGCCAGGGATGCAGACAGCCCCGACTCCCTGGCATTTCGGCATCAGATTTATTATTAATTATCGGTGTCATTATTACACAGCACCTATGAGCCCTGGCCATCTAGCAAAGCCTCACGCAGAATATTAAAATGCTAATTTCCCTCCGAGATGGGAACTTGCTGGTGTCTCTCTGCTCATTTGTTTGCAAATGTCGTTTTCCTGTCGAGGCTGTATTCCCAGCAGGCACGGCAAGGAAACGCTTGCATAAACAGCCCCTGTTTAAAAAGCCGTGTATCTATCTCACACGTTCATGCATTATAGCCCTAATTGGGATTACTGTGACACTGTAAGAAAACAGTTTAATTTTGTCTGACGCATTTTTAAGATCTTATTGTGCCTTCCGAACGCCTCGACGCAGCGACAGCTTTAGGATATATGGTGGAGGATGTTCAGCAAAGCGTGGCTTAGCTGGCTGTAATAAGTTATATTAAGGTGCAGCTCGTTTTCATGCCCCTGTGTAAGTCTCCAAATGGTGCTCTGGTGTGCGACTGCTGCAGCTGTCCCGGGTTTTGCCCTGGTATCGGGTTCTCGCTCAGAGAGCAGGCGGCAGCACGGCTCTTGGCAGCGACGGCTGTCCTGGGCCAGGAGCCAGCACCCGCCGGAGTCGATGGGAGCCCTCGCGCTGCTGCCAAAGGGCTCGGGGGCTGTGCTCCCAGGCAGAGACACCTTCTCTATTGGCACACAACAGAAATCCCCCTATCTTTAGTGGCAGCGATTAATAGGGTATGTTTTTTAAGGCTAATGATAGGTAGGTGGAGAAGTGGCTCAGGGAAAGCAGAGTAAAAGGCTGCAGCTCTGCAAGTGAAGCAAAGAAGTGCTGCTACCCCTTTCCCCCCTGCCCTGAGTTTCCTTGGAGAGGTGCGTGTGAGGTGCTAACCCCCTGAGCATCGCCCTCCCGTTTCACTGCCGAAGTACCTCCTGAAAATGCCTGAATTCTCTTCCCCTCAGCTGCATGATTTCCAGCAGTTGATGAAGCACGGGAATTGTTTCAGGCTGCGTGTTAAGGTAACTAAACCATCATTCAATTATACGGCAGAGGGAGCAAAAGAATTTGGCACCACCAAATGCAAATATCGTAGCTCAGCTTAAAACAAACAAGCAAACGAAACCGGGATCTCTCCCCACAGGTATTTTTTTGTAAGAGCCTGCCATTATTATCCCTCTGCCATTGAGCAAGACTAGCAGCGTTATCTCAAGTTGTGCAATATCCCTGATGTTTAGAACTATTTCAACAGCTCCGAATCGTGGGGGATATAGAAACACAGCCAGAAAGTAGCTCGGAGAGAAAGATGGAAGGTTTTTACAGCTTTACAGCAGATGTCATGCACATACATAGTACAGGCCATCTCCTTAAACAGGGTCATCTTCCTTCTTTTTACAGTGGCGGTACCCATCCCACTTACAAATACCTGCCGTACATTAAGGCCATGTGTCTGCCTCCAGCTGCTGTTACGAAACGATTGCAGTGGGGTTTGCCGCTGTCAGGTGGGAACTCTATGTGACTGGTAATAATCCCCTTCTCAGGTTAGGGGTGCAATCGTGTTTGCAAGTGTTTAAAAGTTTATTACAGAAGAGGCATTGCTGGCACACCTGAGCAAGACAGGAGAGTCAAACAGACTGGGACAATTCATGGATAAAAAAATCAAAGCTGAGGTGTAGCCAAAAGCATCACATGTGCCTGCTGCTGTAACTCTCAGGGCCAAAGAAGTCACTGTTGCAGTAGCCAGCCTTCATAGCCGGGGACACCGGTCTCCCAGTACCAGAACTACTCCCGGCTTCATTTGTGAGCTGCCCACACATAGCCAGAGCAGGCACATTGCCTGGTTCTGCACGGATGGATGTGCTGGAATGCCACAAACTTCCAGAAAAACTCACCAAAATCTCTGTCCCACACAAGTGCCACTGCTCACAGCCAGGGTCCGGCACTAATCCAGACTGCTCAGCCACAAAACTCAGCCTCATCCACTCCTAGTGGGAAAAAAAGGAACAGAAAAATAAAAATCAGAACCATGGCCATGGTGGGCAGCACTGAGGGGTTTATTCCAGCCTGGCTTTTCACAGCAGGGAAGAAATCCCAAGCAGAAAGAAGTAAGACTGAGCCAACAGCGCGACCGACAGTGCCTGCTGGGGCAGGG
>NW_009260598.1:267426-295023 GCF_000687185.1 Egretta garzetta | reverse complement strand
TCTGACGAGCCTCTGCAGCAATGGGGGTGAGCACGGCGGCTGCAAGGAGGGAAGCCCCAGGCACCAGTGGGGAGCACAGAGCGTCCCAGCTCGACCACACCAGTTCCATGGCATGTGGGCAAATCTGCTGCGCCTGCTGATGGTGCTTGGCCCGGCCAGCTGGGCTCTTGGGGTGCCTTTGCTCTGCGCATTTACTTAGTCTCCAGCGTTATCTGACAACTCAGACGCGAAGAGGCCAAAATACGTGCCCAGTAATCTGGAAAACAGGTTCCCTGTGCAAGCAACAACGTTCAGGCAAAACACCGCTTATCTCCGCGGCAGAGATACAGGGGAGGGAGGCACTCGCTGTAACTCGCAGCGTTGGTCTCCCTGCACCAGCAACACGTACAGATCCTCTTTGCCTGGCTGCCTGGGCCCCAGTCCACAAGAGCACTGGGGTATGTAAACAGATTCAGGCAATGCTGACCAGAGGTGCAAGACTCCCAGCCGGCCAGTCTGAACTCACTGATGTCAGCCCCATCACATCGCCGAATCGCTCAGCTGCCTGCTCCCCCCTCGCCCAGCCAGACCTCCCTGCTCTGCCTGCCCCAGCCGGGCGGCTCAGCTGCTCCTTCCCAGCCCGCGGGAGATCGGCCTTGGCTCCGGCATTGGTCCCAGCGTGGGCAAGTGAGGGGCTCAATCCCAGAGGCTGCTTCCCTTTGTGGCCTTGTCCTGTGGCTTTGCTGTGGGATCATCCTCATCTCATCCTCCTCCAGCCCTGGGGGAAAGGCACCTGCTTTGGCAAGAAAGTGCAATAGCCCTGACTCCAGCAGAGCTGGGGGCTGCAAAACCCTGCTGAGGACAGACTGACTCGGCAGTGGTGGCCACTGCAGGCCCTGTTGGAGGTGGGCAAATATTGGGCACAGAGGTGAGATGTCGCTGTCAGGAGGGATGTGGATGCCAGGCAATGGCGGGTCAGGCATTTCAGGGCTTGGCTTTGCCGGGGCCACATCGCTCTGCAGCCTGGCCAGACTGATGGGGTTATGGAAACAGTTTGGGTGGGAAGGCAGCCTTCAGCCTCACCAGCTGGAAGCATCATTCTGATGGGCCCCCAGCCCCCTGTCCTACCACAAAACCATAGTACTGCCTCTGGGCAGAGCAACACCACCAAACCACATCTTTAGTTTTCCAGCTCCTTCCTGGGCTCCATCCACCCGGTGGGATTTGCCAGCAGATGGCAGGCAACCCCTGGCAGAGGTCCTGGCCAGCCACACTTGGCTGCTGAGCTCCTAGGTCCAGTGCAAAGAGCAGAAAGGTCTCCTCCTGCTCTCCTGCCCCTTCCCTGCTCATCCCCACACCTGCACCCAAACCACGCAGACGTGCGAGTGCAGTGACCCTCTTGTGGGGGTCTGCAGCCCTCAAAAGATGGGCAAAGAAGAGCCAGTGTTCAGCTAAGGCTGCATGGAGGCTTTTGGTTCCAATACCAACAGTATTGAGAAGAGAGCCATCCTCAGCTATCTGATGGTCAGAGAAAGACTTTTACCTTAAAATTTAGAAGAAAGAAAGAGCAAGCCAGATGATACCACATTCATTGCTTCTGACCCCATGCAGGCTTATCTGTTTGGGTCAACCTTTGATATGAAATCCTCTTTTTGTATTTAAGGGGAAGAAAAGGCTCATTATGAAAGATGCAGCATCAACCCCAAGGAGCAAACAGATACTGCACTGCAGGCTTCAGATTTGGGGGTCCCTGCACCTATTTGCCCTGGTTGGGCATTGGTCTCTGCCCAGAACACAGGCAAACAAAAACCACATTTACAAACCCCATCATAACACCACGGAGGCTGCTGGCTGAGAGACTTGCCAAGCACAAAACGGCAATGGCTAGGGACAGAGATTTCATTTTCAAGCCTCAAGAAGCTGTTTGCAAAAGCAAAGTTGGACTATAACACTTTTGCTCTGAAGCCTCCCAGTGAAACTGGTGACAAGTCTGCTCCGAAAGGCTCTAGGAAAAAAAAATTGGTTCAGACCTGCGCTCAAATTGTTGGCGGTTTATGTGACAGAGAGCATTTACCCAGGCTCCTGTCAAGAAACGTGAATTTCAATATCTGCATGTAGCTGTCTATTAAGCAGGGAAAACCCACAAAATGAACCCCCTAACTCATAAACAGCACCAGCTTCCTGAAGAGCAGCAATCCTGTTGGCAGGGCTGCAAACCCCGGCTCTCCCCGGCGCTCCCAGGCCCATCAGGAGCCATGGCTGGTACCAGTGGGACCGCACTGGCTCCGTGGCCATTTTGGCTCGGCTTTGGAGGCTGCTGGGCTTGGCAGCAGGGCTTTGTGGCTCTTCCCCCTCCTCCAGTTGGCAGATGCCCTCGCCAGCTGCCGAAGGGCATCTTATGCAGCCTGTATGTTATTCATGCTATCTGGCACCTGGGATGCACAGGGCCTGGGTGCTCACAGCCTGAGGTGTTTCTCACTGCAGCTCTCCCCTTGCAGATGAACACGTAGCAGCTCAGGGGAGTTAAACATCTCTCCCAGGCTTTGGTTAACCAGTGTGACCAGTGGGCTTTTTGCCCTTCAATTGGCACTGCTAGGGGCTGGCTGGCGCGCGGGGGGGAACTGCTGACCACAGTGTCCACCAGCCTGGCCACTGCTGTCCCGTCCACGCAGACATGGACACAGACACAGACACCATGCAGGCTGCCGTGCTCCTGGCACAGCTGGAGGGCTGCCCTCCTCGCCAAGCACGGCGGGAGCTATGGCACCGAACTCGAGGGGCCAGCTCTGCCCGCGCAGAGTACGTGCTACCCCATACCTCTCGTCTTCTACACACATTCCCCTGGGGGCTGCACCGGCTCCTTCGAGCCCAGAGAGCCATCACCCCTGCAGCAGTGCCCGCTGGGCACTCCTCCTCCGAGCAGAGCTGGGGTTTGGGACAGTGACAGCTCTACTGATGCCTGAACTGGCTGCAGCCTGGCCCTGGGCAGCCCTACACCTTGTCTCTATGGGATGGTCCTATGCCTTCGGGCCAGCAGTGGCTCAGAGAGATTTCATGCCAGTTGCTTCCAGTCTCCGGTTGCTTCTGGAGCTTTCAACAACCCTCCTGAGAGGCGGGGGTTGCACTTCCCAACGAGCAGCTTCACAGAGCGGCTTCTGGTGAACACCGTCATATTGCTGCCGTGAGCCACACCGCAAACATGTCTCTTGGCCTGGGTGTGCCCCCAGCTGCGGGTGCTGCCTCAGAGCCGTGCTCCCCTAAACACAGTGGCATGAGATGATAACCCTGTCTTCCGACTCCAAATCTTCCTCCCAAGATGCTGCTGCCGACACAGCCCTCCACATGTGTAGCTAGATTTAGTTAGACTCCTTATATTGAACGGGTCAGAACTGACTTACACCTTTATGCTGCTTAATACAATAGGCAAGAAAATTTTAGTCTATGGGTCTCTGGACAGCCAGGTGGGAACCACAGGTCTGCAATGACCCAACCAGCACTGAGGTCCAACAGCAGTGACTGCTGCAGGCTCCCGCTGCCCAGCAAGGAGAATAAGCACACTGGTCTTCCAAGAGCCCAGCGGAGGAGTCTAAAAGGGGCTCCTGACCCCTCACTGGAGAACCGTGCCTAAAAAACAGAAGCTGGGAGGAACCCCTGCAGAATGGCACGTGCTCACAGTTCTGTCATAGAATCATAGAATCATTTCGGTTTGGAAAAGACCTTTAAGATCATCGAGTCCAACCGAAAACTTAATGCTGCCAAGTCCACCAAGCTGAGACAAAGTCAGCCCAGCCTGTTCCCACCAGGCTCGCTGGGTCTTGTGCGCACACACACATATGCACACGCACACGTGGCTGTTAAAGCATGTTCTGGTGACAGAGAGATGTGGGGTGATTCAAAAGAAAATAATGGAGCCGCTCCCACCTGCCCGTGTGAACGTGAATCATGTGGGCTCAAACCCCAGCCAGATGTAAGTCAACAGATCATAAATGAAATATAAAAGAGCACCCCCCGAGGCCTGGCAGCCTCCTCCACCCCTCTCCCCCTCCCAGGGCGTCAGTCCCTCTAATGGGCTCTGGCAGCATTTGTTCACATCCTCCCTGAATAACCCCATGCTCATTCCCTGCCAGCACCTGCAAAGGGAAGCAAAAGTCTTCATTTTCAAGGATTTTCCCAGAAAGGTCCAGCTCTCGCCCTCTTCTTCCGGAGTGGGAAAGTCATTTGAGTCGGTGTAGGTCTTTTGCTGGCACTCTTCCCCCAACGCAGCTGCCCTTTCTGTTTGACTTGCAGGGCAATGAGATGCATTTCCTCAGCAAGACTCATCTCCTCCAAGGAAAAGATCCAGCGTCATGGCAGATGACGTCTGCCATGCTGCTGAACTGGCTGGCTGTCTCCCATGTAGGATTTTTCTCTTCCTTCTAGCTTCCTCAGTAGTCTCCCGCAAGGAGCACGATGCTTCCATCCACAACAGTATAACACGTAAGAAAATTTGAAGACAAGAATCCTGAGAGGGCTCAGGTCATGCTCTGAAATATGCGCTGTAACATTAGATGTCCTGATGGACAAACACCAGCGCTGCCAGACAGCTCCCCAGGGACAGCCAGGACCCAGGCGGCATTGGCAGCAGAATATCCTTCCCAGCAGTAAAAGCAAAGTCAAACAAAGGACCATGGCCTCTCTGAATAGACTCTTTTTTTTTTTTTTTTTAAGGCATCTACCATTAGCCGTAAAATGGTACCCTCAGGTGCAGGCCACCAGGCGCCTGGAGAAGGGAGGGTTTGCGTAGGACTGGGCGAAGCTGCCCCACAGCACGAAGAGGGGCATTTTAGCCACAGCTTACGGCAGCCCTAGCAGGTGAGGACAGAGCAGGGAAGAGCTGGAGCACCTCTCTCATGAGGACAGGCTGAGAGAGTTGGGCTTGTTCAGCCTGGAGAAGAGAAAGCTGCGGGGAGACCTGATTGCAGCCTTTCAGTACCTAAAGGGGGCCTATAGGAAAGATGGGGAAAATCTTTTTAGTAGGGCCAGCTGTGTCAGGACAAGGGGTAATGGTTTTAAACTAAAACAGGGTAGGTTTAGACTGGATATAAGGAAGAAATTCTTTACAACGAGGGTGGTGAAACACTGGAACAGGTTGCCCAGAGAGGTAGTGGAGGCCCCATCCCTGGACACATTCAAGGCCAGGTTGGACGGGGCTCTGAGCAACCTGATCTAGTTAGCGGTGTCCCTGCTCACTGCAGGGGGGTTGGACTAGATGACCTCTAGGGGTCCCTTCCAACTCAAAACATGCTATGATTCTATGATCCTATAAGAAAAGATCGGAGGGGATCAGACCTCCCCCAAATCCAGTGGACTGCCAGTTACTGTGTGACCCTCCTGCGGGACAGGCCTTAAACATGGCAAAACGAGGTCTGTATCTGGGATGCTGCAGAGAAGCAGGAGAACACGCTTCCAAAAGACTTCCAAAAGCCGTATCCTCACCCCCGCATGGGACCTGTCAGACCCTCCGAGACACGTTAGGGCCTAAAAGGTGTGGGAAGATGGGTACTGCCGGCCCACCCCACGGAGGCACGCAACCACGGAGCTGCGGCAGCTCAGCGCGTCACCCTTTCACAGTCAGGAGCGAGCTGGTCCTCACGTGGCACCTTCTGCCTCTGCCTCTCCCGCCCGGAGGCCCTCAGGAGCGACACACGTGGGGAGCAGAGGCAGCGTGCACCGTGCCCATCGCAGCGCTGGCTGGCACCTCGCTGCCGGCTCCAGCCTTTTTCACGCTTTCAGCTGCTTGTCCTCTTAATTTGCAAGGGTGGGAATTGCGCTCGGGCTCCGGGGGGTCCAGAGAGTTTTTCTGAAGCGCCACAGGGTTTGTAAAGCATCCGAGAAAGCAGAGCGCACTGCCCGAGCCTCCTGTCCCAGATAGGAGAGCAGCGCAGCAGCAGTGCTCCCGGCTGGCCCCAGGCGCTGCTGGCACCTTCCCGAGACGCCCGCTGCCTGCAACGTGTGCCGACAGCTCGCTGAAGGTGGGCCCATTGCCCCTGGGGCCTGGGGGATCTCCCTTCCCACCTCCACACGTGGGCCTCTCAGTTGCATTCACCACCCCTTGCATTCGCCACCGCAGCTGCAACCCAAGAGGTGACCCCTGTGCCAACCCCACCGCCTCCGGATCCTCTCGGAGGACCGACTCAATCGTTCGCGAACATCCGCAGCGGCAAACCTCCCCACGGCCCGTGCAGGGGCTGGCCAACCTGCCCACGGCACAGATGACCCCCTCTTGCAGGAGGGGTGGTTCCGGCTGGGAGGAGGTGGGTCTGGGTCAGGTAACCGTGTTCCCCGCCGGCCGCTGTGGGGCTGGGAGCTGGGCTCGCTCCCAGCTGAAGGCAGCGAACGAGTTACCCGCGGGGGACGCCTGGCCCGGGACATCCTAAGCTGCGGTACGTGGTGTAAACCTGAAACCTGCTCTGTGAGCGCTCAGCGCTGTTATATTTAGTATGCATAGCTATTCTGGCTACCCAGGGTATCCTGTTTTCTCACTGCATTTTTTGGAAACGAATTATTCCTTAGCTCCACATTTGGATATGTGCGTGAGAGGAGCAAGATATAGGAAACTTGGTTAGTCTTTTTTTTTTTTTTAAAAATAAAAATTAGTCTTTTTTTTTTTTTTTAATTTAAGAGGCGATAGATGACTATCAATGTCAACACGGTTTTATTAGCCATGCTGCCCTAAACAAACTTAGGACATATCCTAGTAATTTGAATGAGCATAATGCTGGACTTCACCTGTCTGTTTTGAAACTGAAAAGCAAAAGCGTGTTTTGTCTTGACATCGACATGTAGCATATCCAGAGACCATCCCTGATCCCCCAGAAGTAGGGATCCTTCCCACCTTCTTCCCCCGTCCCCTCCACACGAATGCCATGTCCCGTGTGCTGGAATCTCAGTTCCTGTGAGGGCAAGACTGAATACTGCTATGGTGCTCTTTTGATTTCATTTTCAAGGTAGCATATCGACTACCCAGGGAGTCGCTGGTCTCCCCACAGTCATACATGGAACATCATGAAGGAGCTACATAGCACACAAATGGATTACCTCAGCTCCGATACACGAGAAGCTGCAGCGATAACGCAGTCTTGGAATAGCACAACCACTCTGTATTAATAAAAGCATGACACACTGTGACTGATATATGAGTTTGGCACGTTAGGTGGGAAAGAACATGCCTGCTTCTGATCTAGCTGGCAGGTCGTTTCTTACGTCCTCTAGCACACGCGATCCACTGACAAGTATTTTATAAGATTTACATTATCAAGCCACGGTTGAGCATTTCTCCATAGACGATGTACGTAAATGTTATCGTGCGAGATTGAGTTCTTGGACATGAAAGCATACAGCCACGGTGCAAATACGATACACGTCACAATCTCTGATGACTCAAACACACTTAAACAGCTCTAATATTGCTCTGGATGATAACAGAAGTTACTTCATTCCAGCTTCCCAGAACCGACTGTCTCAAAGTCACAGGGGACTTCCAGCTTTCATCCAGCAGCAGTGTGATGTAGAAACGACTCTTGATAATCCCCGTTGGAACGTACCCACCAGGGCGCGTTAGTAGATGTCCCCATTGTTTCTTAAATGGGTAGGGATTTATTTCTATGCTTGTGGGATACTGCAGGCTACAAGAAACTTTTAAGCATTTAAACAAAAGCTCCATTGTTACCAGGGGGAGCATTCTGAAACCATAAACTATGCAGACTTTCATGCCTTTATGGGTGGGTAAGACAAAGTCTATAAACTTCTTGACACGATTGAGCCAGTCTGCTTGCTACGTGCAGGGAATTTTGTAAAGGTGACTCACTCCTGTCAACTTCACCAGGTATACCTTCTGCAGTTGCGATGCTATACTTACGAGATAAATGTTCCTCTTTCAAGCTCAAATGTTTCCCAAGAACTGCAGTTACTACATGACACCATGATACGATCTGCCTGCTTGAATCTCCTCTGCTGCAGCGAAAAGAGGACACCAGCAAGGAAGAAGCCTCATCTCCTTTGGTTCCTCTTTGTTAGCAAGTTAACGTTCTGAGTTCTACTGCCAAACCCCAGCCATTGGAAACCGTCCTTCTTTCTTCTGTACCACTGCAAGAACGAGTCATACAATTAAAATAGGTTGAAAACAGAAAAACGTTAATTGTAATTTCACAAACTACTCATTCTACATCATATGAGATAATGGCAAGACCAACAACAGATGGGTTTGAACTGTACAGCCTAGCAATACCAATACGATCTGACAAGTTACAGCCATCTCATAGCACTGTCAAACTGGAGGACTACAGGAGCCTTTTGAGGTAAGATGTCAAGCCTTTCACTTTACAGTTCTCTGGCTCACCTTTCGGCCAGTGAAGGATGTTTTCTTGAGAAGCTGATTGCTCTTCCATAGACCTGCATGACCGAAGCTTCCAGGTTAAAGTTCAGTGTCCACTTGTGTAAACTGTCTGCAAGACTCCGAATTGACAACCGTGCCCCTGACCAGGTCAAGCATGCAGAGTTAAGAGGTCGTCTTGCCAGAGCAGGGCTGTGTCACGTTGCCCAGATAAGGGTAGAAAGTATTTTTAACAATGTAAATGTTAAAAATAAACATTTAAATGTATTTAAAAGTTCATCATGTTCTGGAGAACTTCAGACACCTAAACTTGATAGCATTAAAACTTCGTTACTAAATCAAAAGGCTGCACACTTCCACTCCTTTTTTTTTTTTTTTTTCTTCCCCCCCTAACATCCCAAGGAATTCCTATTTGTGGATGTAGGGAAGAATCTTACCAACACAGGCTTATATTTAAAAATTCATCTGCAGATGATAGGTATGAAGAATTCCTTTCTTCAGTGCTTCACATACTGGGTTTTGCATTACTTAAGACACATGATTAACCTTGTGGGATGGAGATTGCGTAAAATGCATTATTGCTGGCTACCACGTCACATCCAAGACTCAGTAATAAATAGCTGATTATTTTGTTCCTTATTTTTAAAAGTCATATTTAAAAAATAATGCAGATTCTCCTTTACTAAGTTATTTATAACATCTACTGCTAGCGTAAGCAAAGCAAAGCGCCATTCTGGCAACGGGCTGGGGCAAAGGCATCCTTTCTGCAGTGACTTTAAGCACCAGTTGGAGGTTTCACGTGACTTCTAACTAAACATCATCAAAAGAGGTTTTAGCGAAAGGAATGTATTGCTGAATATTTCATTCAGCCACGTGTTCAATATATGCAACGTACATGTAAAAGTTACAGACTCTCAAGTTCTCTGTCCTCGTCAAGATACTTCGAAGAACACACTACAAAATTATCACAGGAATGGCCCAGTACACTCCATACAATACACTTAGCAGTATGCCGTAGTATACAAAGCTGGAAAAGCTGATCCTATAGCAGTATTCCAAGGCAAGTACATTATATAAAAATTATTAGGTAGGTTGGCATTGCTTTCAGACTTCAAATAACAATAATCATTATTTTTTCTAAACACCTACTCCAGATTATCTTGGAAATCTGTTACATAACAGCTGTGGTACTCCCACAGCAATTTCAGCAGCTCCGCTATGACTGTACACACATCTTTCATAACCCCCTTGGTGGTTTTAATCTACCTCAAACAACTATTGTTCTAACACATATTTCTTGCAAATGAAAAAAAAAATCGTGGTAATCATGCAATAATATTTTTCTACGTTACTATAAAAACATCAAAATAAACCAAAGCATCTGGGTTTTCTGCGATCTTGAACAAGGGCACAAACTTCTCTGGAACGTAAAAAAGCAGCACCTACCTGTTAATAAAACACTGCAGGTAAACCATCGTTAACTTTTGCTGGCTATTGGAACACTGCTTGCTCAAGTTCCGTGCTTAGCCCAATGAAATTGATACTTGGTGCCAATACGCTACTTTTTGTGTTCAAAGAGCACATGGAAATTACTCCTCACGTTACTGTTGTGTGTCATCCAGTAGTAAAAACCCCATGACGTTACAGTCATCGTTTCTTGCATTACCGAGTGTCTGCAATCGCCAGACACGAAGCTACTGTATTGGGGCAAAACGACCATTCCTGTCCCAGGGACCTTGTACGTGGTGTACAGGGACATGACAGATGGATGCAGATAGACTGGAGGGTGTAACGAAACACTGGGACAACTTTCATTAACACAACAGGTACAACTCGTAGCACGCCAGTAGCTTAAAATATTAAGCTTCTGTAGACATCAAAGCCAAAGGGTGTTAATGAGGGATGCAGAAGACAGCTAGGAGGGGATTTTTCAGAAATTTATGCAGCAGGTCTTCAGGAACAACAGGCAATTGGAAACAGAGCATAAAAATGCTTATTTGGAAATCTAGAATGGGGGGTGTAGAGGTTGACCTGGCGGGACGATCAGATCAGGAGATAACTTCTTGATTTCAGTAAGAGGGATGGGGTAACAGCAGGCTTTGGCAATGACGTGCAGGTGAAGAGAGCAGCTTTACATCTAATGCAACAGAGACGGCAGAGCCAGGGCAGTAACACAGAGCGGGAAGCAACAAGTCACAGCAAGAGACTGATAAACAACCCACTCTGCAACTTTCTGAGTGGCTGCAAAAGTTAAGTTGACTAGCTGTCAAGGCCAGGAAAAGAGATGACACCATCATTCAGATCAGCGTGATGAGGCTGGATTAGACAGTGCACCGCATGACCACGTAGGAAAAACTGCGAGAGATGCTGTAGAAGAATAAAGATTGGGACAGAGCCAACATAAGAGGCTTTAAGAAGGACACCCAAGTCAAAGCTGCTGACTAAGCACAATCTCACCAACCACCAGGAGAACAGAAGCACAAAGGAAACCATGAGGGGTGGAGAGCTGGGGATGCTCAGCTGCATTGAGGCTGAAGCAACAGCTCTTTATCCACGAGGTACCAGAGATGCAGACTAAGCTTTTTGGCAAAAGGCTACTTCTGTTCTCACCCTTGTGCAAAAGGCGCATCAGAAACCAAAGCCTCTTTGTTAACACTACTGGTAGTGCAAGAAAATCCCAACCATTCTCACCCGTGCAACCCTTATGCAGAAGACAGGTGGGATTTGTGGAAGAGGTTAACTATCCATCCACGAAGCAATGGTCAGACGGAACAGAGACACAGAGACTAGCAAAGCACACAAAACCCCACTTTGAAAACCCACCGGTGTGCTCTAGCTCGTGCTTTCCATGTTGTCACCTGACATACTTTAAATCCTCCAAGGTCAAGCAGGAGGAAGAAGTAAGAGGGCATTTAGCTTCAGAATGCAGCACAGCAGCTTTTTTTCAGAAGACATGTCTATAGGATTGTCATGCAAGCGATGATGAATATCTCAACAACTGGCGTGGCATGCCAGAATACTTTTAAGCAGAGGGCAAGACCAAAGGGAACCACTCCATCGATTCTATTTTCCATAAGGCTTCCTTCTATTTTGATAGACACGTACCCATGAATATCCTCGTGGGCATTTTAAAAGCTGCAATTTCAACTCTGAGGTTTCGCAAGCTTTGTTTTGTGTGGTGTATGATATCTTAAACATCCTGAATATAATTACAACTGCAATTTTGTGGGCTATATTTTCCCTCTTGGTAGCCCAAAGCCAATGTTTACAAAAACTTTTCAGCACGCTTATTTGATTTGAACTTTTTATTATTATTACAAATGTATATTATTTTATTAAAAAAATTCACACTGAAGCAAAGTCAATTCCATTTCATTACAACCAAGAATATAAAATAAATGCAATGAGCTCATAGTTTAGTTTTAACAGTCATTTCAAGAGTGACATCGGAACAACTTAAAAGCAGTAAACTCTCAACTCCAGAATGAGAAACAAGTATTTTGCTTTGTGGTTTTGCTAGCCCATTGGCACAGGCACTGCCGAATGTGGCCACCACAGATCCAGAGCGGCAAAGTTTTGTGGCAGGATGAGGCGCATACACAACAATTTCTAATGAAAACTACAAAAATGAAAGATGCGTGCATGAAATTATTAGGAAAAAAAAAAATAACTGAATACAGACAGGCACACTTCCACAAATAGTAAACATGGGAAAATACAACTAGAACAGTTTGAAAAGTTACTACCTTACATATATAAAAAGTTCTTTAAATTGCTGTTAAAAAGGACATGTTCTGTCCAGATTTTGTGTAATACTTTTTAGTGTCTACACAAGACAAATTTTTAAAAAAATTAAATAGTATTAATTTACTACTAAATATTTAGGAGATAACAGTGCATTAAGGACTTTTTTTTCATATAGTAATACACATCGCTCCTGTCTGGCGACATTTTTAGAAGATTACGTATGGCCTTATGTACAATACATTTATTTAACCCTAAAACAATTCTTTGCTTAATGGTGTTAAAAGTACCATTCCTGAAGATTATGAAGGGGAACTAAGCTTATTATGTTTATATAAAATATTATACATATTTGAACACTTCTAGCTTCCCGCCACCCCTCCCGCTACGAATGTTCTTCCCTCCCCCTCCCCAGATACAGTGTCACAGATACAGTGCAGGACTCGCAGCTTTCCCTATATTTTTCCTTCATTGTGCAGTTTGTGCTACATAAACTTCACCAATGCGGACCAGGCTGCTCGTCCCGTTCGTTCCCCACCTGTTTGTTTCTTCTCAGCCATGATGGGAAAAGCTGTACTCAGCGGCCTGACCTCCCACCAGGCGACCAGGATGGAGAAGATGGCTCTGGTGGTGTCACCTGCCTCTCTCGGTACCGGTCTGAAAGACTTTGGTGAGGGTGTAAGGGTTATGGGCAGAGACAGAGCTATGAGTACTTATGAAACTGCAGAGGAAAAAGAAACACAACAATGACGTGGTCCTGGCTTCCCGCATTTTTACCTCCTGGGATGACCCCTGGAAAGCAAGGCTTCTTCCACTACGGCTGCCGCCCTCCCTGGCGACACACGTCAAGCTGCCAAGAAAAGGCGAATTATTTCACCACCGGGAAGGAACTAGAAGCATGTGCACAGCCTGCGCTTCGCAGCAAATGCTTTTGCTTTTATTCACTCTCCTCCCAGGTTGTGAGTTTGAAGGCAACGGGGGGAGTCAGCTCGGCTTCGCGTGTGCACACAAAAGCCAGAGAGGAGCGGCGTGTGGTCGTCTGTCAGACCCCACCGAGGCAGAAACGCCAGCTCAGCTCAGAGAGATGTTGTGGCAGTCGCTCCAGAAGCTGGAAGCTCACTCAATTAAAGGACCTGACATTGCTGTGAAGTTTCACACTCTACAGATTAACCTACACCATGATTTTGCCTTATGGGCACAAGAGCCCACCTTAATTAACTGTACGGTCTCCCTGCCACCTCCTGACGCTGTATGCATTTTGATGATCAGCTGCAGGTCACAGCAGGGAGAAGAAATGTTAGATAAGGATAATGGAAAAGACAAAAGGATTTTGAGAGAACAGAAGGGTGAAAAGGAGGGGACAAAAATGACTCTGCCAAAGGTTAATTTCCAGAAATGTGACATTCAAGTCACAAAAATACAAATGTTACTTTATGGCATTGGCCAAACATCCCTTAGCTCAAAGGTACCTCATCCTAACATCAGTTAAGAGGCGAGCCATTCCACTTACGGGAAGGAATGTAACCCCAGACGCATTGAAATACAATAAAGGAACAATTAAAATCTGTTCTTTCAAACAGGCTACTAAGGTACACACAATATGTAGCGTTTCAAGGGTTACACATTGAAAGTATCCTTTGGGAGATCATTACTCCCCAGAAAGAATTTTTTCCTTCAAATTGCTACATTTCGTTTTCACCACCTTCTCACCCATTTGATGACAAAAGCAGGTTTTAGTTGCAGAAGCTGGGTGTTGTCAAAACCACATGATGGTAGATAGGGCCGAAGCCAGCCAACTGCTCACAAATGGTATGAAAACAACACGTGTCTGAGGAGGAAGGGGGCACTAAAAGCGATTGGGAGATCAAATCCAGCAGAAATAGGTACGTGTCTAGCTGTGATGAACAGCATTCTCCTCAGAGCAAACAGACTCTCTCATCTTGCTAGGTCTGATCCCAACTTGAGTGTGAATGTGCACAGGTATATACAATTTTTTGCACGGACACAGGGCAGAAGAGAACACGCGGCAGTATACGAGACTGTAACATTGTTTACATGTAAACTCCTCTCACTTCACCTCTTCTCTGGACACCAGCTGCAGAAGCTCACTGATGTTACATTGCTAGTAGCTTTCTAAATGCATTTTTCCAGGTTTTCTGCAACAAGAGCCAGCCTTATTTCTGAAGGAAAAGCGAAGCTGTCCCAAATTACATGTTGTGTCTCTCCGAATAACTGTGGTTGCAGAAGTTGGACAATAATCCTCTGATTATGCTTCTGAACTCTTATTTACTGGGGATTTTCTGCCAGCTACCCATCCACTTACAGTCCTTAGGCACAATCAAAACATGTTTGCTCTAGGGAAAAAGAAACATTCCAGTGCAATCAAGCGCATCTGGTGTAACTAATCTGGGTTAATCACAGCAATGTGAGGGACACAGAATATGCATTATAAACATGAAAAAGGAACAATTTTCAACATGCTTTTCCAACTGCGCAATAATTTCTCTTAATTATTAATTCTAACATAAAATGATTAAATGCATTTGCTTTTTGCAAGTCTTAGTATTTCTGTCACCTTTACATTTAGAAAACTGACTCAGGAATGTGAAAGAAAGCTAAATTTATAGACCACTCACATACATTAATCAGCTGCTTAACAGAAAAAGAAGCCCATCATCCACATTCCCACTGAGACTTGAGGGCAGTAAATACATTTTCCTGACTATTTTGGTGTCCAGCCTGGGAAGACATTCCATTCTTCTGTTCCAACAGATCCTGAAAACATCTCCTTTTTATGTGACTGTCCTGGTTTCATTTAAAATAACGCTTAATTTGAAACTAGTCAGAGCATGATTACTGTGATTTCAAGAATTCAATGTGAATGAGTTAAGAAATATCAGCAATCTTCCGTTTGGCGTTCAGTCCAGTAGCATGAAGCATATTTGTTGCTGCAGAGACTTGGGTGGGTTTTTTTCTTTTTTCCTTTTTCTTTTTTAAATTTTATTTATTTTTTAAATTTTTTATTTTTAAGACCTCGCCTGAAAACTAGACTAATAAAAACAGAATAGTAAAATACTCTGGAACAGTAAAATTTTGCTGTTCTTGACATCCATGAGCAAAACAGTAATATCCTGTGAAAATAACATAGTGCTTTAAAAAGGTGCAATATACCTGTATAGCTAAACTGGTTTGCCTAGTATAAAACTAACTATATACAAGCTTGAAAGCCTGGGAGTTCAAGATTTTAAAACTTTAAAATCCCATCAAAGAGATTGAAAAGACAGATTTATGGCAATCACTACAGCATAAGGAAGGTGCACCAGGAATCCTTCAAAATTCCAAAGGTTAAAGAAGTTAAGTGCTGGGTTCAGATCAGAAGGGTTCATTAGAGTAACCACAACGGAGCACATGCAAGGGCAGGGAGGAAGGAAAACTTCACGAAAATCTCCTTTATGGCAATAAAGGGATTGGGGGCCGGGGGGGTGGGGTGGGGGGCAGGGGGGAAGGAGAGGGGGAAAGTCTTCAGTGAGTGAAGTTTTCCTTTTGTCATCATGAATTTTAATTCTGCATCATCGTTTGTATTTTTTGGTTCTTCTCATCATTATGAACTTCATATTGCTGGAGTCTTCTGGCTTTTAGTCCGTTCCTTTCTGAGTGCAGTCTGTTAGCCCTCTCAGTACCTGTGAGACTGATGAGATTGGTGATACTGGGAGCTCTGCTGAGATGACGTGGAATAGCCCATTGTACTCTGGGACTGAGAAGATCCCTGAATGTTGCTTTGGTAACTCAGGCGTGAGCTGGAGTGCTGCAGGAAAAGAGAGTGGGATCAGGGGAACGAAAACCAGCCTGTTAGGACTATGCAGCTCTGGAAACTTTTAACCTCTCCTTTAGCGTCCATTAAAATGTGACTGTTGGTGAAGCTGACTAAACAGTCTTACTGTTTAAGGTCCCATAAAAGAAGTAATCAATCTGATCTGCAATCAGTCTTAACACAGCACACAAAATACACAAGGTCACTGGCAGACACCTAGGAGTACAGCATGTACACACTCATTTTCTGAAGGAAAAATGCACAAGACACAAGAGAGAGCAGAGTCCATTTAAAAATTCAGCTGTTTCTTAAGCTTACGTCTATCATTACTGTAAGTGCTATTAATGCAAAACCAAACTGCTAAGGCCACTAACACCCTTTTCAAAATAGGTAATACTAAATGTTACAGAGAAACAAATTATTCTGTTCCTGAGAAAAAGAGACAACCGTGACCTAAGAGTTACTCAATTTATCTAAATGGAAAAATGGTCAGTAGGATAAAATAATATAATTTCAGGTGAGTCTTTCAACCTGCTGCCTTATCTACTGGAAGCAAGGACAACTGCTTAAAGATGGGCATGTGTATGTGCAATAGCTAACTCAAGATTTTTTTTCCCCTCCAGTGTTTGGGATGTTAGCTCGGTGGAACCCAATCTCAGCAAGCCAAATTCATGGATCATTTGCAACCTCCAGCCTGCTGAATTTGCCCTTTTATTACCATATCTGTTCCCTGCCCAGAATTAATAATGCAAGCTGCAAAATCATGCAAGCTGCAAATTCACTTTGCAAGAAAAGTACCGCTCAATGGACAGGAGACTGTCGAGGAAGGCAGACCCCGCCCCAATCCGCAAGAAAGGAGAGTCTATAAAAAACCCCCACACTATTTTCAGTCAGCAAACAGATCATTTCCAGCTAAGTTAAGTGCAGGGGCAGGCAGTCATTCAGTAGGGTTCTGTTCACTGTCTAGTTGATGGTTCTACTTGGCTATGTCCAAGGGTCATCAGCAAGACTGCGGCCAATAGGAAAACGAAAAAGCACCATGGCTGTTTAGGAAAAGTGTTAAGAACCTATATTCTGATTAAATATCAAGATTATGAGTTACAGAAAGCCTCTGGAGAAGTTTGAGTTCTGAATGGAAATCCCCTGGAGACAGTGGGTTTGTATGAACACCACATCCTCCACAGACCAAGAATCTGCTCAGCGAAGGCAATACCCCAGTCTGTGGTCTCATCTAACTGTTGGATCCCAACCAGGAGAGCTGTGAAAGCCTCCTGACAACTTTTCAGCTGGATGATGAAGAGCAGGAACCTAAATTTAAGGCCCACTTCTGCCCTTTGTTTCTGTACATAGCTTTATACCTTTAATTTTACATAAATTGTAAACCATACTAAACCCTAAAAATACCACATTACTTTTTCTGTGTTCTGTCTAATGTAGGAATTTGAAGGTTGCTTTCAAAGTGAAGGACAGCGAGGCTAAAGACAGAGATAACAGTCCAATCTTGCAGACCCCCATATCTCAATATAATATCAATATAACTAACAGTTGTATGGAGTAACTTCACTTGTTTGTAAGGGTCAGTTTGGGAGATAACAGCTCAGCACACTGCCTTTGGAAGAGATGTCTCCCAGCGGCACGTATGCTGTTAATAACCAGATTATGCTTGGCCTGCATGGTTAGATTGTCAACAGAGTGTCCTAAACCTGGAATTTATCTCGAAATTCTGAAAGCTTTTGCAACTTCTAACAGAACAGAAAAAGTATTGTGACAAATGGTATGACTTTATAGGAACTTGTTCTGGATGAAAAGCATCAGCTCACCATGCTAAGCAAAACACCCAAGGTCACATCGGGAATGCTCAGTAAAATTCAACAAGGAATTCACACTGTCATTTGTGGAGGCAACATATATTGAGGTTGGTGAACTAGAAAAAAATTTCAACGGAGACTTCAGATCAAAAGCTAAATGAAACTCAAAGCAAAGGGAATCCTATCCCTACTTCTGAGTAAGATATAACGGAACAAAATTAATGCCATAAGACTACAAGAATGCATTAACTTGCCCATGCTTATTTTTGTTCCACAGAAGAGAATTTGTTTTTAACGAAGTTAGACTTAGACAAATTGCAGACATTCCTTTCTGGAACAGAAGACAGCCAGCTAGAATTTAAGGGCAGATAACCAAACGCAAGTGTAAAAATGGATAGTCAGACCATATAATTTAGCAAGTGACGTAAAAGAAACATACAGATCATCATTTTGATGCCTGTGCTGTTAAAGTTTAGACGGAAAGTGTCATAGGGGGTAAAAAAAAAAAGTAACTATCTGAAAAAAAGATATTTAGACTAACAACTCATAACTTTGCCAATAATTCAGAGAGCTGTATACGGATTCTATAATGGATATCATCAAATGCAGCACACCAGTCCTCAAAATACAGACCAAAACAGGCCAGCCATAAATACTGCGTAGTCAGACAGCCGTAGTGATCTGTCCAGACCTCAAGCCTGTCTGGAACTTTTCAAAAAAGAAACCTAGTTGTCTTTACCCTTGAATTGCCCTCAATGCCTTCATGATAATTTGTAATTAAAAGAGCAAAACAGAAATGGGAGAAAAATGTCTGGCACGGAGAAATCAATTGTCTGTGGAGAAGGTCTGGAGAGCTACATCAAGGCAATTCCAGAGCTGGGTTTTTTAAAAGGTACTTAAGTTTAAAGCAGCCTGAGAAGGCCATTCTCCAAGGTGGGATCCTCTTGAAGGCTAGTTGCAGACAGAATCTGTAACATCTTTTAAAACATCTGCCTTTTTCTTATTCTACTTTACAACTCATTACTGTTGCAGCAGGTATAAACTCACAAGTACTGAAGATCCTGGTAAGTTCAATACTTTCTGTATTTAGTGTAAGTCACTTTTTCAGTGGAAAAATATAATGCTACTAAGTGAAGATAAGTATGCAAACCCAAAAATAATTCAGTGATACTGCTTTTACTTATGAATGCTACTGTATTGGAAAACATTAAATCTATTCAACTTTGGACACATTAGAAACAATGCGTGTCTTTGTGCCCTACTTCAGCATGAATCATCCTGATGAACCAAAAACATCATTCCTGTCCTAACACGCATTTTTTCTTTACCATTAGAAGTAGATTTAGCAATATACCAGAATAAACTACAGAACCACTCCATACATGTGATGATATGAGGTAAAATGAAGCAGGAATCAAATGAGAGTGCCTGGTTCTAGCTTTGCTTCTGCTTCTCAGGATGTCCTCAGATCTGCTTCTCACACAGGATTTAATATTGCCAAGAGCCAAGTATCCTGGTCTTGGTCTAATGTAGTATTTATGTGCATGCAATAGTTCCACTGGCTTCAGCAAGATTACTGTTAAACATAAAGTTAAGCATATATTTAAGTGCTTTCCTGGAATAGTCCTCAACACTTTACAGGGTGCAGCAGATACAACTCTTACCGGTATTCTGTTGAAAATTACTAACCACAGAACAAAAGCTTTTTACTTTAAACCTTTAAACCCACATTTTTATCTAATATATCATAGCATGCCTGCTCAGGTTACATGAGAAATTCATTAAAACATGATCTGTTCTTGCAGCGGGGAAGGGGGAGAATGACATTTTGGCCCTACAGTATCACAAGCAGCAAAAATTGAAGAGGTACCTGATAATCTGAAGGCATGACAGGCCCGCCTGAGTTAGCGCCTGAAGGCCCTATGCGTGGTTTCTTGTTCGGAGGCACCTGGTTGAGGCTGGAATCCTGGCTGTGCTGGAGCCCTGTGCCCGCGCCCCCTGCGCCCGCACCAGCGCCCCCGGCCGTCCCGTTGGTCTGGGTGCTGTTCTGCTGCGGCGCTGCCTGCGGCTGCTGCTGAGGGGCTGTTTGCTGCTGATGTTGTTTCTTCTGCTGCTGATTCTAGGGGAAGAAGCGACACAACGCGGTCACTTGCTCTGAACTAGCTTGTGAGCTTTACGGAGTTGCCGACCCTGGCGCCGCCGTGCCTGTGGGGAAGGAGGGGGGCCTGCCCGCTCGATGGGAGAAAGCAGCAAGGCGGCGTCTCAGGTGAAATGCGTCCTCGGTTCACTCTTGCACGTTTTGTGGAGGTCTCCCGTTTGGGTTTTTTTTAAACAAAGCAAGCTAGACTAAAACTGGAAGGACAGTCTAGTGCCTCCTACAGCTAGCCAAGCGCTCACAGAGGAGGATGGAAGGAACCATTTATGAAGCAGTAATCGCCTAATGAACTGAACCCAACCCCCCCATATTTCACTAGCGTTCAGTGGCAGATGTGGTGAACCACAGTCATTTATTTTAAGTGCTTCAACAGCCTTGTTCACTCAGAATCAAAACCAATTTTCAAACGTTCACAAGTGACATGTTAAAATAACCCGAAGGAGGCTGGCAGCATTAGTGCCAGAAAGGTAAGCAAATTGAGACCAGAGAAATGATGTAATTTCTTCCAGGTTGCAAAGAAATTCTGTGGCAGAACCAGAAATGGGTTTTGTTACTGTTTTGCTCTCCTACACTTTTAAATACCTTGTAAAGAGCGGTATACTGGGAATAGGGTCCAGCATGGTGCACCAGGTATAGGGTCAGAATATCTCATTGAAATAGCAGAAAAGTGAAAATTGACCAGAGACAAATGGTTGGAGACAAAAGAGGAGGAAACAGCTGAAGGAATAATCTGGCAAGGGAAGAAGACTAGCAAAGGAGAGAAGCCAGACAATTAAGATGACACTGGGACCTAGCAGGAAGAGAGACAAAGAGAAAAGTGCCAGAAAAGGGTGGGGGGGGAAAGAAGGGGAACACAAGAGCAAAAGACATTGTACTTTTCTAGCTTCAGAGGGCTACAGACTCTTAAAAAGACTATTAGGGAACTGGAGGGAAGGTCAGAAAACCAGCAGCTCTGCCCTCCATGGTTAGACAGGTACAAGGAAAGACCACCCATTTGTCTGCTTTCAAGCACCAGGGATGGCTCCTCCACCAGAGCACTGCAGCACATAAAGGAATTGCAAAGAAAACCAATTTTGCTCTAAATGTGAGATATGCCACTTTTTCATCACGGAAAAAACCTACAGTTACCATGGCTTGAATTAAAAAGCCTTACTACTCTCCCCCTCAATATACTATATGGAACATTCAGGGATAGTCTTTTTTGCCTAAAATATCTGCTTATATAATTATCAAAGCTTTAGTATGGCAGCCTTTTATAAAAACCTCACTTTACTAGATTCTCAGAAATCATGACAACCAGTTGCCACTAGCACAAAATTCCTGATGCCCCCAATCACCAGAAGGCATTTAGTTACCTCAGACAAATGACATTTTGCCATTCATCACAATGGTCTCCCAAGACACATTTAGATGAAATTTGCAATGATGTATTAATTTAAGATTACAGAGAGGCCTTGCAAGGTCTTCAAGGACTTAGAGGTGGCTTGCATTTCCATTTCAAATTTAGCAAACCTAATCATGTATCCTCCTGCTTGTAGTCCTCGAATCCCATTTCAGTCAGATTCTGTTTCCCAGGAGATTTAAACTTCAATAGTTTTAAAAGTTAATCAAGCTAGCTTGTAAAAAAAATAAATGTTAAGAAGCAGTTTGTCTTTTCATAATGGTTTGAGCTTCACTTATACAAACAAACACCAATAACTAAGGTGGTATTTGTGCTAGAATTCCGAAATTTGTGTTTTCATAGGGGTGTTTGGATGCAAGTCAGGTGGTTGCTACTGCAAGAGCTGAAAAACTGCAGTTTTGTGATATGTAAACAAATATTGCAGGAATTCTCACAATTAAAGACAACAGTTTGCCATAGGTCCCATGTTTCACTCTTTGGATATTAGCACAAAATTTACCTGACTAGTCTGAGCTTGCTCTTCAGTGCAGCTACTGCTGCTACTGCCTGGGTAGAGACCGAGATCTACTCTGTCAGGCTCAGGCTGGGGTCTAGCTACACCACCTTAGCACACAGAAACAGTTTACGCCAGCAAGAACATTATCCTCAGGTCAGTCTAGTTCATGGTGGCTTCTAAATGAATAAACTTGTAAAAGGTCTACAGTTAGCAACATACTACAACATGTCACCTCTCAGGCACGAATTACCGAAACGACGTTCTGGTCCTACCTAGAAATGAACCCAGCAGAAACTTGCCTAACAGAATTTGAACGAGAAAATAATCTTTTCACTTTCTTTTACAAACATTCATTTTAGCTTTGCTAACAATTAACCTTTTTGAAGAATGGATGCTTATGTTAAAGGTTATTCAATTCAGAGGCAAGTTCCAAATAAACAAACACAGAAGACTCCAGGTTTCCAAAGGACTATACAGATATTTATGGTTTTAAAAACAAACCAGAAACTAACACTTAAAAAAAAAAAAAAATCCTTTCACTTGCAACATCACAAAGAAACAAATCATGGCACAGATCCAATTTTCAGAATATCCTTTACCTTCACATTTTCTACACTGTGGGAACACATTCAATGAGTAATGCATGACTTGTATTACCTAAACGGTCTGAAAAAAAGTTTAATTTGGAAGTGTGCATAAATACGCGATTGTCCCCAACATTCTCAAAGACCATTTATATAAAGGCTGTTTTGAATATAAACATGCCATTGTTTAGCGCCCCCCGCAACGCTCCCAAGAAAAAGCCAGATATTTACTTTTAAATACACTGACTTAAGAAAAGCCAGAGTCATTTTAATACATAAGGTTTGTTCTCACTTTTGAAGCTGTGAGAGTTGAAGCGAAGCTAGTAACTAAATTACAATCAAATCAGTATCGTGACTTTCACTGTAGTTTTGCTTAGGTGTCTGTTCCCTCTTTTTGAAAAAACTATCTGGACACAAAAATCCAGGATGCTACCACTTGTTCTCAGTAAAGAAGGATCTGTAATATTTGTTCCTAAACCAAGCTTTGCTGTCTGAATTGTGATAGGCATACTTTTAAACTCAGCTAGTTCTTCATGTTACGCAGAAAATCTGAAAACAGAAGATGCACGCAGCCAAACGGTTTCTCCAAAAGATTAACAGTCCTTCTCACGTAGGCCTCAGACAATTACAGTTTAAGGCTGTTTTCTTCACATTTTTCTAGCTATGCATTACTGTTGGTGTCTCACTGTACACTCTTAAGCGAAAAGAACAAGCTGTTCCACACACTGAACCACCATTGTCTGGCCTTCACAGCATGATGGGACAATCACTGCGGTCACGTAGCACAGCCGAGCTCCGTTCACAAAGCAGGTCAGATTATGGTGCAAACACACCACAATTTACTATGCACACAAACAAGTTCTTGCCCATGCCCATGGGGCTACGGGAAAGCGAGTATTCAGAGCAGATTGCTGCTACCAGAACAGTTCATGCTCCTTATTATCCCTTTGTCTGAGGGCCCTTAGAACATGATCAGGAAGCCATGTGCCGATGGATGAAATGTTCTGATGTAGTGCCAGAAGCAGGCTGCCACTATTTATTTGAGACCCTGACAGCCATCCACTTTCAAATGGCTGGATGTATGCCAGTCATACAATAGAAATGCCATTCTTTTCATGTGATCACAATGTATTTTCATCATGCGATGCAGGAGGAGGTAGCAAGGTCCTCTTGGAATGATGGCAGCTGAAAGCAGGCTACTGCTGATGGAACCACCCATCCAGCTCATTCCCCACAGGTCAGGGCAACTGTGCTGGTGATACCACCTAAGACACCCCAAAGTCATCTGATACTTTTAATCTGTCTGGGAAGCAGTTTTAAGAGAGCCTTACCCGGAAAACACATTTTTGGTTAACTCATGAAGTTTCATTAGTTTTCATTTGGTAGCACCATGACTCTCTCTTATTGCATACTTAAAAGAAAAAAAAAAAGTTTATTATACCTTATCTCCTTTCTCTTCAGGTTCATCTTCATTGAGGAATTCTCTTTTAGGATATGGAATCTGGCAGCCAGCAAATACACTGAAACACAGTAAACAGTAAACACTCCACAAATATGTACGTATGACATACCTTTACTTAATACTATATTAAAAAACAAGTGAATATAACACAATTTCATTTCTTGTCTTTCATGCGTCCTGTTTCCATAAGTGAGTGGCACTGTGAGCACCCAAGATAGCAGGAGATACCAGCAGCTAGGTGTTGATCATAACGTCAGATATATTTGCTATTGGCATGAGGCCACCATTTAGAAATCACGGCATGGTTGAGCACGCCTGAATGCCAGAACCACCACTTGTTGATCCAGATGGCAAAATGAACAAACAGAGTGTCAGAGGTTCCACAACACCTAGTTGGAACACACAGGGCTCGCTGAATAAAGGGTCCAATCCAAAGAGCATTAATGTCGTAGGAGCCTGCCTTGGCTTATACAGAAGGCTTAAATATATCTGCCAATCACAACTACAGAGTTACTTTCAATTAGCTTCTCAGGCCTTGTTTTGAGAAAAACAGATAGCTTTTAAATTCATATGGCTAATGGGATTTGGAACATTCCTTAATGTTTATGACAGAGACTTTATCATAATGTTATCCTGTAATCCATGGGGAGCTATAGCTCGACACAGGATAGTATCAAATAAACACTAAATAGAACATTACTGTTAGATCTTGACCAGTATCAATTTCTTAAGACTTCTGTGCCACCATTCAGAATACAATCAATATGACATGATTTTTTAAAGTGTGTAAACAGCTGCTAACCCAGCTGCTATGTAGTGTTTGGCTTATCCAAACATAAAAAGAAAGAAAAAAAAACCCCAACTAGTCTCGACTAGACTCCTTTTGCACTCCAGTGGCTGTTCACTCCCTTTAGTGTTGCCTGCTAGCTGAGGAAGCAGTGGAAGCAAAGGTGGAAGTCTCCCTGCATCCAGCTCCTATGGATCATAACACACCAAACCACTACACTTCTAAAACCGGGAAGAGAAACTGGAAGAGGAAAGTCTACCAGTAGGAACTGAATATATCATTTGAATTTATCATTACAATAAAATACAGAGATATAAAATCTGTACTCTCAAGTCTTCTGAACAAGGGACCTGGGGATTTTAGGCAGTCATTGATCTCTTCACTTTTCTCTCCTCATACTGCTACCCCATGCAAGAGGGCATGGGAAGGGGCTGTAGGTCAGAGAACTGTCCTAGTCCTAGGGAGAGGCACAATGAAGCCAGGCGATGGAGAACAGGGCTCTGTGAGGCTGTGTAAGGCGCAACAGGATGGGACACAGATTAATTCTCTAAATACTGCAATAATATTGTCACACCAGCTTTGGTAGGACGTTCAGAGTTACAACACTAGTGTGGTACTGGGTTATTGTCCATGGCCACTCAGTTCTGGCGCCCCTGGATACAGACACTCCAGTACTACGCTAATAGTTTCTACTGAGCATGCCTGAGCTGCTGCTACTTGTGGATATAGGTAGATATCCACGAATTTTTCAGCTGCCATCTCATTGCAGGGATTAGCATTTAGCAGAAAGACAACACTCCTGAAGAGCACAGAAGAGAGAATACATACTCTGATGTAGGCAGAGGATCCTCTTGAAAGTAGGGGTCCTGCAAAGCCTGCTCTGAGGTAATTCTCTTTGTAGGGTCCATAGTAAGAAGTTTCTGAAGCTGCAAAGCAGGACATTAAAAATAGCAAAAAGCTTATCAAACTATCATTTTTCAAACTATGACTTATAGGTCTTGGATTATGGATTGTTAAATTATTTGTGGCTTGTCCAGACAAGCCTAAGTTAGCATTGCTTGTTCAGTGAAGTTCCCAAGAACTAGAATACACATCCATCAAAGCAATACAACTCTGAAGCACTTCTCACAGAAGAAATACGGTTAAGTGTATCAGGCAGTATTAATTGCTAAGGCTGAACCACGGTGCTAAAGCAACACTAAATTCAGTTATTACAGGTTCATAAACTGTCATTTCTAAATAATGGTGTTTTGTTGTGGCACATGTACGGCTTTTATACTGTTCTGTACTGCTGACACAACAGGAAAAAAGTGTCAGAAGTGACTGAACATGACCAGGACTCTCCGTATCACTTTAGCGATGGAAACAGTAAATCTTCGTCTCTCATACTGGTGACATTCCACAGTCAGAGCACTCTGCCACTCATGCAGCTCCCAACCCTACTCTAATTGGTACTGAAATGAGAAAGAGGAGCAGCAGACCCTTCCTAGTAACCTTTCTTCCTTGCTAGGAGGAAAGCAATAATAAATTTATTATCTAGAATGCTCTTGACTGCAGCAGGCTATAAAAGAGGATTAAAAAATATTAGTAGTATAAAACAGGAATTATAGGGATAACATACCATTTCTGGCTATTTATTTATCACATTCTGGTAAACTCACAGTAGGAAATTTGGGTGCTCAAATTATATCATACAGTATCCTGCTCTTACACAATAGTCTCAATTCAAGCCAACAGTGAAAATAAAATTCCTCTACAAAGCGCATCTTAGCTCAAATTCTATCTTCCAGGCCTCCAACAAAAATTCCCTTGATATTCAGCAAAAGAATGTGATTTTGGCACAGGTGTCTGGAGCTTTTCGTTCCAATAAATCAAAAATCTGTTATACAATTCTGTATTCTATATATAGTACAGTAAACAGCCTCAGTAAAAGCACTTGACCTGATCAAGAAAGATGATTCCCTGTATTTCCTTTCTCATTAGTTGTAGTTAACCTTACTTTGTAGATGAGGTCATATAAAATGCTCTGCTCTTCTGCCAATTCCTTCCCTCCTCTCCTTATTCCCATACTTTATGTGCCATGGACCCCAGACTGACAACGCAACAGAGCACCATGTGGGCTCTCTCTCCACCCATCAGTTCACTTGCAACCAGCTCCTGAGTTGATTCCTGTTGCTTGTCCAGAAATACACCTTTAGATGGTCCTGCATCATGTGCCCCTGGAGAGTTTGCACGGCACAATTATTTTCTGTGTTTTGTGTTGTCAGATAACCCTTAACCCTGTGTCCTGTGTACCTTAACAAATTCGACCTCTAATGCACTGTTGGCTCTCTACAGGGACCTCACATGCTGCAATGAATACAAACGACAGTTTTGGTATTCAGCACTTTTATTTCAAATCACCACCTCTCCCTACGTGTAAAAATTTTGTTAGTTTTAGTGGCTTGTGACAGCATTGCAGGTGATGCAGGTTTCTTTTTCCCAGTTCCTCCACAGTGACTGCAGGGACAAACACTCATGTTCTGTATAAGGCGACTCCTGGTCTTTGGTACCAGATGTGGTCATTGACAGACGAGTACAGGACATCAGAAACTACTCAAGAGAAAGCTCCTCCCGCTTTCTGCCATATAGCACCCTCCTCACAAGCTGCCTCCATACATGACCTGTATTCTTTGTCATTCAAAGATAAGGGCAGAGCAGAAGATCTACAGATACCTTGGACCTTTTAATGATCTGCTCATTCCCTTAGTAATCCTCCTCCACCTCAGAGGATATAATCAGTTTGCCCACTCCACACATATCACCATTCCAAGTGAGATATCCTGCCTATCAGTGATCATAGAATCATAGAATCACAGAATGTTTTGGGTTGGAAGGGACCCCTAGAGGTCATCTAGTCCAACCCCCCTGCAGGAGCAGGGACACTGCTAACTAGATCAGGTTGCTCAGAGCCCCGTCCAACCTGTCCTTGAATGTTTCCAGGGATGGGGCCTCCACT
>NW_009260598.1:232075-266886 GCF_000687185.1 Egretta garzetta | reverse complement strand
TGGTGTCATCCGCAAACTTGCTGAGGGTGCACTTGATCTCACTGTCTAAGTCATTGATGAAAACATTAAACAGCACCAGTCCCAGTACGGACCCTTGAGGGACACAACTTGTCACCGGTCTCCATCCAGACATCGAGCCATTGACCACTACCCTCTGGACGCGACCATCCAGCCAGTTCCTTATCCACCAAACAGTCCACCCATCAAATCCATAGCTCTCCAATTTAGAGAGAAGGATGTTGTGGGGGACCGTGTCAAAGGCTTTGCAGAAGTCCAGATAGATGACATCTGTTGGTTTTCCCTTGTCCACTGATGCCATCACACCATCATAGAAAGCCACTAGGTTCATCAGGCAGGACTTGCCCTTGGTGAAGCCATGCTGGCTATCTCGAATTACCTCCCTGGCCTCCATGTGCTTTAGCATAGCTTCTAGGAGGATCTGTTCCATGATCTTCCCAGGCACAGAGGTGAGGCTGACAGGTCGATAGTTCCCAGGGTCTTCCTTTCTACCCTTTTTGAAAATGGGTACAATGTTTCCCTTTTTCCAATCACCAGGGACTTCACCTGACTGCCATGACTTTTCAAATATCATGGAGAGGGGCTTGGCGACTACATCGGCCAATTCCCTCAGGACTCTGGGATGCATCTCATCAGGTCCCATGGACTTATGTGCATTCAGGTTCCTCAGTGACGCTACTGTGGACCAACTTTCTTTGACAAAGTCTAGTTTTCTGTAGCTTCTGTTGCTCTTAAGAAAGTGAATAAAAAAAACTGGCTGGACACAATTTGCTTTCAGGGTAGCAGCTGCTAACACAATATAGAAAGCCTGTGAGACTGGACTTCATCAACAGTCTCATACTTCTCAGCAGCTCTCAAGACTGCTCGCTGTCAAGCTCTACTGGCCTGACACAACACCTATAAATACTATGCTTGTAACTCTTCCAAGACAGCAAGAACAAATGCCTCTTTCTGGATGGAAAACATTCAGCCCTTCCTGTTCAACAGCAATCAGCAGAGTAGCACAATATCCTCCTCTTTGTCAGGAGCCGCTTGTTATCCTGCACTGGTCTACTTGATGCCATATTTTCTCTATGCACCACATTTTCTGTACTCATTAGCGGGAAGGCTTGACTAATGAAGGTTACAAAGTAGATGTCTTCAGAGGTCACCTTGCAATATGGAAGTTACCTCAAAAAATACTACATAACTACCTGGGATATGAACTAGCAGTTTTAGGGAGTCTGCTTCAGAATACATGTACAAGCTCATTAGCAGACACATTTCTAATCTCTTGATTTAGGAGGGCAATGCACACCTTTCCTTCAAGATCTACTGTTTTTTAGGATCTTTCACAAGATAAGGCAGGTACTGAGCCTCTTTGCTGTAGCATGGCTGTTGCAATTCAGGTATATGGACCTCCTCAGCGCAACAATGAGGTATCAAGGTTGCCCATGTTCCTGAGCATTCTTATGCAGAGCTCAGAGACTAACCTCTATCTCTGTAGTTGATCACTAAGCCACCCCTGTTCATCCCTGATTACGAACAGTAAGAAAAATTTGACTAAGAGAACCTACCTTGCTAAGCAAACTGTCTTCATGATGTTCAGAAAGAGCCCTTAGACTTTTGGATATCTCAGTTCTCATTCTCATAATTATATAGGGGAATAAAATCATAGAATGCTTTGGGTTGGAAGGGACATTTAGAGGTCATCTAGTCCAACACCCCTGCAGTGAGCAAGGACATAATACATAGGTAGATACCTATCTATTTGTTCAGTCACCCTGTAATAACCTTGTCTCCCTACTTCTCCATCATGAAGAGTTCCTTTTTTTTATATATATATATGTGTGTAAAAACATCTGTAGTATGCCATGGGGTGGCAAAATATGTGTATATATATGGTTAGTTTTGTGTTTTTTGGAGATCTGGTTAATATTCCCCCCTGGAAAAGTAGCCTACCCACCCAAGATGACTCTCAATTTCGTGTTCATAGCTTTGATGAATTAACCATTTAAGCTGACAGCAACCCATTTGCTTCTTTGCCCTTCCGCCAGGCTTTCTGATGGCTTCCACCTTTAGTAGGAAAGCAGGGGGAAATTCAGGTGCTAACAATGTCTTTTACAATTGTTGTCTCTTCAGTTAGACTCTTCCTCCAGATCATTCCAATATATGCCCAGGAAGTTGAGTTTAAGAAATTTTATTTTTTCTTGAGGTTTCATACTTCTTACATGAATGCTTCCCTTCCATGCACTTGGGACCAACCTATTCTGTTTCCACAGCTATTTGTGTCATCCTCCAGCAGCTACGAACAAGCCAAAGAGCAAATCTTTGCCAGGACCTAGAGGGAAGACTGCTATGCTGAAGCCATAACTAGCGATGAAAACAGACTACTAGAACTCAAGCTGCACTAAGAGCCTCATTACATATACTCCCTGTTCACAGCACTAGCAAAGTCACATTGAACTTCATTCCTAAACTTAGACAGCACTAAGTCATCACAGAGGCATCCAAAAATGATGCTGTATTAGACAGAGCAATCCTATATTCACCTACAATGAATGACTCAACTAGGTAACTAGCAAATACATGTTTAGGGATATTGTTTGGAATCGTCCACAGAACAGAGGTGGATTATTATCAGAGGGAAGAAAAAGGGAAGAAAAAAAAGAAAGAAAATTACTACAGGAAATAATTAAATTTCTCCTTTCCTCTTCCCTTTCTTCACAAAACTCTTTACCTCTTAGGAGCTCTTTAGCTCTCTGACACAACGTGGAATCAAGGGATATATAATACTCACTATCCTATCTGCACAGCAGACCTAAGGGTGAGGCTGGGTATATGAGTGCTTTGCAGATCTTAATTAGATAAGATCTTCAGATCTTCAATTCCAGCATTTTAAGCACGCCCTCAGCATGAATGTATACGAAGAAAGCACATCTCAAAAATGGCCAGTTCGTGATAGATAGCTTTCTTTAGCGTCAGTGTTCATTAGAATGAGACAGAAGAACAAACGCAGATATTACCATTAGAAATGCATTTCATTCCTATCATCACAGTGATTTTGAAGTTGTACCTACCAAAAGAAAAACTTTGCTGTCAGGCTTGACTTTGTGTTTCTCCATGTATTTTATGAGGCTACTATTGGCATATCTGAAAAATACAGTTAAAGACATTTCTGAAATAATACAGCATTAAGAATATGGAAGTGTACTAAATGATCACAAAAACATTTACCAGCCCTTAATAAGTAAACCATAAAAAGAACTGCTATCAGAAAGCATGTCAGATATTCATCTAGTAGTTGCACACATAAAGTGTGCTTTTCACTAACAGAAGCAGTATCAACTGTGTACAGATTATTTCCATGGAACATGCAGCTTTTACAGTGTATGGATAAGCTGTTGACATGGGCATACGACAGAGAAATTCAACCTGAAATTTATACTTATGGATAAGCTGTTGACATGGGCATACGACAGAAATTCAACATGAAATTTATACTAGTTTTCTAAAGCAACTCTGCCACAGAAAGTGTACAGCCATTCGTAACAGCGCAACAGCTAATCTATTAACGTTGTTTCCAGCTGCAATTTGGCAGAGCAGCTAGTATACCATTCTGTCTCCCTGGCCCCAACCTGCAGCAAACCATACAGTCCTGATAGCTCCCAAGCTCAAAAATGCCCCAAATATGTATGACCTGTTCCTTGGCTTTAATCTACAAATCCAGAGGTTATCTATAGCTGTTTTCAAAAGAAAGAGGCTTCGTGCACAGATAAGCTTCATATCTTGTCTAAAGCCAGCATAATGAATCCACAGCAGAGCTGGAAACAGAATCCAAAACTCCTGGATCTATGTCCTCTGCCTTGCAACAGAGTCTGTGTTGCTCCTTACACCTTCTGATCTATTGCCACCACTTGACTAATTTAGCCAAAGCACCAGGAAACACTAGAAGTGGAAAATTCTCACATCCCAGATAGGCTTTGCATCACAACCTATTGAACATGTTACCTTCCACAGCAATTTCTGTCCACTACTTTACTGCCTCCGTATATCTGCTGGTCAAAAGGCCCAAGAAGGTGCTTCCCTACTCTTTCTTACACAAAATGAATGCAGTTATCTTGAACAGCTAACACAAGTGGTTTAAGCAAGCTCATTTGTCTGTGCCTGCCATAGATTAAGTGGCACTTGTGATGACCCCTTCTAGAAAAAATGAGGAGGCAACTCAGTTGATGCTTTTAACAAGCAGCTGAGGGAGAGAACATCATTCAAGCAGAACAGCTAGTTCAAACAGGACAGCCGTCACAGCGTTAGAACCCAAACACTCCAAAATCCCCTCCACAGAAAGTCAGAGGATAGGAGCCAATTTCTGCTTATCTGCTACATTCATGGAACTGTTGTTGCGTTATCATCACTTACGTTGTTCTCCTAAAATCCTTCTGAAGAGTTGGATATTCTGGCATCTTCCTTATGTCTTCCCAATCTTTATCTTTGGTGGGGGGAAAAAAGGAGAAGCATTTACAGTTCTGAAAGTGCAGGTTAAGTAATACATGAGAATAAATAACTACAGCAGTTTTTGAGTTCCTGTTTGTTGGCCAGTGCTATTGTTTCACAGTTGTCAGCGTTTCCAAATCCATCAAACAGACAGCTTCTTCGTATCTATACAAACAACTAGTCATTTCCTTTAGAAGAAAAATCAACTCAGTAGCATTAGGTCTGACATGTTAATGAAAATAAATTACCTGCAGGGAATCCCATTACACTGAAAATGCGATCTAGCTGATCGTGATGAAAAGGATTACTTGTTTTGATGTCCTCCTGACGACAGTGAAATATAGGTTCTGAAGTCAATAGTTCAGCAAATATGCAGCCAATTGCCCAAATATCTAAGAAAGAAGGAGGATAATTCATGCAAATTTACTGTACTTCATCACTCCAGTTTTTGTTTCTGCACAATTTCTCAACAACCTGTATAACCACAGTAAGATAAAATGCCTCACAGCATAATTGCATACTGTACTTTAAAAATAATGCATTAATATATTACATTATAATACATTAAAAAGGATAAAATCTGGAGACATAGGGGTTTTTAAATCAAAATGGCAGTCTCCAAATTCTGATTCAAGTTGTACACTGGCAGTCCAGCACTTTATGTATTCACAATTATGGCAGAAACCTACACAGTATTTTCTGACAACATAGCTTAAAGGGCATTCAACTGACCATCAAAGCTAAACCGTAAATCCCCCATAAAGATACTTTGAAATAGAAGTTCTATCACATATTTCAGAACAATTCCAAACACGTAATTGATAACCAAATAAATTCTAAGAAGGAAAAGACTAATGACTCATATGGTTAGCCAAATAGCGCAAGCCAGTTAAAATAGAGAAAGAAGATCCTAATTTTAATTAAGAGTAGAAGAGTCGTTACCAAAAAAAAGTGGTCCTACTTGACAACTGACTCCTACCGGAACAATACTGGAACTGTCTCATCTACATCTTGTGTACATACAGAAAACAGCAGCATGATACACTGATGTTTTAATGAAAGAAAAGAACAACCTCTATTTCATAAATTTCTCATTAATATGTTTTTCAACATTAGATCTACCGTGAACAAGAACATTAGTTTCATTTACAGGCAAAGAAATTTCTAGATGACATGTATTCATTCTAGTTACTACTATCACCACCCACCTTAGTGTTCTGTACAACCTGAATGCTTTATTATGCATCTTAAAAGGAAAGTGAGAATTTGTCAGCGAGAAGGTTACTAGGAGAAAAGAAATGGACTTGCCACACTGACAAATACATATCTGGGATATAACTCTGGAAAAAGATGTTGAGATCAGATGAATGACGAGCATAGATTGCTGAATACAAGAGTGTGGAGACTTGCTTAGTAGTTGAGGTTAAACTAGATGACCCTCCCCAAGGGAGGGAAACCTTTGGATTTTATCAAATTTAATAGCATAAATACAGAAAACAATTTACCTTTAATTTATAGGTAATTTTTTATCTCTTAGACCTAACTGGAGCTTGGTATATTAGATTCAGACTAAAGTGAACACCAAGAGAAGTCTCTTGTTCATTGCAACTAATCTGAGACTCAAAGCCCCACCTGCTGTCAATGGGGGCATTTGGCCCGTGCCACCTGAGACACACATGGGCTCCTGAAGAAAGAAAAAAAAGCACTGCTCTCTTCATGCAGGAAAGGAAAAAGCGCGCCATCACGCTCTCTTTGCCAAAACAGGTCAGTTCCATTTCTACCATGTTACAGGTGTGGAGCTTGGGGTGTCCCAATTCAGAAGCTTTTCTCTCTTTCCTTTACGGGAAAGTTTGGTAACATTTTGTTCAGACTTCACAGTTGCGACAGGGTATGACTTGCTCTGTGGATTACATCACTTTCTCAGGGTTTTATCCTCCTTTGATTTTCTTATTAGCATGAAAACAAGATCTTTAGCTCTCGAGATGTTATCTGCTCAAGCAGCTAATGCAGCATATTAATCACAATTCCTGCCTGGGTAGTAGGCATAAATTATCTACTCCAGAATGGAAATTACTTATTATTTGTAGAATAGCATCTTAATTTAACAGTATCTATTCACTCATTTTCATACTAGATAGCAAATCCTTTCAGAGATGGTTTATCTAGAGGCCAAAGGAGTTGCAGCCCTCTTGGTTTTCACAGCTTTCTGCAGTGCTTGCCGTCCATCACATGGTGAGGGAGAGGCTGGGCCACTGCTCATTATTCTATTCCCTACTGCTCTATCCAGACCAAGCTTTTCCTTTTAAAGAAGAAAAAAAAAATAAAAAAATAAAAAAATAAAAAAAATTCTAGTATTCTTGTTGACAGCAAAGCTGAACTGGGAAATCTCCCTGATGTGACACAGCAAACTTCAAAACTGTTCCTTCACCGGCTGAACAGTGTGAGAGCAGAGCCACTGTGGCAACGCATTCCCGTTTCCCGACTCGGTGATTAATAGAGAGAGCACATTTTAAACCCTTTGAGAATTCAGAAAGACATTGTACCAAGTGGAAGTTACAACTCAATGAACACTGGCAACTCCCAGGCTGGTGGTGTATTTTCTATGGGCTGGCATTACTGGGCAAGTCAAGCATGAGAATACTTTAGCTCTGGTCATTAGAGTCTCAAATAGTTCATAGTGCTGGGGTTCAACCCTTTAGGTTTCTTGCCAGATACTCTTAAGCTTCAAAGAGCTAATATAAAATAACCCAAAATATTTAGTACCAAAAACCTGAAGCTTTAATTTCCGTAAGTGAAGATTAAACAGCTGGAAAAGGACTTATAGCCACACAGCTCCAGCAGGTCAGGGGCTTCCTCTCATGAATCAAACTTTTTTTGTAACCTGATCTCCAACACATCCTTGGCACATATTGAAACCATTCTCACAGTTAATGATTTTCTGTCAAGTTTGGCTAGTCCCTTTTTTTATTTAAATTACATTCATAATTTACAGTAATTATTTACCACATGTGGCATTTTTCTAGCAGGAACGCCTCGTTACATTCTGGCAAGTTTAAAAGCTTCATCAATACAAGCAGTCCTAATAGGTATTTATCTCCTACATTGTTCATATTAGACAACCAAATACAAACTTCAGCTCTAACTATGGAAAAATATGTCAATAATTAGCAATTTCCCTATCTGGTGCCACTTCATATGTTTTCAGTTTGTGGTCCCTAAAAAAGACTAATGATTATTACATCTATTCCAAATAAGAAGTACTGCCCCTCAGAAGCGGGCATTTACAGGGGCAAAGCTTAAAACATATAAGCAGTATTTTTCAGCTACAGTGCATTATTAACCTAGTGCACATCAGCCTCTAGCACAAAAGGAACTTCTTGTAATACTGTATAACCGTTTCATTATAAATAAAATTTCTGTTCAAAAGCAACCACCAAAAGTAAGAGGCAAACTACAGATAGTATCCATTTTAACTTGTTACATACCAGAACCACCGAAAACAGGGCCATATAGGTCCTGCAAGGTTGCATTGGATACTAAGTGTTTTCCCATCCCATGTCCCGGGAAGATCCTAATAAGTATACCAGAGTGATACAACCATTCCTACAAGGATGGTTCTGTTTCCTCCACTTTCCTCCACTATCATTAGGTTTCAGGAACGATCTGTGGTAAAAGCTTTTACTGTTCAGGTTTTTTGTTTTGGTCATGCCCGTCTCCTCCCCCCCTTGCCCTCCAAGACTTCCAGACTCCCCACTTTCCCCAAGTTTACACTGAACCCGAGTGCAAGCCAATTTTGCTCCCTGGTTCTGGAAGGAGGTGTGGGAGTGAAGGCTTTCATAGTACACTTCTTTCTCCTGACTCCTCACCAAACAGCTTGCTTCCATTCAAACCTATTCACCACTGAAACATCCTTCCACCGTAACAATATTTCTCAAGTACTACATAGTAAGTTTACAAAAGGAAAAAAATATCTTGTTAAAGATGGTCATTTGCAGTTAGTAAACAGACCTTCCATATATACACCTGGGTGCACAGATCATTAGAGTATTTGTATGGCCGTCCATGTCCCAGTTTTAAAACCTGTGACTCTAGCAGTTTATAGGTCAGCTACTAAAGCTGACAAAATCCTGCGTGTCCCTCTTTAGTTCTGTAGCCAAGGAACAAGTACAAAAGGATGCTGACGTAGCTATTTTAATGATAGGGCTGATTAAGCAGACAAATGCTCATGTATTCTTTCCTTTCTATGGCACAATAATGTCAATTCTGTGTTTGTTCCAATATTTTGGAAACATTCTTTAAGAATATTATGACAATTTAAGACAATAAGACAATTTATTGAGCAATAGCCTTGATTCTCAAAATGAAACATCTTTTCCCATGCATATTAACTACAATGTTTCATTGAAGACAGGACAGAGTCCAAGATGAAATACTTTATGCTTCTTAATTATATCCAGGAAAACAAATAGATAAACAAGCTCTTAGTCTCGTATAATTCTTTAATAAAATTCTGTTAAAGAAAGTAAGTTAAGAATGGGAAAACGTCTATTTAGTTGCAATCAATCTGTGGAATTCATCATTAGTGAATTTGGTCTAGCAGCTTCAACCAACCGCTTTTTTCTGTTTCGGTTTGAACACAAAGTCTAGGCTCTAGGACATGTCTGAATGCTGGTAAAGGAAGCAAAGAGTGGATGGATGGTAAAATACAGCTTCTCTACATCCACCAAGGGCTAATACAAGAACGAGGGTACCCAAAAGCTAGTTAGCACTGCCTTAGCTCAAAAAAGGCAATCCAGGTCACCTATAAAGCACTACAATGTTTATATAAGATTCACCACATCTTTCAAATCATAGAATCATTTAGGTTGGAAAAGACCTTTAAGATCATCAAAGTCCAACCGTAAATCTAACGCTGCCAAGTCCACCATTAAACCACGCCCCTTAGTACTACATCTACACATCTTTTAAATACCTCCAGGGATGGGGACTGAACCACTTCCCTGTGCAACCCATTCCAATGCTTCGCAGGCCTTTCAGTGAAGAAATTTTTCCTAATGTCCAATCTAAACCTCCACTGGTGAAAATCAAGGCAAGGACAACAAATATGCCAACATACTCAAAAGCCGAAAGGTGGTTCTGCAACAGAACATGTCTGGTTTTTTTCAAATAAATGTCAGTTGATCTAATGAAAAGGTATAACCTCTTTACAAAAAAAACCCCTTGCCTCTGATGCTGAGCACAGCAGCAGATTCTAAACTTATCTGGAATCTTTATACACAGTGACCTAGGAGCATAGAGATCACAGAATGGCAAGGGTTGGAAGGACCTCCAGAGATCATCCAGTCCAACCCTCCTGCTAAAGCAGGTTCACCTAGAGCAGGTTCAGGACATCGTCCAGGCGGGCTTTGAATATCTCCGGAGAAGGAGATTCCACAACCCCCCTGGGCAGCCTGTTCCAGTGCTCTGTCACCCTCAAAGTAAAGACGTTCTTCCTCATGTTCAACTGAAACCTCTTATGCTTCAGTTTGTACACATTGCCCCTTGGCCTGTCACTGAGATACTATAGAAAAAGAGTTTATTCATTTTTACACTGGATTTAAATGCCTAGAAATTAGATTTAAAATAATATACCTTTAAAGGTGAATTTCTCATTTCTTTGGTCTGACACAGTGACTAGAACATACCTGTTGCTAGCACACACAGACACAAGGGAAGGGTCTTCCCTTTCGTACATTAGGGTCTCAATTTTTACATGCTTTATTTAAACTTTAGTCAGCCAAACAGAAGGTCAAGGAAGAAGTGGTTACTAGCCTTTTAAGTTGGACACCTTCTATGAAGAACTGAGAATGGGGTCAAACATTTACATGTGACAGGCTTTTCAAGGGGAAGCAAAAAATGGTGTCAGTGGGCTAAGGGTCAGGAATTTGCTATCACTCATTCGTAAGTTAGGCAATGTTTACTGATCTTTAACAAACAGTCTCAACAGAACTTGACTGAAGAACAGAAGTTTATACTATAAAGCCAGAAAGATGAATGTTCTGCAGACAGTAAAAATACCTCTCAGTAATCTGAAAGATGAGCACAGCCAAATGTGCATCCAAGACTGATGTTTTATTTCAAGAGCGCGTAATCTCCTGTGCCACAATGTGGAATCAAGATAATTTAAAACTTTTAAAGGCAAAACCATATGAATTCAAATCAGTCATGAAATCTATTCTGCTCATGCTTTTTTTTACCTGTATGCCTCCAACTTATCCTTTTAAACTGAGTTGCCCTTTTCTCGTGGTTGTACTAAGAATTTTACTAATTTCAGTTACTATACCTTTAAAAATTTTGAAGCATCTTTACTGAAATTCTGAGTTCACAGAAATAACTGTAATTTTCTACAGGGCTTTTAGTGGGCCAGAACTTCTTCATTCTCTCTAAACAGAGCTATTGTAGCTTGTCAAAATATTTATTTTCCCACCTAAATTTATGTTGTTCATCATATCAACATAACATGAAAATCCTGGATCATATGATTTCAGACTTCTGCTGTGCATTAGAGACATTATCTAGCTTGCAACATTACACTTAAATTACTGTAGTAAGCTTGAAAACACAGGTATAATAGATTTAATACAGGGACTGGCAATAGGACCAGAGGCCCTAAGTAGTCCTCTCATGCAGCAAAAATATGACTGCAAACAAAGAAACCCTGTTAAAGAACTTAAATCTTCAATTTACAGGACTTCACATACAAAAATTTAGAAATTCCAGGTTTATGGTTCTATATGCAACCTTGTATTTTCCTTGCGCAGCCTATGTACTGAAGAAGGCAGGAATCCTCAAGGCAGGGAAAATGTCACAACTGTACCACAGAGCACAAGAATTAAACTTTTACCAACATTATACTGCTTTCATAAGGATTTTCAGTGCCTGTCTTCCCAAATACTCGCCCCCCACCCCGCTCCCCTATATACCAAATCCTATATACCACGTTTTCATCCGTAATTCTTTAGCTCTTCAGTTGTGTCTCCAAGACTACTGTATAAACTACAGATTAGCTACATAGCTAGCAGTAGAGCAGGCTAACATCCTGGAGAGACAGGATAGAGTAATGGCTGCATGAATGCAGAATGGTTCCATCTTCTTTCTTCTCTTATCTTGGTTGTTCTTCCAGAAACTGGGGTGGGCTCGAGCCTCAGGTGATGTCCCTTCAGGGCAGGGAATTAGGTCGCTGGGACAAGCACTGAGTTCTGGCAAGGAAAGTGTGTTACAGCCTCCTTTTCTCCCTAATCCTAAGCCTTCAGGTGCGTCAGAGATGGCAGAGGGCTATTATTTTTATGCCAACTCCACCATCTCCAAGATGTAGTAAAGAACGTACTGCTACTTTTGTTCCAGCAACAGCAGTGCTTATACCTCAGAGGGTCCAAGAGGTACTCTGGCAGGCTGCCAAAGCCTTTCACAGAAACAACAGTAAAAAGAAAAAGATGTTCTTTCAGTGACAACTCATCAAAAGCACGAGGAATGTAATGGGTGACACAAAAGGCAGCTTTGTAGCCTCAGGGCTACTTCCCCCTACCAAATATCAAACAACTGCAGCAAGTAAAGGAAGTAGGAAAGCTTCTCATTGCAAAGGTCGCAAGTCTCTCTTATACTGCGAAGTATTAGGCAGGTCTAATCCAGAAGTTGTTACCATTTCCCTCCTGTAACGATCAAAGAATTGGGAACAGGCAGGATATGCCACTCTTTGGTAAAATGGTATTTACAAAGCTTTTCGGGGAACATCCACAGTTTTGCATTTTCACTTTAGCATATGAAAAAAAATGATTGACAGTATCATCTGATCACAGGACTGGAAAGCCAGGAACTCATGATTACCAATTATGGTGCTTTATCATTAATTTCCCCCCTCCTCCTCCATTTTTTCCCCCATCTTATTCCATCACTGCAGGTAAGTGTCCAATATTGTACAGTCTATACTGTACAAATAGCACAGCATATTAGAGAATTGTTGCCATTTTCTGTGCTCTCCTGAACTGTAGTAAATGAGAAGTGAGCAGTACATATTCTCTGAAAGGGAAATACACTTTTTTCCTAATTAAATGCAGAATATTTTAACAAAACAGCTTTTCTGTAGACAACAGAGCTCTTTGGAGGTTAACTCCATGCTAAATGAAGAGGGACAACGCGTTTGTAATCTGTTGTGTGCTCTCACTTGGCTTCTGCCATTAATTATTACAACTTTTTACTAGGTCCAACATGTCAACACCTTCAGAGTTAACATAAGGTGAGCAAAAGGCCTGCTATCTGGTAGGTTAAGTTATAACAAGGAACATGTGTGAAGAGTACTTTACTGGTCTGTTCCAATTCACAAGCCATGACAGCCTTTTCTGGGAGTTATTAAAGCTTTTGATGCCTACCTTATTTTAGTCAAGAGAGATGAACGCACATGAAGAAATCTTGCCTCTTAGCACAGAGAGGCTTATTCATCCTTCTAAACAGAGCGCTTTACAATATTTTAGCACTTCTCTACTAAGGGGGTCAGCCTTACAGCTATTTCTAATAAGGCACTGAGAATAACTCCCACATAATTATAAGCTTATCCATTGGATAGGCAACGAAATGAAGTGCTATGAAATGCAATTCTGCTGTCAGTCACAGCTATTGCCAAGAAGTCTACTTGTGAAACAATCCCACCTGCCTTGAGAACAAGTCATTCTACTGAATCAGTGCTCTAGTGTTGAAAGCTTCAGTTGATATCGCTGAAATAATTGTGCCTGAAGATCCAACTGATGGATTAACTAAAAAAATTCCTCTGCACCAGGAGTATGCACCTTGTTATGATAGTAGGTACTTGGTTTTCAACCAAAACCAACTTTAGTGAGTGAACATTTTAGATATGGCAAATAGAGCACACTGAAAGCCTTCATTACTGCACTAGTTAGCCAGGGTAAAGTGTTTATGGAGTCAGGTTTTGTAACAGATCACCTTTTGGATCTTTAAATGGCAACCTCACATTTCATTTAAGAAAATTAAATCAGCCTTCAGTCCATTGCTTTGTACAGGAAGCCTTAAAAAATAAAACCAAGTCAAACATCTCTAAGATGCAAGTTCAACTCTGCACCAAACCATTCACCTGCTTATATATGAAAGGAACAATGTATTTGCAGTATATCCCAAAGAATCACAATACATCCCAACTGACATGTACAGAATGGAATTGAGTGCGATGAGAAAGTGGGCAAAATGTATCTCCTAACCTTCTCCAAATGCTGAGTCTTGCTTTCTCATGTCATCATTCATGTTCCATTGCCACATTACGATCCATTATTTGCTCTGGGCTATGACAGACATTGCAAGAAGAACTCCTGCCTTACTTCCCTAAATCTTTTTTTTTAACTAAGCTCACAGCATAGGTTGCTCTGGGAGGTTAGAGAATCAATCCTGCTGCTGCAAAGCTCATCTGCCTGGTAAAGGGCAAAGTCAGTGAGACACTAGAGAAGGAAAAACTTGCTCATGTAAGAGGCCCTGTAGTTATTAACAGTTGGAAAGAACATGAAACTGGTGAACATGAAACTGGTGCTCTGAGGGAAAAATAATTAGAAGGAAAAAGACATGGAACTGAGACTGTTACCGGCAGGGAGGGGGTTTTGGCCCACAAATCACTGACGATTTTTGATGTACATGGGGCTAAGCATAGATGGATTTCTGAAGGCACCTCTTGTTCAAAGTGGTTTTTAATCACAAAGCTATTACCACAGAGAATATTCTGCCTTCTGAGTATTTTTATGTTATTTTATTTTTCCTGTTGAAATAATCCAGGTGCAGTAAGTCACAGTAATCATCACGCAATAGCAAATCTGCCAAAATATTAAATAAAGATGCAAAAGCACCCGGTTCTTCCCTTCATATGTTTCACAAGAGGAAAGAATCACAGACATATGAAAAAATATTCGGCGACCATGAGTGGAAGTTTACAGATTAATTTACAGAGCAATCTAAATCACGACAATTAGCAGAGTCTAGCTGTGACTGAAGATTCAGTGGGTTTGTTTTCCTTTTCTTTTTTAATGTCCAATATGTGTATTTCTCAAGCTAATTGCAGATGCTAAGTGACATCCCAGGTTCTCAGGCAAATTAATCCATTCACTGAGTTAAAAATAATTCGTAACACACTTGTACTGGAGCTCCCTATTACCATTAACTGACTTTATCTTCAGGACGATACCATTAAGTAGCATCCCCACTTCACAGATAATGAAAAAACACATAGGATGGATTAAATGGCATGCTGGAAGCTACATACAACACTTGGGACTGAATCATTATTTAAATCCAAGTCTCCTGAGACCCAGCTTACTGTTCTAAGAGATAAAACTTTACTGTCCGCCCGGCATTAGAGTACCTCCATTGGTTTTACAACCCACTGCACTGTTGTCATTCTCTTATTTAACTAGTACATCCTCCAACACACCTCTCAGACTCTTCAGAGTCGACAGCGGCCACCAGCTTTACTAGCTCATTTCCAGACATCAATATATTTGAGAAGCAAGAGCACCAGAGCAGTTAGAAGTCATCAGGAACTAGTATGCCAGATCTCAAAACAATTAATGTTTTGAAGCGTGTAACAATCCTGTGGATGATATTCCTGGAGTTGCTGTTGGCATCTCAAGTTTCCCAAAATACTAATTAACATAGCTTTAAAATGTTCTGTTTAAGTGACCTAATAATCCTTTATAAAACTTGACATTTCTTAGGTGATTGCAGTGATAAGATTGTAGAGCACAGCAAATGCTTTTTTTTTTTTTTAAAAAAAAGAAGAAACATGTATAGTATTTCACAGATCACTGTCAAGCAAGAGGAAAAAACAGCAGTAAATTATCCAGCACCTGCAATAACTAGATAAGAGAGTAACAATTAATCTTTGGTATTAAAATATTTTGCCTCTCAGAAAAAGCATGAGAACAACTGCGATAATCAAAATGAAGAAAGTTTACCACATGCCAAAATAAGTTTACCACAAAATATCATCTGAATCCAATTACTTCTCATGTCATATAACATTGCCCAGGGCATGAACAAGGCTCCCTTCCTGCTGTAGCCTGAGTTTTTCTTTTCAGAGCGCATAAATGACTATTTTCCAAACTTCTCTCATTTTTCCACCAGCCCTTCCCCTCAAATCAAAATCTCTAACAAACAGGAATGTGGATCCCTATGCAACAAAGAGAAGCTGACCCCATACTCCCATGGCTCCACAGACCACAGGTGGGGAACCTGCACTGTGCACTTTTCCTAAGGACTTTTCAATCTTCTGGTTGGCCCCATCTGTAACATCTGGTTTACCAGATTTTCCAGATAGGTCTTATTTTTCCTCCTTCCCCCCAACCCTCCCAGAACAAGAGACCAGAAGAGCTTTAGGCATCGGTCCAAGATTTCCAGAGGCCCCACAGCCCGGCCAGCATGCCAACAATCTGTGCACGTACACTAAGGACATCTGATGCACTCGAAACGTGTGGGACTCGCTGCATAGGCAATATGGAACACATATGCACATATTTCCATCCTAAATCCTACATAATACACCCCAGATACTTCCCTCTCCTTTTTTCCTGCGTAAAGTCAAATGGAGTTGTTGAAACTCTGACAGATCCCAGCATTCATTATAAATTCATTCCCTTTGATACACCTAATATTTTCCTGTGACATTTGCTTTCAAAGGCATTTTGGTATCTGCTTATACCTTTCACACGTTTCCAGCTTCCATAACCATATGTTAGTCTGGAAATAGAATGAGGTGACAGTGCGCTGCCCAAGCTTTAAATTACAGTTTCTCTATACCTAAATCTTGTTTGGGCTGGTAAATGCAGTTGCCACGTGGCCATTGCTGACATTTTTGATCTAGACAAATAAGGAAAGGTAATTAAGCAATAGAGATTTCTCGGGCTCTCAGATTTATTTTTTAAAAATAAATAATCCCATCCTTTTTTGGTGCAGGACAGTGTTTTAGCCTGGCTTATGGGGTGGTTGAATGATCACTCTAAAGGACTCTTTTGCCAGCAAAATCCAAACCACCTAAAATGCCATAAGCCATCTGATGCCACTTATCAAATATACTATTTTTTTCAATTAAGGCAAACGGTAAAGAGAGGTAAGATAACATGTTCTTGTTTGATAGCACTGCTAACTATACAAGCTCCGACTTTATAAGAAACAAGCTTTAATCATGCTATTTCCTTGATATTATGCTACAAGATGCCCAGAATGAATCACAGTAGAGACTGCCACACACTTTCTTTAAAACCTATGATGAAAAGTTGTTACTACTCACTTTACTTACTAAAACATTCTTTTCTATTTTGATGTTCCCAGAGTGAAAAAAAAAAAAATCTGATTAATGTCTCCTTTCCAGCTGAAAGCCAGCTTACCTTTTCCTTCATTTTGCCACAGTCATTTCCTTTACTTTCCTTAAAATTACAGAGCAGAAGTCTTTGCCCATCAATGAAAGCAGCACTGTATCTTGCCGCTTAATTCAATCTGGTTTCTTTAGCATTTTGAGTATAAAGGCATTTTCTGTTGTGCTGGACACTTTCTAAAAGTTCTGTAATTTTATTAACGTTTCCATGATTGTAAGCATTTTACATTTTCGCAGTTACCTGGTTGCACCTGAAGCTTGCTTGAGTTACCTTTACTTGCATATTTTGCTTCTTTTCTAGAGTATTAGGATCTGATGAATACATGAGAACAGATTCTGCTTTTAAACTATGGTGCTGGAAATGCAGACCAACTTCCACAAGCTACAATAAATTTAGTACAGATTTATATTGTAGTAACAGAACAGAAAGTGACCTTTGGCTTCTACACCACCATTTTGCCAGTTTGTATTCATCTGTTTAAGTTAGTTGCTTGTAACTATAGTAGCAGATTATATAGGAAACTTTATTAACAAGTAGGGCTTAGATTATAAACGTTCACAGTTCAGGAAACTAAATATTATTCCCCATGAAACCCTAACATGGGCTTTTTACTATCCTTTCAACATTCAGAATGCAAAAGCTATTTCTGTTTTCCAGCAACAGTATTTTCCTGACTCCTGTGTCTCCTTAAAATATGATGTACTCTACATGACGAACAACTACTTGTTCTGCAAGCAAATAAATGAAAAGTAGACTATTTAATTACTATGGAGGAACAAATTAAATAAAGGGGAAAATGGCACTGTAAAACTACCTCTAAAGTAAAGAAATTACTTATATAGTGGTTTGTGTAATGCATAGTTCTTTCTAAACAGACTGTATTTAGTCCAATTTTTTACCCAAAGTTAAACCCGCAAAATGTAACTTAAGATCAGGTCCAGAAAACAAAGACAAAAGTCCCGAGTGAGACAAAAGTCAAATTCTATTTCATTCTTTGTTCATGTATGAGAATTACTTATATGCAAGCAAGCATACCTAAAGGCATTATTAAAAGAACAAAACCAAATTGGACACTACAGCAGACTGCGCCCAGGATATTATGAATACACTGCTAATAATTAACATGATATGTGAAGCTAAGGTAGAGAGTGTTAGATACAGAATACAGAAAATATATTTAAAATGCAATAAAATCAAGACTAAGCCAGTAAAAATCTAAGCAAACTGAATTATGTAGCAACTGTTGGACAACATGCAGTGTGTTGCCGTAGAGAATGATGACAATGCATTCCTAGTAAATTCAAACAAAAATATTTCTCACAATGACAGAATTGGAAGAGAATAGACTAAAGCTGGCAGGACATCGCTTTTAGCCCGATTTTATTGATATTTACTAATTATACAAAGTTGTATTTTATATAAAAGGCATGACAAAATAGCTATGGAAAATAAGCAGCTATACTAAATAGCCTGTCATTTCCTTTTTCATGAATTGCTATGTCTAATCAACTTTCTTCTAAGTTATTATTTCAAACTGAAGAGCAGTTAAATGAGAATCTTATAGAATTTATGAGTTATTACTAAAAGCAATACATTAGGTCTCCCAAGAATTATGTCATATTAAGACAGTCGAAATTATATTTCTTGCACAGAGATTTAAGAGAGAGCTTCAAGATTTCCGTCCTTTGTCAAGAACATTAGCATTCAAGTTAAAATCTCACTAGCATGCTTAGCTCATTAGGATTGCCTTTTTATAAAGTGCACATAATGCTAGAAGGAAAACACAAGCTTGGACTCAAACTGCATGATCACCACCACTGTCATTTTGCTACCTACTTCTCCCCTTTGCCTTAAAGCTGCACGTACATCACCTCCAGGTACCTTTAGTCTTTTCTCTTCGGTCACATCCTCCTCTAATCCCTCAGTCAGCCTACGAATCTCACCTTGCAACTTCCCTTGTTTTCACTTCCATATTTTTTTTCTTTGCTGCTCAAACCGTTTTGAGTGCCCTCAGCATTCCCACTGCACACCAGGCACTACATGACCCGTTCACACCCTTCCTGGGGATTCACTGGTGTGGGTCTGACACAAGAAACAAAAGCCACAGAAATAATAAACTACTAGCAAAACCAGATCTCTCTGAAGCAGGATCATCCTCTAGAGTTTCACAGGGACTCCTTGTCTGTGTTTTAGTACAGACTACAGATCCCTCAGGGCAAGAACCAACTAATTTATGACATAATTAAAAAACCAACAGCATTATACTAATTCATGCTTCAAAGAGATATCCTGAGATAATGGTACATATCACTCAGCTAAATCTGCAAACAATATGCTATCTATCAAGAACAGCTAACTGTCAGTTCAGGTAACTTCCCAGTCCCACGCATGCAGGTCACTCAGTAATCTGGTCCACTCACACCCATGTTTCACAACATCAACATAGTCAGGGCAGTTTAAGCATCTAATTTACAGGCATTTAAGGTAATCTTGTGGTATTTTCTTTAAATACTTCTAGTAACCGTTTTCACCCACTACAGGGTACAGCAAACAAGAGACTTTAGAAGTTAGCATCCCAGATTGCATGGTGGCAGACGCAAAGCAGGCCCTAAGAGTCTGCTTCAGACACCATGGGATTGTGCCACAGCCTTGGGAGAGGCACTTCAAGGGTCCATCCCCAGCACCCACTGGAGAAGACAGCCTGAGGAACGAGAGGCTTCAACCGAGACAGAGCTCCAGAGGGAGGGTGCTGTCACCCAGGACTCAGGCTGCAGGGTGACGCTGTCCGCACAGTGGGAGATACACCCTGGTGGGGGCACTGAGTCACCAGCAAAAGGAGCTGTGGGAGGAGGTGAACAAACTCTGTAGCACCACAGAGAATAAACAGGATACAAACGGTCACCCCAGAGACCTTGCAAAAGTTACTGGAAGACGTTGGGGTAAGTTTCTTCATGCGGATACTACATGTGTTATCTTTCAGATCTGCTACTCAGGAAGAACTGGCTGGGGCTATGATAATCAAGTGGCACCCTTGGCTGTAACAACCATGAAACAGTGGAGTAGTGAAGGCAAGTAGCAGAACACACAGGCCCTGGGCTTCAGGAAAAACTGGCTGGATCATCAGGGTCTAAGGATGGTGGTTAACGGTTTATACTCTAACCTGGAGGCTGATTACAAGTGAAGTACCACTGAAGCCTATGACACATGTCCAACTTAGTATCTTTACTAATGCCAAGGAGGAAGAGCTGGAACACCCCCCATCAGGTTATGGATGACAGAAAACTGGAGAAACGGTTGATACGCTTGAGGGTAGAGCTGCCATTCAGAGGGAACTAGACAGGCAGGAGAAACGGGCCACAGGAAACTCATTACATGCAATGAGGACAAAGACAAAGTCCAGCACCCATGATGGACTAACCCCCTGCAATGGTTCAGGTGGGGGACTGACTGGCTGGAGAACCAGGAGAACCAGAAAAGTATGTGGGGGTTCCAGTGGACATCAGGCAAAACATGAGCCAGCAGTGTACCAAGGTAGTGATGAAGACTAACAGCATCAATAGGATGTATTGGCCATATCTACAGGAGCACAGCCAGTAGATTGAGAGAAGTGATTACTCCCCTTTACTTAGCACTTGTAGGACCACATTTGGGGCACTCTGGGGACCTGAATACAAGACAGACTTTGATAACCTGGAGGCAAGTTCAGTGGACAGCCACCCAGATGGTCAGAGGCTGGAGAACCTGCTCTTGGAGAGGAGGCTGAGGGGCACAGGCTCATTAAAATTGAAGAGAAACCTAGGACCAGCCTCCCCAGTACCTACAGACAGGTGATTGAGACAGTGGAGCCAGGCTCTTTACAGTGATATATGACAGGAGAATGACAGATTACAGGTATAAACTGAAACAAGAAGTTCTGGCTAGGTATAAGGAAAAAATTCTTCACTACGAGCATGATTTAGCGCTGGAACAGGTCATTCAGGGAGGGTGTGGAATCTTTGTTCTAAGTGGTTTTCAACACGTGGCTGGACAAATCCCTCAGCAGCCCGGTCTAAATTCAGAATGGACCCTGCTTTGAACAGAGGATGGACAAGAGACCTCCTAAGGTCCCTTTCAACCTGACTGAATCTATCTGCAATTAGTATTTTACTTTGGACCAGGAGTTTGCTTTTGAAATGGATCAGATTGTCCACACATACACCAGTTCAGCTTGCACTGCAGTGTTCTATCAGAGCACACAAAATAAATTCCTTTGGGATGAAACTAAACCAAAAAACGTGCATCAGCCACTAATGAGCAGTAGTCCACTGGACGAGGCCAGAGGAAGCCTGAAGTACTCCCCTTTCTCCAAAACACCTATAGTGTGGATGCCAGATGCTCAGTACCCTTTTGTTTTAGGGATGCACTCTATAGTGCCACACTACTTGCTAAAGTGGACATAGTCATATGAAGAGTAGCGGTTTTCCATTTCAGCAGATGAAAAGGAACACATAAATCCCAACTTTTTCACTTTTTGATGCTGACGAACTTTGTCCAAGGAGAGAAATGCATGTTACCTGCCCGCAAGGCTGAATGTATGCATTCTCACTAGAGCTATGCAGAAATCTTTCTGCCCTTCCTAACAGCTCCTCCACATTCAAGTCAAGATCAACAAAGCAGCGTTTTGCCCACCTCAGGTGCTCCTGCACTGGAGGATTCCAAATGGGAGAGAAGAGCAATGAAGAAATGTGAAATGCAAGTCCACATCAAAGTCAGGTGACAGTTCATTCATTTGTTGAACCTTTTGCTGTATATGATTGTTGATAAACAGGAGTTATTTGAAAAAGCCACTGTGAGACTTAAAGTGTTGGTCCACCGAACCGAACATTCAACAGAGATGCTAGTATAACACGGTGTCTTGTAACTCTCTGAAAAAGGCCCACAGAGCATCTCCGAAAAGATCTCTAACAGGAAAATGCCTGAAACTCCCAAGAAAGCAACCTCTCTACACACAGGAATGATTTAACCCCATTAACAGAGGGACACTGTTTCCATTGCAGTGCTCATCAATATATAACCTAATCTCGCATACAGGCTACCTCCTGTGTATCTCAGTGTTTTTATTCTCTAAACAGCTAGGCACCAAGCCTGATTGTGCTTATGGAACTTACTAAGGGGAAACGAAGGAAGACAAGAGCCTGGCCACCAACATTTCCTGAACATGGAGCTTCATAAGTAGTCGGGAGTGAATGAGCTGCAGATTGCGCATGGCGCCGGAGACCACCCTTCTCCTTATCAAACCACACACTTCATGGAAGCATCTGGATATGAATCACCCTAGAAGAATGCCACTTTAACCGCCATAGCTCACGCAATTTCGGAGCCCATAGAAAAAAAAATAAACCAATGCAAAGAATATTTTTATTTTAAAACCAAATGACATATTTAAAATGTCTAACATTAACCTTAACTCCTACTGAAAAAATAAAAGCACAGTCCTCAAAGTTTCAATCTGGACTAAATTTTTTATGGATTGGATCATACTCCATCTGCTGCTACTTGAGGAAAAGAACTAGCTGGTCAGTTGATCATCGTATCTACTGTAAGGCTGCTCTCCTTTACAAAACTGAAAGGCAAATCTCGTTCTTAACACAGAACTCACCAATGGCCTTTGTATAATGCCTGGCTCCAAGTAACAGCTCTGGAGCTCTGTACCAGAATGTCACCACAACTGGATCCAAGTCTGCCAATGGCTTCAAAGGTGAGTTGAACAATCTTGCAAAACCCATATCAGCTGTGGGGGTAGTGGAATTAAAAAAAAAAAACAAACATAAGAACATTTAAAATTTTAATACAAAAACCAGAATTTAACAGTATTGCCAAAAAGCAGTTATAACAAAAGCTCAAAAATCTTAAAACTTACAAATCAAAGTTTCTAAGAAAGCAACAAGTTGCTCATAACAATACTGGGCCAAATTTATCTAAGGCTAAATTCCATTTACTTAATAAGACTATGAAAGACAATGTTTGACTTAAAGTGTTTTCTTCATGGTACTGTAAAACTTCACATAACACAGATGCCTGTTTATTTAAATAGAACTGTAACCTGATTAAAGTCAACAGTAGTAGGTCTCTAATGCACGTTTTCTCTTTTATTTTTATATACGTTTACAAGATGGTGAGCCCTTGTGGCTGCTATATATTTACTCAAAGTGCAAAACCAAAATGACTGCAGTGCAGATTGTTTTGCACTATTTTTCAAAGTATGCCTCCTACTTTATTTGGAAGAACAAACTCCAGAATCAGGAAAACATTTTAACTGTGAATTCATGAAATCAGTGAGTGTACACTGTTACACAGGTGTATTTTAAATGTAAGCATTCATTTTACATAACTCAAAAATTCTCTCTAGAAACAAACTTGTAAGTAACATTAAGAAATACTAGATGGGAAAGTACAAAATTTGGGTATGTATTCAAAACCACACATTTTAATCCAGGTCTGAAGCTTACCTTTTACAGAACTACACCTAAATCTTTCTGCTTCCAAAGTTATAAAATTCCAAGTATAATTTTCTTGCACTTACCCATACTAATACAAGCATATGAATCAAAAATGGTTAGCTGAACATTTTCAAATACAACAAAAGTTGATTAATAGAAAAGAGGTTCTAGTATATTACTACTTCTTGATGATTGCCACATGCTTTATTAAAAAAAGTTTCTATCCACACAACTGAGGTTTATGATCTGCACAAATAATTAGAATTTGGATAAAGATCACCACAGTTACATGTGTTTCCCACCTTGATGCCGAATAACCTTTTGCATAGCAAGCCTTTGGAGCTCTACAAACACGTGCATTGATGTTATTTATATAAAAATAATTAAGAACAAATACAATTTAGAAGTAACAATGTTATACTAAGCATAGTAGAAGTCAAAAGAACCCTGGCCATAGCCATTGTTCTCTGTGCTTATTACTTTCTTGTTTCTTACAGATGCTTTTATCTTGCCAGATGTCCTTGGCAAGCTTTATAAATGTCTAATAATATGTATGGAATCTCTAAGCTTATAAACCCAGTGAATGAGATTTAAAATTGAACTAGATGTTGTGCATACATACACTCAAAGAGTAATGAAGATTTGCTTCTATCTTACACTGAAGATGCAATTTTTTAAGTCATTCCTTAGTTGTACAATGAAATTTTCTCAAAATGTTTACCTATTTTGACTCTTCCTCTTTCAGGACCTTCACCCATTACCAGAATGTTTGCTGGTTTCTGGAAAACAAGAAGCAGAATATTTACTTGACCAGACTTTTATGACTATCTTCAAGAATAATAAAACCACGTACATTTATTTTACAATGAAAACATTTCTATAAATACCCTTACAAGTCTAAAATTACCATACCTTTACGTTTTGCTGACATTTTGTTTTTACCCCTAGTAACCAGTTTCGCAATTAGAAAAACAGTACTTTGACATTTCACAATAAGAAATACAATCTTTAATTAAATTTGCATTTCCACTTTTACCAGAATGATCACGTTCATTGGTGAGTTTTTCTTCTACAAGAAAATTTTATACCAGGCTAACTACCTTTGCTAGTGTAACTTACTGAAAATTATGCCAAATCTTGGTATGCAAATGCACAGATTTGCTTTTGTTATCATCACATATAACTACATTTTTAGAGCTGTGATTGTTTTTTAGTATCGGAATGATAAAAATCACATTGGCAAAAGCATTTTTTTTCCACAAAGTAAGTTGATTTCATGCTATGAGAATTCATTTAAAACAGGAATACACACAGACAGCTACATCCATAAGGATTTGACAGTGTAGACAGCAGCTTTACAAGCAGAACAAAATCTTTATAGGCATTTTATGCAATCTGCAGTTGTTTGTAACCAGCCGCTTGTGAACACCACATAAAATCTGCACATGACATCATGGCAATTGTTCTGCAATTAAGATCTTAGTTCCCTCAGACATCAATAGTCATTCCTTGGAAGCTTTTCCCCCCATTGTGTTAACAGCTGTGAAGAAGTAAACAAGATTGAAAACATTAAGTCATTTGAATGAAGAGATGCATAACAATTTGAAAGCAGAATTTTTGGAAGGTTCATCCAAACATTAATTACATTTAAAATCACTAATGCCTGAAGAGGTCTGCTCGAGCAGGATATGTTCAAGAATCTGAAAGTGATGTCCAGAAAGCCAACATCAGAATCTCATTTAATTTCTCAGTTCCTAACACTTGCCACTATTTACCTGAAACAAGACACTCAAACTAGGGTTACTAATTTGGCTCAAAATTGCAAATCCTTAGCTTTTTTTGAAAAAAACCCCAACCAACCAGCCTATTCCTTCTCCTTCCCCCCAGGAAGCCATTCTCCCTTCCCACCTCACCCCCAGTGCTAGACATTCCCTCTTCCTTGGCTCCAGCCACAGCCTCCCTTTCCAACCCTGCTCCAGATGCCATTGCCTCTTTTACTCCTTTTTTAATCTCGGGATAATTCTTAACACCATCCCTGACTTCTCATTCCCCAATATATTTCTGGAACCCTTCAAGAGAGAATATGCACTCCCTTCTTGGAGAATGCAATAGCTATTTTAATTGATCTTGAGTAAATGCTTACCAGCAAATCTAGGAAAGATGAATGTGATGCTTGCTGTTAGCTAATGTTTAATGATAAAGAAATCAACACTTCGAGGCAAGTGGTCAAACGCTGGTTTTACATTTATGTATTACCCTGAATTGAATATTTTTGAGAACAGAACTATCCCATTCTGCATATTTAGAAGCCAGGCAACAAGGGAAACATGCAGGTTCACACTACACTTTCCCTCTGTTAGAAATCACATAGCTAAAATTGTCCCAACCAAGACAGCAAAATCCCAGTTTCCTTGTCAAAATTCTTCCCTAAAATCCTGCCTAGCAACCTTGATTGAGAGTTGAGTATGAATCAAAACCACTTCAATAGACCTTTACATTCAGTATTGGATTTTAGGCACTATAAAATGCATTTGTCATGTGAACAGAGCTGATAAAAATGTAGTTACTGCACTGATTTCTAGGTTAGTTTTTCTATAGAAGAATTATATTGTCAGAGATAAACTGTAGGTAACATCAGGAGGTGTACTAAGATAAAATTTAAAATCTAAGTGCAGACAACAGGATTCTCAAAACAAAACCTCTCGTAAGATTAATATTTTGCCTGTAATATTACAAGACTCTTCAACCAGCAATTCCTTCATAGAAAAAAGTAAATTTTATCTGCTGACATAAACCACAATATTCATAGAATAATTCAAGTAGGAAAGGGACCTCTGGAGATCATCAAGTCCAACCCTCTGCTCAAAGCAGGGTCAACTACAGCAGATTGCTCAGGCCTGAGTCCAGTTGGGTTTTAAACATCTCAGGAATGGAGACTCCGCAGCCCCTCTGTGAAAACTCTTCCAGGGTTTCACCACCCTCACAGTAAAAAAAGGTTTTTTTGTACATTTAATTTATGCCCATTGCCTCTTGTCCTGTCACTGGACAGCCCTGAGCGGAGTCTTGCTCAGTTTTCTTTACTCCCACTTATCAGGTATGTATACTCATTGGTAAGATCCCCCCTTAGTCTTGTCTTCTTGAGGCAAACACTCCCAGCTCCTTCAGCCTCAAGAAAGACACCCCAACCCCCTAAGCAACTTCGTGGCCCTATACGCACAGGGGATACACTAGGTTAGAATCTATGGAAGCAATGAACTTGCCCGTTTCTGTATTTTTAAGCCAGAATGTTTTGAAGAGATGTTGTTCCATTTAAAATTTAAATCTGTACTAATATTTAATCCACTGAGGATCAGAACCCTGCTCAGGCAGCCAGCAGAGAAGCACACTGATTTATAAACTTAACAAGATTACACATCCATTAGCTCTGGTGAATCTCTCAATCTGAGAGAGTCACAGCAGGGAGATAGAGGGAAAACAGAGAAAGAATAAAAAGTGAAACAGTTGCAAACTTAAGTCTTATTTCCAAAAGAGCAAGTGCTTTTCCTGAGGCACCACCACCAACGTGGAGACGACAGGCGTGTTTCATGGTTGGCATGAAATCCCCCCCCCCGATCTGCAGACCTCTGTGGCTCAGTAACAGCTTGTATTGCAGCAGCTTCCTGCGAGGTGAGATGTCTCCATTCAAACCTGTTCCTTAAGTCAGAAGGAGAACACACCTGAACTTGCTTCTTATTTCCCACACAAGCAAATTACTGCTTGGTTATCAGTTACTAAAAAAGATAAGAACTTTCAGAGTTCCTTTTGCTAATCAGAGCTGTTCTGGTTAGGAAAGCATTTCCAACCAAATGTATGCTGAACCAGTCATTGAGTAACACTAACCTGATAGGACCCATCTTTCTGAGATGAGACAAATGATATCCAGCTCCTTTGCCCAAGAGTTTTTATTTAATAAAAATAAACAGTTTCAGAGGAGCTTAAAACATAGGCTACATGTTCTGTGGCTGTTTCATACAGTAATGGCTTTAATGCTGTGAAGTAAAACTCCTCACCTCCCCAGAGTCATCACGCATCACGATGGACAAGCCAAGCTGAGAGCAACCAACCCAACCCTTGTGGAGCAGGGGTGCTTCCTCGGGGCCTTGGCTAAATGAGCGGCACCAAGGCACTTCAGGTGTTCATGGACTAAGGAAAGACTTTGGGTTATTTCAGAGATCCTCAGGAAAGTAGGTAATGAACATTTCCATCATGAGGTAAGAGGACTGCTGAAGGGAATGCAAACAACTTCTGCTCTTTGGAGAAGGGAGAACATGTTAGTCTAATCTCTGGGTATATGCAGGATTTTAAGGACATCAAAACATTTTACTCTGAGATAGTCACTTTATAGTCTACTACAGAATTACAGTTAACATAATATAGTACTGGACGGCTGCAAAAATCAGATTAATAAGTGGGAATCCAGCACCAGTCTAGTTCCTGAAACAAATCTTACTGCTGTCCACACAATGAAGAAAATGGGGTTTTAGGTGGAAGAAAACAAGAAGGCCCAAGAAGCTAAGAGACCGAAACCTGACACATGCTTAGAGTAAATAGCCTCTTTCCAAGAGGACTGAATTTTATTCAAGGAAGTTTGAGAAGCACTGCTTAAAAATATTAACCCACTCATTAGTAAAGGGTGAGGTAACTCAACAAGGACTACACTTCTGAGCCCATTACATCCCAATTAATACTCTATTTTCCTCAAACTCTCCCTTTGCTGAGAACACAAAACACCAGATGGGAAGCAAAGCGACGCTGCTGTGTCTCCACCTATCTAGTTGCTATAGAAACAACAGAAACAGTAAGAGTTAGGAGTCTCACACTTAAGATCAGCTATAAAAATTAACAGAGAAACCACTTTGAGAAATGCAGTTGAGGTTTGACTGTCTAAAGAATGTTTTCAAAAAGAGCAAGGTCAACAGTAACAAACAACTGGAGCAAAAACCTGAAATACCTGCCAAAAGGGATGTAGATGGCAACAGTTTAATGGGTTCTTTACAAGTAATAAGCATGGATAATGTATTTACTTTTCTACATCAGAGGGAGAGTGGGAATAAAGTGATTAACAGATCTTGGTGGAAGAGAAATGAAAATGTTGGGCTGAAAAGTATGTTTTCATAAATAAGAGAAGTATCATGAATGGGACTCATGGGGACATCCATGTTTTCTTAATCAATATGCTTTCTATTTAAATATTTAGACAGTAGATTAGAATAAAGGTTGATGGAAAAGAAACCACCTATGGTTTTGAAAGAGCATAACGGGTCAAAACAGGAACAACAGCCTAACAATAGATGGCAATACTTCAGTTTTAATGGTTATTGCTGTTATCTCCTTAAGTGCAGCGGTGACAGAATTCTTAAGAGATTTGGTGCAGAATTACATTCCTGTGAGAAAACGTCCATAGGGACACACCACTTTCCATACACCATTCTTTATTGTTTATAACCAAACCAATGTGTTTCCCTTTTGGAATGTAGCACTGGACAAAGAATAAAACTGAAATTAAGAGGCTTCTATTGTAAAAGATACTGCAAGTCTTTTAGATAAAAGCGCTCTCCACAATTAAAGAAACTGGCTTTTGATGAGGTCTTTTCAAGTCTCAATTATTTAAAAAAGCAATTGCAAACAGCACAGTGTTGATGTATAGATGCGCTTTCAATTCAAAAGCCAAAAACAAGAGTAGTGGTGATTTCATCTTAACTTTTGGCACACCGATCCACAGATGACAAAGGTCCTAAATGAGATGACCCAGCGTTCCACTCCGCTGGCACTGCTCAAAACACCACTGAGCCTTTAAGTTCAGGATTAAGAGGGAGCTGAAGATTGCTCACAGAAGTTTGCAGATAAAGCTTTTGCTCTTTTCATCCACAAGGAAATGTAGGCACTTTCCTGCCTTAAGTCAATGCTATTCAAACCCAGACATTGTTTTCAGATCAATATACTGGCATACTGGTACTAACGCTTTTGATAACAATTGATCTGGTTAATGCAGGATTTAAAAAAGAAATGGTTCTAAAAAGATTTTATTATGCACTGCAAGCCTCCAAATCATTATCACTTCCATTCGCATTACTGCCATAAATTGAAAACTGTATAGAAAATGTGTTATCGTTATTTCCCTCTCCTTTTTTAGAAAACTGTTTGGTCAACATTTTTCTGATACTGAAGCACTAGACAAAGTATACCATATAGAGTAAAGTATCTTCACATCTGCTTCTCTTTACAAGTCTTACATACTGTGAACTGGTATTAGAGTCACTGCTCTGATTACACAGTATCACTTTCAACTTGTTTTTATCAGTTGCTATCCTTAACTTTAAAAAAACCTCCCTATTTCATTAAAAATTTTGCCTAGATGTGTAAATCCATACCATTTTCTTCCACTGTTTCTCTATTCTGTTAAAATGATTGACCTTGCAAAGCAGTATCATTAGCAAATCTCATCAATATATTTATCATTATTTTAAATTAATAATGTTTCTAGAAATATTATCAAACTGAGCAAGGCTAAAAAGAAAGCTGATTACTGCAGCACATGATCTAAAAAGGCAGTAAAAATCACAAGGAATGCAAAATACTTTGAAATAGAACATTGTTCAAATGAAATAAAAAGTTGTTTAAATCTAGAAAGCATTAAAAAAAGACGCAGACACATTAAGTATTTACTTAATTTCCTCAATTTACTTATATGGCAACACAGGAAGCAAAGAGTTTTTTTTAGCTAAATTTAAAAAAAAAAAAAAAAAAATCAGTCCAAAAGTTTTTGGAATAAAAAGTGAAAATACAAATGCAGACACGTAAAATTTTATAGCTAAGTGTCACCAGATGATTTCTATCTTTCAATTAAAAAAATGTACTTGATCATCATCAAAGGAATATCAGTGGCAACAAACCCATTTTCAAATGTATTCATAGCATGTAGGAAACTAATTTAATGCATATTATCATATTAATAAATATGTTTATAATGCATACATGGTAACAGTTATTTTATCTCCACTCTTGCTTCTTATAAAAATAATTTAAAAATGAAACATATACAGAACTGATAAAGACATAGAAATGTGTGCCACTGTTTGAGAGGAAAAAAAATCTTTTGCATGATTCTGAGAGATGGAAACTGGATATTCCATTATAAGCCATGGTGTCAGATTATGTTAGGGACTTAGGTATTTCATAGCTACTGAACTGATATGGTCAAAATAATCTTTAATTCCAGATACCAGAAATTCTAACAGCAACTAGAAATGCAGAATCTATCTCAAGCTCTGGAACTCATGGTAAGTTGCTAGAAGTAGGAACAATCTGTACAGAAGATATCAGAAATATTTCTTTGGAATGCCCTCGATAAAGATTTTGGTTAAGCACATTCCTCGCCTGTATCCATTACATGTTGAGAGGGGAAAATTACTGTTTTCATACCGAAGCTAGCTACCAAAGAAATCCTTTCCTGTTTATATATTCTTATAAAACTTCTCTATGCACAGAAAGCAAAAGAAAACAGAAATACTAAAATTATGCCTACAGTGCAACCACAGATCTTCATATATTTAAAAAAAGTCCCGAAAGAAACTCAAGATTATCTAGAAAAGATGTGACTATGCAGGGTTCATTACAGACTGATTTAAAACAGCCCATGACTCTGGATACTCTTTGGAGAATGAGCCAAAAATCATACAATGCTTTGGGCTGAATGGGACCTCTGGAGATCATCTGGTGCTCAAAACAGGGATGCCACCCTCTCAACACAGTACCAACTTCAAAGATAGAACCGACTTTGCATCTGCGTCAGGTTGCTGAGTGTGATAACCAAGGGAGCCGCAATTCTCCAAGGACAGAGGTTCCTCAGCCTTTCTGGTGGGCAACCCCTTGCACTGTCTGACCACTCTCATGACAAAAAATTGTTTTCCATCACCTAGTCAAAATGTCTTTTGGGGAAATGGGTGTCTGTGGGTGCATGGGTTGCATGTAATGGGTACACACCTCTTAAAATGGCTTCATTTCTACAACCTCCCATTAACGCCCCTTCCTCTCCATACCTCTTAAAATGACTTCATCTTCCTTACAACCTCCCATCGGGCAGTTAAAGTCCACACTGAAAACGCCGCATGCTGCTGCGTGCAGTGGCAGTAAAGCTGACACATGCAAGGCTATCTCCCTCACCCTGTGATACTCCTATTGCACCTTTGGCTGAACGGTTACAGAGCTGTAAGTTTAACACTGGAAATACATATTTGAGATGACAGCTTCAGCTTAGAAGTCCATACTCCAGAATGCACTCACTAAAAGTGTATTTTACCATGGGAAAGAAAGACCTTCCCCCCTGCCCCCCCTTCATTTGAACCAAATCACATCTAGTCCCATATAGACAAACTACCTAGAACGTTCTAGTCAAGTTGCTATGCCTTCTGTTACTCACGTATATTACCATCCTTATGATAATTACATCAGTGGTCAGGTAAAACATTCATTTATCTGTTTTACTTCATTTTTCACAGGTTGGATGTTCTTGGCAGGTAATTAAGTATATATCTCAACTGACATTAATTCTTTAAATTCACACCCCTCAGCCCTGTCCAGGCACTCCCCCAAAATGGTCAAAACATCCATATTCCTTGCAAGAATGCTCTGCTTCAAAATAAATTTGAAACAATGGTTTCTTAGGCAGTTGCTAGAAAAGATACTTAATTTATAAACACAAGGTGTTTGATAGTTGTTGAAACGGGAAAAGACTATTTACCAAACTCTATTTCCTGGTTAATCAATGGATAATGTAGTTGCAGTTATGTCACTGGAAAACAGACTGCAAACACAAGGGGAGTGTGAAATAAGAGTAATCACAGGAGGAGAATATAATTCCAGGCTGCGTAAAAGTTCAGAAATGAAAAAATTTTCCTTTCACACACCATTTCTTTCAGGTTTCTTATGGCTGACAGAGCATTAAATTACTGCAAGACAAAAATGAAAACTCCAGACAACTTTGGACACCGGGCATTGCTTCTATTATAACAATCTTCACAGCGTGCTAGTGTACCAGTGGTTTCACCCCAATCAATGACAATGCAGTTCAAGTGAAAAAGAAAAGAATGAAAAAAACCCTCACATTAGGAGAATGCCAAAACATTTGACACAAATTAAATTTTATGTTGCTATGCAACATTATCCAAAGCATTCTGCTGGTGCTAGCGCCGCAATAGCATATTTGAACTTAAAATGTTACATGCAACCTTGAGAAGGACAAAGAAGGGGGAAGATGGGAACAAAGAGGAAAAATATGATCATAAGTTATCAACGAAAAATAAAATGTCATACAGCAAATGTTTAAATAATACACTGAATTCACATTGTCCCTGGGATTTTCCACACATTACAGTGCACGCTCCAGCAAAATTCCCAGGAAGCTACTCAGCAATCATCTAGGGCCTTATCTTTAGACCTTGCCTGGGCTCTTTGGGAGCGCCAAGGAAAGCACAGGACAAGACAGATTGCTCAACCTCTGCTCCCCCATTTCTGAGCAGTGCAGATGTGCAGGCCCATCGCGCATGGGAACAGAAGAAAGACTCATCTCAGAAAATTCAGAAGAACATTCTGCTTTTTAATATATTACAAAGAGGAAATTGAGAAATAAATTTCACTCCACGAAAGCACAGTCAAACTCTTCCTCTGTCGGGGCTTCAAGAGACATCCTGAATGCCCCAAGACACTGCAGTCAAGCCAAGCCTATACAGCTCTGCCGTCAAGGCCTTATTAGATATTCTTCATGCACGATCTTTACTCAGAGTAACTACCCAAAGGCAAATAAACTGAGAAGATATTTGCACGTGTGAAACATTACAAACACTACCACTTTCTTCTCCTTTTTAAAGGCAAATGCTAAGAGACAGCAAGTCTGACAGAACACTAAACATGAGAAAGGCTACGACTGTACTAACCTTGGGACTAGAATTTGAGAGGAGGTGGAAATGAGATGATGAGATTCTCACCTGTTCCCGCTGTTGGAACTCTTCACTTATTTACATTACTTTGTTTCTGCTACAGTAGCAGCATGAAAATTAGATACCGTAATTGCTGTATCTGGTAATTCTTTCAGTTGCAGCACTAAATTCCACCATTGCCAAATCCTAGTATTTGTTTCATACAATATTCTGACTACTACTCCTGGTTTAGTAGGGTTATTAAGACAGAAGGATGAAGCCTCTATCCAATCAAAGGACAAATGACTGAAAGTGAGACTGCTGACACTGTCATAAAACATTTTGTTAATTGCCTTTCACAAAGTATCTTTGGCAGTAAAACTCCAATACCTCCATTCCCCTGAGAGTCTGGTAGAGTCAAAGAATTAACAAAGCTTTTCTGACTGCAATAAATAATATGGTACCAAATGAATAGATATAAATGCAACCCATTTTCATTACAAACCAGCTTCTGCTTGGATAGCTTAGATTGACTGAATTAGGTTAAAATATTAGAAGTCCTTTAATGGAAATGTCAAAGGAGGAACAGAATAAGAAAAAGGTAACGTGGTTATCTAGAGAGGTTACTTTCATGTTGAGTGAGTCTTAAAGGGCCCTTTTTGTCTGCACACAGACACAAGAATATAGCTTAAGGGTCTCAGAACTACAGAATACATTTCTTTTAGTACTATTGTAGGGTATAAACTTACCAAAAGTAAGTTTTAGAAGAAAAATATTTAGGAAAAAACCAATAAATACATTAAATTTTACAGGATTTTAACAATCAAAGGTTTATGTCTAATAACGTTTCATATTGTTTAATTAGCTTGTCAGTTTATTACATACATTATTTTGCAGCATTAAGCTACATTATTTATGCACTTTTCATATATGCTCTTTTCCTATGCTTAGAATCTCAGGGGAAAAAACAATGAAGACCCTCTCTCCTCCCCACTTATTTCATGCTGCGTCTAAAGACTAGAAAATCTAATCCTTATATGATCAATACTAATGTCTGTTATGCTACAACATCAACTTCTCTTTTGCGTGGAAAGAATTTACAACATAAGCCCAATCTTTCTATGATCCTTCTCAGAGTACATTCTTGAAGCAAGCTCTTGGGTTCCAATATTTGCAGGGATAAGTTTTTCTTATCTTTTCACTTTCTCACCATGGTTTGTCCAGCAGATCAGTGTTTAGGCTTCAGAAAGAAATGTTATCACCCTAATACAAGCCTTGATGCCTACAACAATATTAATTGGGATTTAACAGTCCAGTGGACCACAGGGTCTCAGACTCACCATCCAGCTATCACGTTCTGGGTGACTTATTAATATATCAGTTGAGGCAGCACAACCTCACATGGCTTGCAGTGGAAAAAAGCAACCGTGGACCACAAAGTGAGCGGGTGCACAAAGTACCACTGCTTGGCTGACACATTCATTACAAAT
>NW_009260598.1:181340-232033 GCF_000687185.1 Egretta garzetta | reverse complement strand
TCCCCTGGCCCCAGATACAGTTCATGGTAAAGCAATTCAGGAAACTGAGGAGCAAGGGAATTGCTCTGAGGGCTCTGACTTTTAAGGAGCCGAGCACCAATAGCCAGGTTCTCTAGCAACAGTTATACTTCACTATGATGATCCTCTTCAGCCTTTTTAGGCTATCTTCATGTACAAGAAAAAGTTAGGCAGAAGTAACAAAGGACGTGTTTAGAGAGAGAGAGTCATAATATTTCTACTTGTTTTCCAAAGCCTGAGATTTATACATTACCTGCCAGTTTTAGATACTCCCACACACAAATGAGATTAAGAGATATTAAGCAGTACATCTGTGTGTGCTTACATTAATGATGACTTAAAAATATTTGGTATTGAGAAACATTATACATGTATGCACCCTCCATAAAATTTAGAAGAATAATGCATTCCCCTTCTGGTCATTTCATCAGTAAATGTTATGGAAAGGAGCCTAATGTTCAGCTGGCATTCAAATTTTTGTGGTATTCCTTCTGTAGTATAAGCTCCAATCTTCACTGCAGCATAAGCCCAGTCTGACAATAAAGGTCTATAGGGTCTAGATCTGGCTGAAGAATTGAAGAGCTAATGCTTAAATCAACAGTAATTCAGAATTATCAGCATCTCGGAACAATTTGAAACCTTCTCATCAAGGCAGTTCTTCAGATAAATTAAAGGTTATATGTACTTAAGCAGATTTTCCACCAATTCAAAATAATGTTCCAACAGGCCAGGCTGGAACAAGCATAAGCCATTTGAATCCAGAATGTATTTTCATTAACAGCCACAAACAACTGAAAGTTATAGATCTAGAATACTGCTATTCCAAACATGAGTGAACACTGCCTAGACAATAACCCAATTCAAGTATTTTACTGTTTATTTATGCAACGCTTCTTGTAAAAAAAAGGGCAGAATGGGTAAAGTAGCAAACAAATGGCTCTTGCTTTGGAAAGCTCGAATCAGAGAGGCCAGTGCAGCAACAGGGCACAGGCACGAACGCAGAGCGGTGCATGTTGCGTAGGGAAGAATCAGCAGTTTCACAGAGAGGGCTGAGGGGGGTGGTGTCAAGGAGGGAGAGAACCTGGAGAATGGTAACCAGAGAGGTTCTTTCAAGCAAAGACCAACCCATAAAACAGAGATGGCAGGAGCAAGGGACAGAGACCAAGGGAAGTGTCTGCAGCCATAAGCAGAGCTGGTGGAAGCTGGGAAAGGTTAACGGTTGGACTTTAGGATCTTAAAGGTCTTTTCCAACCTAAACCATTCTATGATTCTATGAAAGGTATATGGGCAATGGGGAAAAAATTGGCTCGGAATACAGAGGTTAAAAACCTGAACTTGGTTCAAGAAAAAAACCACTATTTAAAGTTAAGATTTAATATGCCAACAAAAAAGTTATGGAGACCACAAATTATCTTTTAAGAGTCTTGAGCATTTATCCTGGTTACTTAGCTGCTGTATGTATAGCCCAAGATATTTAAGTTTTCTTGTCTTGGAAAAGAGAAATATTTTTGTTTCTCATATACCACAGTATTTACACAGCTTGATAAATACAGATTTTCAGTATTTTTGTTTTTAACATAAACCAGTCTCACTTTGTGGAATGGCATTTGTGATTTGTGTTTTAGTACCAACAGTCACAGCCTAAGACAAGCTGGAAGCAGAGGCTGTTAAGTAGTGTTACGTACCCTGCTGTCTTGGGCACGAGAAGTATTTTTCCCTACCCGTAACTGCTGCTATGGTTTCCAGGTTTTCACTCAGAAAAACATCACTTCCTTACGCAGAAGAGTTTTTCTTCCCGCAGAATACTTTGCAGCCATTCATTTCAAATCAGCACCTCCAAACTTTCAAAAGAAAGATTCTGCAGATATCAAGGCAAAGTATGCTGGGGACAACAAAGGAAGATTCCTAAGTCCACAACACTGTCACTTCAGAGCTGTGAACACTGCTCCCTCCTTTCCACCCATGAATACCTTACTCGCAACAAATTAGTGTTTGAGAGTAAAACATTCACAAGACTTGAGGCATGCTATTCTTGAACCTAAAAACCCTGGCCACAAAGAGCTCACACGGCACTTTGATGCCAGTGGGAAATGCATGGACCCCTCGTACATTTGCTTGAATAACCAAATGCTGTTGGCTTAGTGCTTCTCAACAGCATAAACGAGCTGCGAGATCCTACTTAAAAAATGGATTTGATATATAGATCTCTCCATTAAAGTCATGGTTACATTCTTAGTATTTTCTACAGGCATTTACACGTGCAAAATAACACATCTGGAGTAGCCTTAGAAATTTGTGCAGCTAGATGAACAAATTAATTAGGCTAAGCAAAAGTGTAAGTTGCCAGCACCTTCACTAACATGTGGGTAACTGCCATGGGCACACTCTTATTGTGCGGTATCCTGCAGCATGCCCTAAGTAGCTTGCTCCTTTTCATGAAAGAATAAAGGTATCTATTATTTACCACAGGATACCGCTGGTAGAAGTGTGCCCACAGGCAGGTAGAGCAGCCAAAGGGTTTAGAGTTCATATTCTCACTTGCAGTCACAATGAAGTTGCCTCCATCAAGAAAACGTGCTTATACTCCGACCTGCAAGTCTCAGAAGAAGAGGTTCCTCAGTTTAGAGACTACACATACGATAACCAAGCTGTAGCAGAGCAGTGGAGAAATCTCTCTAGATTAATGAGTTTATCTGTCTGCCCTGATTTCTTACTGTGTTTACAAAGTCAACACAAGATGGAGGCAATGACATTTTGTCAAATTCATTATTATTCCATCAAGACTTCCGTAATATTTATGGCAGCTTTCCAGCCCTCAAATCGAAAATAACCCAGGTAAGATAAAGAAGAGTGTTTCTATTGAGCATATTTGATATAGTGACTTGAAGTGTTCATAGAAATTACTACAGTTTATTAAAAGCTGCACAGTAGCTAGTAAAAGATTAATCTTCTGTCCTGAAACTGTATGGATTTGTGAATGTAAAACAGAAGAAAAAAGATGTTGAAACAAACAATGATTGCAACCAGGTCAGAGTAATTTAGGCAAGAAGCAAGTAATTTCTTCTTGTACATTTCTGAAGAAAGGAAAAGAAATTTTTTTAAATAATTGTATTAAATATTTACTTTAGTCTTTAGTGTAACTTACTTACAACATAGCATTTCAGATTCTAAAAGTTTGTTTCTATAGTGTATTGCTAGTATCTTCATTTTTATTTTACTACCTAATAAAAATGCATCAAAAGGTAATTATGCTAACAGATGCTTTCATGAACAAATACACTAGCTATTAGTATTACTTGCCCTCATTAATGCAAACCAAAAGCAATTCTTGGCAGGTTATAAACAGGTGGTGCTTAAATATTTTAGGTAGCCAACTTAAGACAAGGTGTGGGAGTCTGATTGTTAACCGCTTTTGAAGGTTAGGCTCTTTCCAAATGACATATGCAGCACAAAACCAAAAAAATCATTAAATCATCTTAGAAAAATTTAACCTAACATTTCAGCATTTATTTATTTATTTATTGGCTTGTTCATGTCTTTGGAGTTATTTGCAAAACTTTTGTAATTGTTCTATCGTAAGCATCAAGACCCCTCTTAGATATTGAAGTTGCTGTACTGTAATACCACATGGAAGAGCTAATTAGTTATTGACTTGGAATGCCTACAGCCAGTTTTCAGCACCAACTATTAAAAGGTTTTTCAATCAATCACCAATCGAGGCCAATTCTGGTCTGAAGTACGTGGTTGAAGATTTTCACACATTTACAAACTTGCTGTGCAAAATATCTGCAAGTCATTTAATCGCTATATGGGATCAGCTTGACACCTCCAAAAACCCCACAGTCAGTAATACATACACTTCCAATAATCTAACTAACACAAACATTTCTGGAAAGTTGATTTTTTTGTTGCTGTTGATTTCTTTTTTAATTTTTAGAGTGTAAGGACAAAAAGCTATCTGCTATTTAAAAAAAAAAAAAAAAAGCCTGCCAAACCCAAAATGGATAAAACCCCTTTTTTATTTTGTAAAGGATTTTCCCAATAAACTCCAAATGCTTTACAAGAATTGGATATAAACTAAGACATGTCAGAACTATAAACTGCAGTAGCTTAAACATATATGACTATGATCACACTATTCATTCTTAAAGCTACTGATGGAAGTTAAAAGCCAGAAGATAGAGAGGAAAGATATGGTACAATTAATTTTGAGTGGTGAAACAAAGAACTGGTTTGGGAGGCAAAAGCCTAAAGAAATCAGGTCTCAACATCTTTTCTAAGGCAGAACCACCACAGCAGGGACCATTACCAATTTCAGAATCAGAAGACCCTTAGGTTTTAATCAGTTTCTGAAGTTTTTTAATGAGTGTGGTATTTTTAACAAGAACTTAAAATAAAGGAGGGTCACTCCACCTGGAATAAGTGAGCTTTTCCCCCTTGTGTTGGCCAAGGTATGAAACTTGGTGTTCTACCTGTACCAGCCACTGCAAAACTCAAAGTTGCAAAGGCCAAAGGGAGGAGCAATAATTAAGGTTGTGAAGATGAAGAAGGAGGAGTATTTCAGGAAAGTCAAAGCTGAGTCAAGGTTATATGAGTAATGTTAAAGAGGTGGCAAAAGGCAGATCAACAGATATGGGAACGTGGGCAGAGGAGCAGGAAGCTGGAAGCAAATGAAAGACTTGCGTCAAGAAAGAAAACAGAGAAGAAGAGTTGTAAAGAAGGCTCTACGTGCCAAAAACAAAATCTGAAATAGTTCAGAACTAATTATAATATTTTTCCATTCAACAATTATCCCTTTTTTAAAAATGAAAGGCAACCTGCGTAGACATGCAGTGGCTGCAAGATACCGCCAATTCCTGAGAAATGTTCTGTGATTCATGCCAAAAACATGAGCATATTAAAGGGTGGCAGGTCAAGCTGCTCCATTTTTTTTTTTTAAATTATTTTTTTAAATTAAACAACTCCAAATACATAGTACACTTTCAAAGAAAGACATGATTGTCCTTGCTACAGCAAATTTGCCCCAATTTACTAGGAAAAATGCCTATGTTTTTAGTGCTAGAGGTTTATGATTTACCTTACTGTTGCTGTTGCCAATAAGTCCTTGGACATTCTCACAAAACATCAAGTGCTAAAATGCAAATAAACTCCCTGTGGGAATTTTTATTTTCTTTTTTCAAACTGCATAAATAAGCTAGGCAGCCAATTCCCGTTCCTCAAAGCCAGATTATGACTTTTGAAAAGCCTACTGTGCAACGAAATACCTTTCAGAAAACCCCTAGCTTTCAGAACACGCCATCAGAGCACTTTCAACTCCCTGTTACTCTGTCCTGTGTTTTGTACATGCCATGCCCATCAACTGAAATCCTTCTCTAGTTACAACATCCATTTTGAAAATAGTCGCGTTACAAACTTAGGACCAGGGTGAAAATGTAGGGAAGCTTTATTAGATGCAATAATAGCTTTAATACAGATTTAACGGCTGCAATGTCCCTATTATTAAAAATCCAAAAGCTATCAACTCATTCAACAACTTGAAATCTGGTATTAATAAGATTTAAAAGGATGCTGACCCCCCCCCCCTCCAATTCTGAACACAGTTTTTTTGTAAGAGTGAAGTGGTTCTTGCATACTAAAGACTAAACTAGACATGCACTGTAGGAGGGCTGCACCCAGAAAGGTTGAATTGTTTTATAAGCTCAACATATGGGTAGAGTCAGGAAAAAAGAAAATACCATAAAGTCATTATTATATTGACATTTTAGTTACCAGCATTTCAATGAAATCATCCTCAGAAACAATGTAAGGCAACTTTATCTCACTCTCATTAAGGAGTGAGATATCAAAGGACTCTGCATTTTCTGTAGGATAAAAATATGCAGGTGAGCAGTTACTACAGAGCAACTAATGCAGAGTAAATCCACACCCTAGACTGCCTTGCTGTAACTTGTTTGTGTAGCCATACCCTCCGCTTGACTTTAAGTTTTTCAACTAAATTAAATTAAAACTACCTAAATACTGAAGAAGGGTTCCAAGTCGTGTGCACCAAGAAAAACAGCCGTACGGTTTCAAACGTTACTGCCTCTAGCAGTCCACGCTGTCTCTCCACTGGAGATAATCACCCAGACAGCAGACGGTTGCAGTGAATGGGCTCCTCTGCCATGGCCCTCCAGCCCATTTTGGCACCTCGGCAGGAATAAATAGACGCTTGTCGAGGGCAAAAGTTAGCACTGAGACCAGGGGCTGGGACAGCCGCAGCGGAGAAGCACAGTCGCATCACTGACTGCGTGGTACCCAGCATCACCTCCAGCACAGCAGAGGGCTGGGCGGTCTGAGGCAGCACCACCTCTCACTGGCACAGCCGAATTGAGCACAACTCAGTTTTCAGACCACTCAGAATAGCCACAAAGAAGTTTAGTAGAGTTTAGTTAGTCTATTTCAACAGTGAATGCAGATTTTCCCAAGTGTTCCCATGTACACCATCCCAGAGATAGAGATGAGCATCCAGTATTTGTCCAATGAAGCAAAAAGAAAAGCCGTAAGTGAGCAGAATTGTGAGGATCAGCACTTCAATAAATTATGGGTTATAAAGTTATATATATCCCTATAGACAGGGATAAAACAAGCATCAAAAATTCCACGTTGCAGGAAGAAAAATAGCCTGAAAATGAGATAAACAAATTGAGCTGTTTTCTAGTTTAACCTTTTTTTCAAACTTAACATACCACTTGCAATGTACACTCAGGTATTTTTATGTTACATAGAAAAGATGACTTTTAGGTCCCCTAAAACGTTCACTGCTACTGCAAGCCCTTCCCATCCCGCTACAGAAGCTGGCACCAAAGAACGGCAGCTCCCCACCAGGGCAAGGAGACACACACAGAGAAATAAGCTTCCAAGTAAATCCTGCATCCTAGCAAACAGCAGCAAGTCAGTCAGCCATGGATTATGTATTTGCTGACAGGAAAATTAGTAAGAAGCTACTGCAAAATTATTATACTATCCAGATAAGCAGGATTTCTAGCACACACATTACCCAAAACCTAAATGGGTCTGCAATTCTCTTGGTTTTAACTGTCAAGAATTCAAATTAATATTGATAAGCAATCAGTTTTAGGGCTGAGACTGGAATTCATATCCTGAATTTCAAGAAGCAAAACCAACTTTAACATCCCATTTAAGAGACTTAATTTCAGCTGAGCTGGCAAACAGCTAATCATACTCGCAGTTCAACAGCCACAAAAACAATTTTCATAGCATTAGAAAGTCAATATTGTCTCATTAAAATGTAACCTACTGGAGTTCACGCTTAATTCATAATTCTAACAATCATCACTCACAACTGTTACATCAAAAGTAACTATATGAAAGGCATATCAAAGTAAAAATGTACAAGCATGTTTCATGGATTAAAGAAAAATGTAGAACAGAAGACACATTTGTGAAAAACCCACTCTTTGGCAACACTTACAGCATAAGACAAAACGGCTTGAGTAGCTGAAATCCCCCATTCCAAGTGGAATTTCAGGAATGCAAGACACTGTCTACAGATTTATCTTCTTAGACATGAGTTATATTTGAGAACACCAGCTACAGAGAACATTATCATGCTAAGTCTTGGGCTCAATATTTAAGCTAGCAGAATAAGCAAGCGTAAACTCTTCATACCACCTTACTTCATTTTTATTACTATTCTGATTTTTTTTTCTTTTAAGGTAAAATTCTTCAACAAAAACACCCAAATATGGTTAAATAGAAGTGAAGTAAATTAGTAGAAAACCAACTAAAATTTATATTCAAAATTTATTATACCAGTAGGAATATCAAAGCATCACAGAGGGGGGGCTAGCTTGGGGGTGGGAGGGGGTTATTTGAAAATGCAAACGCATAATCCCAATATAAAAACCATGTTTCAGATGCTATCAGCTTACTTAAATAAAACAAAGAATTTCCACACAGTTTTTCACTACTTTACAAAGTAGCACAGGAAAGTTACTGAAGTCTTGGGGAAGTGCTTCTACAGGCCACTGCGAGGCAACCCGAAGGTAGCAGTGAGTTGTGCTCTCGCACCACTGAGGTGCTGAAGAAAGTGGAATGGGGGTCTGTCAAAATGTCAGTCATATATTCACATGGGCTTTAGCTTCTGGAGGGCAGGAAAACAACAAAGAGAAAGAACAGTTAAAAATACCCTGTTAGTACAGAGGTTTGGTATGCGGAGAACTACATGCATTTGAGACTGACTACTTGCACAATGATGAGCCTTTCTTGACTGGAAGTCTTCGCTGCTTCACTGTTAATAGGTGAAAAAAAATATTATAAATACTTTTACCAGTCATCCAGACTGCTAAAGGTTAGCTCCTGTACTTATTAAAACAGCTTGAAAATTTAATTCTGAGGTGGTTTTAGATGAAATTCAGAAAGAAAGGAAAAAAAAAAAAAAAAGATTATATGACTACCATAATCCGACCTGGAAGATGAATTTGAAGGCCTCATGCCCAGTTCCTGACAGGACCACTTCACATGGTCACTTCACAGACTGTATAAAGGATTTCCTTTGTTTTCTTTAACTAGCATAACTGTGGTATTTGGCCTTACAGCTACAGTAAGGCCAATGATTTCTGAAACATTAGCTAGAAAGCAGAAAGGATGGAGGCTGGAGAAGACAGAGGCCCTGAGATAAACCATCAGGGAAACACCAGCTGATCAGTCATTTTCCACACCAGAGCCAGTTTCTTTGACAAGAATCATAGAATATCAGGTTGGAAGGGACCTCAAGGATCATCTGGTCCAACCTTTCTGGGCAAGAGCAGAGTCTAAACAAGATGGCCCAGCACCCTGTCCAGCTTTGTCTTTAAAGTGTCCAATGTGGCAGAGTCAACCACTGCCCTGGGGGGATTATTCCAATGGTTGACTGTTCTGAGTCTGAAAAATTTTCCTCTCATGTTCAATCAGAATCTTCTCAGGATTAACTTGTACCCATTACCCCTCGTCCTTTCCATGTGACTCTTTGTGAAAAGGGAGTCTCCATGTTCTTTGTAGCCACCCTTTACATACTTGTACGCAGTGATGAGATCCCCTCTGAGCCTCCTTTTCTCAAGGCTGAACAAACCCAGTTCTCTCAGGATAGGCTCACATAACAAAACTGAGGAATAAACTAATCCTCTGTTAGTCACTGCACCTTCCTGGATCACCGATCAAAGATGCTTAATTTAAATGCAAGACAAACTGCAACATTATTGCAACATCTTAGTAGAGCAGTAATAACCACAGTATGCTTGCAAATGAAGAGAAATGCACAAGAGAAAGCGCAAGATGGCAAGCAACATGAACAACAAATGCAATGTTTTCATTTTTTCTTGAATATTATATGACGTTACATTAGTTGCCTTCATTGACTTTAACACACTTCTTTTAAGCTTCATTAATTTCTATTACTGTAAATACAAACATGTCAACACCACGGTGCCAACCTTTGTAGCGTTATTCAGAAGGGGCAATGAGTCCAAACAGAAATAATGATAGACACACTTGTAGTTGATGCCATTATCCCAAGGGTACTTTCTCCAACAGAAAAAAAAAAGTGGTAAGTCTTTTACAAAAGAAAAACTTGTAAAAGCTTCTTCTAAACTTCGCATTTTTCTCTTTAGACTGCAAAACCCAGTTTGCTCACTCCAAATGGTCAGCTGCACCACTATTTACTAGAAACCTTCATACAGCAGATGGTATCTGAATTGGGGCTATTAGAAAAGATGACATTTTCCTTCTGTTTTTTCTGTATCAGGAAATAAACAAATAAATTCTAGAATTACTTTAATACTTTTGCTTCCTTCTTGCCCTGTTTCCACCTCAGGAAAAGAGATATGAAGCTCACAGGAGCCATATGTCATCTGTTGACTTTAGCAGCAAAACGCAGCCAAAAGAACATTAAATCAGTCCCTTTGTTTCTTCTGACTCATCTGAATTTACATCCAGTCAGGGTTTTATGGGCATAAGCTTGTTTCAGAACCTGAGGTAAAACATTTTTCTTCAACTGTAATTATTTTTATTAGTAAAAATTAATCCACAAACATCTCCTTAATTCTCTTGCCACAAACCAAAAGGTATGCATTAGTCAGTCTCGGAAAAATTGCTGTTTCCACATACTCAATAGAGGTAATACTTTGTGCATGTCTTCATACACCTTTCTAAATCACGTGGAGATTGGTTTTTACAACTGAAGGAAAAAAGCAAAGTTCTGACTAATAAGAAATGCACTGGTTTTTAGTAGGTGCCTCTCAATATATACCTAATATTTAAACAGAAAAAAAAAAAAGAAAGCATATGCTGACAAACTCAGTTTGCTATTGAGCATGTAAAATTTCTGGTTCATTTATCTATCTAGAAGCATGTATCCATATAGATACATATATAAGCACCCATATACTGTTGTTCCTCAGCAGTAAATAAAAAAGTGTATCTTCTCTCTAACTGGATATAAAGGAGGAAAAACGTGTTAATCTTTTAGCTAATAAATTCCAATCACTTTCTAAAGTCATCATGGAGTCTAATCTCTCAAAACATGTAGGTTTAGCTTTCATTTCCTTTCTTTTGGGAAATCTGCAAGCTGAGTACAAGTGAGGTTCTTTGACACCATGGAAAGTCCCCTTCACCCTGCAGATATCATGCAGATGGAATGATAAAGGATTAAGAGGCCTGAACCCATACACAACTAGGGAAGAACATGAGTAGGGAATGCGTGTCCACACGCATTCGTCCACCCTTCTCACACGTGCGCACACACACACGATGACACAGAATAGTGGGGATTACAATTACAGTGTTTTTAAAAAGTTTAAAGAAACTGGCAGACAGGTTGACTCATTAGGTATTTATAGGAGGCGTGCGCGCACCCAAACAGGTGAACAGGGCCAAGCAGCTTTTCAAGTTCAAACCCACAGTTTGCTTGCTTAGCAAAATGCAAGTGAGACATTTAAAAACCACTTCAGTTCTGCTGCTTTTTCGGTAACTTTTCTAATTATTTATTGGCATGGAAAATCTTCTTGGGAGGGCACAGGGAAGAGGAGGAGGGAGTAGTTGAATACTATAAACCAGTAATAGTAAGCACTGGGAGACTTTTCTCATTTCTCAAAGACTTTGATATGACAGCATAAATAAAAAGTCAGAATCCACTTAATAAAATTTTAAGAATTTTTCTGGTGCCTTCATAAAACATGCAACTTATTTTAATTTTTGGTCCTTGTAATACTTCTAGCTCATTCAAAATAGAGTATCAAACAACAAAAAAAAATAGTTAGCTACATAAACCACACATACTATACTGCTTTCACTCAAAGATCTCATAGCACATAAAGCAGTAAACTGCAAATTATACCCATAAATAGCTAACAGATTGGGAAACAGAGGCAAAGAGAGGTCAAGAGACCTGTGTAATGTGGCAGCAAAGGTCCAGAGCAGAGTGCAAGCACAGGTCCATGGTAAGAGGCTGCAGATTTGCATACTGGCTACAGGATGATTGCTAAGAGAAAATAATGATTGTGTTTTTAATGAGCCCCTAAACTGAAAGTCAACCCTTCAATGGAAAATCTGAAAACTGTTGGAGCTTCATTGAATTTAATATAATTGAATTACTGAAAATTTACTAATATTGGTATTCTATATAAACATCGTGACAGATCATTTAAAATACTCATTCTGAACAAATTAATAATAAATATTTATCTTTTAAAATCACAAATTGTCAGAGGATGGAATGCTAATTAGTTTGATCATTTCTGAATAGGCTGTGTCTTTGAGGGAGACAGAAGTTGCTGATTCCCAAGAAAGTCATCTGTCTGGCCCCTCCAGTTTGGGCTTTCCCTTTTTCCTTTACTTCTGACAGGAGAAAACCCACAGTCTCCAGGTGGCTACAGTTTCCAAACAACCACTGTGTCATCCACTACCCACCGTTCCACAAGAGGTGTGGAGCTGGAGCAGTGGAGAAAGCAGTTTGCCGTGAGAGCAATTCGTGGCCAGCCCAAACTGGCACCAGTCACCACACAGGCGTCTTGTGGCTCTGCTAAAGATTTACCCTTGGAAAGATACCGGGGTTACTGTTACTGCAGTGGCTGGATATTCAGGGGACCTGTTAACAAGCCTGATTCTGGGAGCTCACATGTCTGAGCATCCTAAAGACTGTCTATAGACATTCGCTACATAAGAGACATGCAGAGTCAAAATTATATCAAACCTCAGCTGTCGGCTATGTCCTTCCACCAAAAATGCCCGGATTAGCACTCCATAAATTTTGCAGGTGGCAGAAATGCATGGACACTCCATAATCCACTCCGGGAAGAAACACAAACTGATTAGCTTAAGCATGCAATGAAAATAGCCTCTGCTAATACAGACAACATAGTGAAGCAAACTACAGAACAAATAAATAATCTTCTCCTGCTTTAAGGGACAAGGGTATAGTAATAAAAAAGCTGGAGATGGAAAACCAGTGGCAAAGTCTTCGCCACAGTTAGATTCCTCCTCCCTCCCCCGCTTAGTAAAATTAGAGTGAGATGGTTGAATTGTAGAGGAAGGGGTGCACTGAAAAACACACACGTGGACATGGAAGCATTACCAGCTTAGCCCACTTGGCAGCTGAAGTGTCAAGGAAAGGCCAGCTCAAGTGAGATTTGGGCCCAACTAGAATGATGGGGTGAGGTGTCACAAAAAGCCCTGAGAAAAGCAAATCCTGGCTACCAGTGAGGAGAAGTGCTGCATGATGTTGCAGGACATGTAGAGAGATGGATGAAAGACAGAGCTGCAGGAAGACTTTTGTTTGCTCTTCTTGCTCTCTCCTTCAGCTGCGTTTTCTGAAAAAAAGTCCATCTTTGCTTCAGCTTCCCGCTTGTTTTTCTTCCCCATCTCCTACTTCTATCCAGTATCTCTTAACCACAAACTCAATTACTGTCTCCACTCTGTTGATGTACCTATCAGCTTCAAAACTCTAAAATGTTTGCTGTCTTTCTAAGTAACAAAAACAAGCCTTAGGTTCTTATTACACCCACCTTTCTTCACCGAATACCATCATAAAAGCCATCCGGCAGTGTATGTAACGACCCTACATACAGAATTTGCATCAGGAGTTAGTCACTTGATTGCAGAAGTCTGCTGCATTAGCACCCATTCTCTTCCATAGCAGAAGTAGGAAAAGTACCTTTTCCTTGCAACCACTGTTCATATTTGCTTTAAATGCCAAAAAAGGTGCATTTATACTGACATCATAGACCATAAACTGGAGGACCTGAGAAACAGGCTCACTCTGCTTTCTGCCACTGACAAAAATATTATTTCAAACAACTGTAATTAGATTCTTCAAAAAGAGAAGGAGGATTACAGATCATATACTTAGCACTGCCAGTAGAATAGGACAATGTCACTTAAAATGGAAGTCTACCCTTCCCTTATGTCCCATCCTTGTCCATTTGGCTTCCACACATTATCCATCTCACCTATATATCCACCCTACATAAGCATTTGTGTAATTGCATGCTGAACCAGATTAGGGAATGAATTCACATACAGATCAACCTCTTCTCTGTGAGTCTAATTTTAACTCATATTAGTTTTCCAATCCCCAGCTTGGAGGAGGAGCAGCACAGCAGAACAGAGAGGAGTAGAGGCAGCATGGCCTCCTTCTGCATCAACAGTAAGTTATACATCCCATCCAAACCTGCCCAGGGAACCACCTTGTCTACAACCTACCTTCCGTCTCACTTCTGCTTCAGACACCTAAATCTTTTTCTAAACAGAATAATACAAATCAATTATTAGAGTGAAAAGGAATTTACTTGAAATCTTTGCAATGTTAAGACTCATGGACACCTGTTGTTCCACCAGAACATGTTAACTCTGCCTTCTGTTTGTAAACCAAAATTGTGAGTCCAAAGGCATGTCTAACATTGAGTCTTTTCACGTTTATCACTGTTGTTCCATCTACAAGACTTTTGCTCTAAACTAATCTCCTTCATTTGTAAAACAACATACGCAGTCACTTTAGACATTCTAGAGCTGTAGAGGGGCAATCCCAGAGAAACCAGGAAATTCGTAGTCAACGAGTATTCAAAATCATGAGAAAAACACTTTAGGAACTTGGCTCATTTTACAAAGTTAGTTTATACAGCTATTGCAGTGAGCAAGTTTCTGATTTCAGAATGCTGAAAGCAACCATTTAACACAATCCTAGAGGGAGGGGGAGGGAAATCGTCATTTCTCTGATTAGTTTGATTTCCAACATTTGTTTTTCAACCAGGAGTTTTAATAACATTAAGCAGAATACTAAAGAAATGCTCAAGGACTAAGTGGAATCTTAAATGAATTCCTCAGTATGGTTTCTGTGCTCTTAAAACATCGCATAGATAATACCTCCCTCCAGGAAAATACGTCCTATTACAAATAGAAATAGCTTTTATCAAGTTCTAAAGGAAGTGGTCTGTGCCTGCTTTTGTCCTTAAGCAACTAACATCAACTACAGAAGGGTTATTAGCACGAGAAAAAGTGGCCAAATCCTTTCTGTTGCTACCATGAACACGCACTGTGAACAGCATATGGAAGATCTCCATTTTCAGACATCTCTGCAAAGTAAGGCCTTTGCTGAACATTCCTGTAGAATCTAAATAACTCACGTTTGGGGGAGGAGGGGACAAAGATAATACCCTCAAATACTGTACTCCACACACCTCATCTTCTAACTCACTATTGACTCAAAGTACAGAACACAATTTTAGATCTCCAAGTGGACAGAACACGGTGTAATGCAGAGCACTTTAAGAAACAAAAGCTTGGTACCAGAAGGTTCTTTCTCTAATATTTATCTATATTAACATCTTGTTTATAATGAAATGTCCAGCAGCTAGCAGAGCCAGCAAAGCCTTCCTCCTCTCACACGTGGCTTTCAGGAGTGCTGCTGCATTAAAAAGGCAAAATTATCATTGCCCAACAACGTGCAATCCAATAACAAAATCCTATTCCAAATGGCTTGATAGAACAAATGTATGGATTTTTACAGACTTATGTCAATCCAAGGAGTACAAACTGACTCAATGCTATTCAAAGAAATCAAAATTCTAAAGCTCCTGTCCCATATTCTGTACCAGCTTGAATCTTGGAGTAAAGAAAGTTACTGCTGAGTATTTTTTAACTGACATTCACAGTTAGCTAAAAAATGTACCTGAAAAGCCACGTAGCACCTTTAAACTACTTTCAGAATAGGAAAAACAAAACCAAAATAACCCAAATATTACAATAAATTAAAATATACACTACAGTAAACTATTTTTGTATTTCTAGAAGTGTATTTGGTGTTAAAGTTTGCCTCAGTTTGGGCACTTTCCTAAATTTGGACATATGTTAGAGTTCAAGCTGACTAAGTCTTGGATCAGAAGAGATTAAAGGTAAACACAGATTGTGCTGATTTAGAACCACAACTGAATTTAATCTTTTAAAAACACTTGTACTTTCGTCTAAGAATTAAAAAGTTGCATTTTGACAATAAAATAATCTGATCTAATGGCTAATGATGCCAGGATGACCTGCTCAGCTTTCTGCCACCACCTCCAGCCTCACACTGCTTCTGCGCCAGCTCCTGCATGCGCGTGAGCTCCCAGCGAGATCCCTCAGGGAGTTGATCCTGCAGAAAATGAGCCCTGCAGGAGAAGAGCAAATACTTTCTGCAGGTTTAACTCCCTGAACGAGCTCGCCGTGACTCAGGTGAGTGTCACCTCCCAGGCCACTAAAATGGGTGGCAATGGCAAAGTTGTAGTGAAGAGGGGAACAAGGCTGGCTGCTTGTGGAAGAAACTATTCACTAGCTCAGCCCAAGGACATGGCATGTACTGCAGGTCTGCAAGTTCAGTGTTGTCCACCAGTTTTATTACTCTGTCATACTTTTGCTGGCTACTGCTGATCTTAAAATTAACTTATGAGTAACAATTTTAAGGTATCTAAAAATACAGATCCACTGAGAACCAGTTTTTGGGTTTGGTTTTTTTTTTTTTTTTTTTAAAGCACATTTGGTATTTTATTCTTTTTAGAAACTCTTTGATTTAAGAGAGCACCGAATTGAGATTTGAACAATGTTCTTCAAATACCTCCAAGCACGTACTCTCACAAATACCTAACCTCCCATGTTTCTGGTTTTTTCACTGCAAGATTTGTTAAATAAATTCTAAAGGTCATTTCCACGGCTCAGGAGAATTTGGCTAATATTATGATAAATATTATTGGAGAATCTATTTTTTTTTTTATTAAAAGCAATAAAATAAGCATAGCATGACTTTTATGGATGTCACTATCTTTGGTCTACATCCAAATGCACGCTAAAAATAGTAAGAACAGAGTTATATTAAACCAGGGAAGTACAAGGTGTCTTGATGCAAAACATTGGTTTACATAAAATAGAAAAATATCTTTCCAGCAGATGTAAATTGAAACAGTTAAGAGAAAATCACCACACAAACTGCTCCCTATCTTATGACAACACTGAAGAGTTGGTATTTATGTATTATGCAGTGAAATCATGCCTGAGGTACTGTTCTTAGAAGCAAAAATCACATATATAAGCATATGAATAAAAATTACAGATATATAGAATTTTTGGTTAACCTAGAATTTAAATTGGTTACTAAATTATCACTAACTCCTAATTTCAAAAGCAGACAGGACATATCCAGAATAACATCAGTTTTTTCTTACGGTGTTCAAGATACTGAAGAACTATTTTAAATACCCACGTTCTTCAGAAAGCTGCAATAACTTTTAAAAAGGCAAAAGATTCTGAATACACCCTTAAATCAGCAATGTACCAAAGCAATTTTTTTAATGCTTTTTTTCCCCTTCCTCTCACCGAGGTATCCCAGAATCCATTAGCTTAAATTTATTTGCATACCAAGAACACATTAAGACTTCACAAATTTCTGTTCTTCTCCCTTCTCAATTATCAACATCAATCAAGCACTATCTCATTCCAGTGCGTGAAAAATAGTTGTCTTTTTCATAACAGCAACCATCACCTCCCAAAGTTCCAAGAGAAAAGACAAAAGACATTAGGCACCAGCTTTGCTGCAACACATCAACAACAGTTAAGACCTGTAAAGTAGCAGCACTAGTCATGTAAAACACCCGGTGCTGCAAGCTGGAAATAGCAACACCAGTAAGAAAATTCTCTAGGGTATTTGTGATTATTATCCGAGATACCATCTTATATTTCCTACCAAGATATCAAGTTCATGTATGGCATTTGAGTGTATATATTTAATAGTTCCCTGAACACATATACTTCCCTTAAACATAGGTGAATATAGACTTTTCAGGTGTTCCTTCTCAAGCTGTATCTAATTACATCTCAGCACTCTGCCAAAGCAACAGCTGTCTCCTTAGCAAAGAGTAATAATTGTAGCAAGAAAATCAGGGTTGTACCTGCTTCCTGCTTTTGCTCATGGCTACTATTCCAAAGAAAAAACCAAAACAAAAAAAACCCAACCACACCCACACACCAAACCACCACAGAAATTCAGTAACATCTGGAATTTAACAGAAGAACCGACAATAAATACCAAGGAACAAGGTAAAAAAAAAACCAAACATGATCCATACCAAAACCAGAAACCTCGCTTCTGGCCACTGTTATTAAGTACTATGACAAAAATTAAATAAAATTCATTTCAGAAGATGTCTGTGACTTGTATTCCAGGCCTGCCTTACGTTTATTCATATCTTTTAAGAAAACATTTGCTCTACATCCAAAAATTAATCTAAGACCCTATTTACTATTCAAGACTCAAGAACGATCTATGTGTCACAAAACTTAATTAGCAATTATAAGTTTCTGGACATGCATCTCTATTTTGACCTACTAGGGTAACTACGAAACATAACTAAGAGTAGTGGCTTTATACACAGACTACACTTCATTTCTGCTGATGTTACAGTAGCATAACTGCTAGAACAGATTTGGCATATTAACCATCGTGTTGTTTGTCTCATGCCAGAAATTCTAGTTACAACGCACTACACCCATATTAGTATCTTCTTTTTGCAACCCTTGGTAGCACTTCGCTTAAGTATGAGGAGTGGTGGGAAACTTTAAGGGGAACAGGGTAACTAAGACAAGGCAACTGGTTGCCCTTGTAACCTGCGATCAACTTAAAGAGCCACTTCAGGTCATGAGAAATTTCAAGATGACAACTCTTTCATAGTTCTCTTCCCACGGTCAGAAAAAATACCACATGGAAAAGAAATACTCCATGAAAAAAAATTACTCTCTCACTAGCTTTTATGGTAACTTGCACGTAAACTAAACAATGCAGAAGGGTATCAATCACTATCCTACTTAAATGCCTTTTCAAAGCCGTGCACAACTTATAAGAATGTTCAACCAACATATATTAGCTGGCTCGCATACTGTTTTCGGATATTGATATCTGCAATCCTTTTACCGGAACTAGCATCATTGTCTGAGCTCAGATGACTCAGATAAAAACAATGTGAAAACACAGTTTGTTTTCATGTTTGAAGTCTCCATTGGTCTCCTGCAACAATAACAGGAAAAGCTGTATGGATCGATATGCAAGATTACTAATAGGGACTTTTCTCCAACCCAACAACATGCACATGAAACTTTCTTAACCAGGTAATACTTGCAACACTTACCAGATCTCTGTGAAGCACCCAGTTTGCATGGAGATAATGGATTCCATCAAGGATCTGGTAGAGTAGGGATTTAACCATAGATCTTGGCAACTGCATGGGCTTTTTATTTGCTTTTGAGGCACGGTGAAACTTGATAATATGCTAGAAATAAAACAAGTAGAAACAAGCAGCATGTTAGATAAGTGTAAAGGTTTTTTGTTGTATGGCTTTTTTTTTTTTTAACTATTAATACTAGATAATGGAATGAAATACAAAGTTTGTTGAACTTTGCAATTGAAAGTAATAGTGAAGTGCTCACAATTTATTAGATTGTTTTTATTATCTGAATTGCTTTTAAAAAAACAGCTGTCAAGCTTTTTTAATATCTAAAGACTGGCTACTTACCTCCAGCAAAGTGCCTTAGACATTCTCCTCCCTCCCTCCTCCCCATTTGGGATCATCTTATCCTCAGCTGCTAGAGCAGAAGCTTCCAAACCAGCATCTACCAGAAGGAGGACCACAGTCTATGCCTTCACACCTTTCCTCCTCCTCTCCAAAAATGCCCAAGACAAGAGGGCTTGCAACTACTTTACTGCTCCGCCCCAAGTCAGAGTCCCAGGTAGAGAGAGATTAAATAAATATTCAAATAAATGGAGGGGGGAGGGGGGCGGGGGGAAGAGAAGTCGTCCAAAAACCCCACACCACAACATTAGGGTGAGATCATGTGCAAACATCTAAAAATGGTTATATTCTCCCTTCCAAGTTTTGGCTGCCTACTGCATTGATGATGACAAGCTAGCAGTTCTTGGATTACAGAAGTCAGTCCACTAGAGGATAAATACTGCTTGAAAACACGGAATGCAGACAGGGACCCCAGCATTAGTCAGTTGAAGGAATGAAAAAGAGATCGTGAAAAGACTGCTGAGAGATCATGAAATATTCATAAACTTATTAATATTTATTTTAAGATCAATGTGGAGATCATAGGTTAGGTTGGGTTTTGCTACCCCATACAAGAAATGAAAAGGTAGAAGGGTCTCACCCCACTTTAACACCCGGTTAGGTTGGGTTTTGCTACCCCATACAAGAAATAAAGTGGGGTGAGACCCTTCTACCTTTTCAACACCCAGACAAGGTGGGGCACTATGCAAGGCACAAACCCAATCTTTAACATATTGCCATTCAGCGAACAACTAAATCCATTTATTCAGATTAAAGAAAAATCTCAGTTTTGAAGGCGATTCAAAGAAGCAACTCAAATAACAAAATAATTTTCAATTATGTGCTTTTTGAAAGACAGAAATAATAAAGGCAGTTTGCATTTTTACTGAAAGCAATTCAAAATGCTAATCCATAGAGTGACAAGACTACTAATTACCCAATTCTTTAAACAGCATTTGTCTAGTTCAATATCATCCCTCTCCACAGGTTAAAGAGGCAGCCAATGGCTGTACTTCCATTAGACCTCTGCTCCCACCACCACCACCCCCTGCCAAGTTTGTCACTACTGTTCCCATTGAAAATGGTAACGGGTTAATGTTTCCTCAGGATAAATGCTACCTCTGGCTGTCACCAGTACTTTAGGCACCGCCAAACTCTGCTTAGCAAAGGTGTAGACAATATTGCTTAAGGAGAAATTAAAAAAGAAAAAAACCTCAAAATAATCAGAACAAGAGCCTGCTTACTCCCTATCAACAGCCGTGTTCCCACTGATCCTCCCACTACTACTCATACAACAGCGACGGCTGTATATTAAAAAGCAGTGCAAGAGAAGTCTACAGGATTATCGTTTTTAATATACAAATGAGGATTAGCAAACAAACCAAGCTTTTAGTACCTGATCCTTTAATTGTGCGATCACTCTAAAACTATAATGGAAAGCCTTAAGGGACCATTTCCTTAGAAGTTTTTTCTCATCACGTCACAAGATGACTGTGCTTCAAAACTTCAACTGGGAGTCCTGACCTTCCAGTACTGCACAATGCTCACCAGATAACGACCTTCACATGCAATTACAACACGATTTATAAAGCAGTAATGATACCATAAGCCCCCAAAATTAATAGCCCTATTAATACACAGTCTGAAAAAATACAGGAGCAAAGGTTGCAACACAGAGACCCATAAACCCAGCTCAGCCCTTCTTCAACGTGCATTTAATCACTCAAAGGGATTTCTACACCCATTTTAAAAACTTACTAGTATCCACACAAAACATTATTCCTTAAAATAAAGGCATGTAAAAAATGAAACTGAAAAAGGGTCTCATGGGACACAGCTAACCACGGATGTGTGGAGCGGGAATGCTCTGCCTCTGGCCCTACCACAGCCCCTCTGGTACCTCCTGAGGAGGGGACCATGATGGTATCAGGCTGGTGCCCTCTGATTTCTGTCCTGGCCTCCCCTGGGGCTCCCTGGTTCCTTCCAATGGATTGGGAACCCTGATGAAGGTTCTGTCCTGGGAGAAACTAAAGGACTGAGCAGACGCTTAGAACGATGGAAGAATCTGTTCAGGAACAAGATATGGTTGATTAATCAAGAAGGTACTAGTATGCCAGGGCCATCCACTAGATCAGCAAAGCAAAGCTTACACGAGGGTACAGAAGGGGAAGGTTTCCTGAGGCAACTAACTCAAAGCAGCAGCATCCCTCTGTCCTCCTCTCATTCCACAGAAACACCTAGGTGAACTTTTGAGGCAGATAACCTGCCCTTACACTGAGCTGTAGGTATGCAAGTTACCTCTAAACCAGAGCTAGCACAACTAAATCAGCGCAATGCTAAGCTAAGTTATCCAGCCAGACTTACCAGCTGAGGCTCACCACCAGGTTTACCAAAGCTGGTACACGCTCCAGAAGATGGCAGAGCTTGCTCTTATCTGCCTCTGAAATACTGCTTAGACACATCCTAAATCATCTTGCTCTAATGTTGGTTTGTCCCAGTCAGAAAAGCTAAGAAAGCACGCTCCTTTCTTGAAGGAGTTCTTGAATTGCAGAAGTGAATTAAAACTGGCAGTTTTACTTCAAGCAAGCAGTATCACCATTAGATAAAATTCAATTTCCTACAAAAGCAAATAGAAATTATTGTTGCCAACTTACCCTAGAGAAGTTTATATTCAGCAAATCGCAAACTTCACCCCATCACAGTTTAGGTTAGAGAACTGAACAAAAATTAAACTAAAAACATACTGCAGGGCCAAATAGTACAGGGAACTGAAAAGCTGAATATACCCCGCACCACTGGAATGAATTCATAGTGCTTGTGACCAAGTCCTACTCTCAAGATTTTTGTAAAAAAAAAGTAGTTCATCCAGTTTCTTGTATGCAACTAGCCATACAAAGACAGACCAACACACATAACCAACACTAAACAGCAATTTTAATGGTAGTGTCCATCTAAGAAACAGAAGGGCAAGTAGGTGCCATTGCTGAACAGCATCTCTTCTACTGGATGCAGGAAGCCCAAGCCTTTTCTTATTTCTCCAGATTTTCAGAAAGATATCCATATGGCCCTACCACTGTTGCAGGAAAATATTCCTCAAATTAAAAAATAAATAAAGGAGCATCAAAACAGAAATAAATGAATGCTCATAACAATTTGGCGAAAGTTTTGAAGATGCAGCAAAGATGCAGCAAATCAGATGTACAGTAAGCTCCAAAGCAAAGGATGCCATACCAGCCAAACTACATTTAACTGAAAAAAGAATTTTTTTTTTTTTTTTTTTTTTAAACTTAAGCAATTCTGCTTACTTTAGCTATGGCAGGAAGATGTGCTCTTTCCATGTCAAAACACGTAAGATTTAATAGTTTAAATCCAAGACCTCAGGTGTAGAAATGGGTGCAGGTGCCAGCACAAACTAGAATGTTCTTTATACATAAGTGCTCTATGCAAGTGGATGAGGCATTTTCTACTAGCTTCACTACCTGAATAGTCCCAAAGCACAGCCTCAAGTACAGTATAGCAGCGATAATCTTAGACCTAATAAAGGTATGGAATAATTTACAGGAATTATAAGAATTGTAACCTGCATTTCCCATTCCCCAGGTGACTGCCCTAACCACTAGGCTTCAGCCAGACTCCTCCTTTCTCTCATTCAATAAATCATTTTGCAGAATAGCACAGCATCAAGACTGTCCCGTGATTTGGGAGTATAGATTTGAATCCTGACAGGTATGAGGGACAGTCTGCATCTCTCTCCGGGAACCAGGAGGTGTGCTTGGACATTGCAGCTTCTAACCTTTAGGTATGCTCAAGTTCTTCGCTGAATCTTACCCCTAATGGATAACCATTAAGAACAAAACATGAGGACTCTCACAATCCAGACAAGTCAGAGAGGCACATTTGTAGCAAGAAGACAAGCAGACAGAGCGTCAAACAGCTTCAGCATGCTGCATGTCTTTTTTCACTGTCACTCCCTAAAGATAACTTCATTCCCATATTCTGGCCTCAGAAGCTGGAAAACACCCAGACACTTTCAGCAAAAGTTTAGGAAAGCCTTAATTGTCAGTGCACATTACACCAGTCGCATGCTACAGAACAGAAACCCATCCCCAACATTACCCAGCCACAATTTCATTTTAATTAGTTCATTAGAACACTGTAGACACAAGCTCCCCTTCTGATATATCTAAGATGCTTCAAAACGAAAGAAGAATGCTTGTCATATGAGATAAGTGAAACTTCAAGCAATATTCAGATCTATTCAGCAGAAGCAGTCAAGTTGCATTCCCTTTCCATGCAACTGTATTTTAAGATTCCTAGATCTTAAAAACATGTTGCCGCTGATTGAATTCCCTAAACACTATGAGCCAATTAGGCATTCACTTTTGAAAATAAGCATAATGTAAAACATTTCTATTGCTCTTTTTAAACAAGGCATCAACTTTGTGGCAGTGGCTTTAAGTCTGTATTGTAACTTAAATTAGTACTTCACTGACCAATGTTAAAATGGAAATTTATTAACATTCTAGAAAAGTAATGAAGCTTCCAGAAGTCTGCTATAATTTGCTCTTTGCAACCTCTGGAACTATTGGTTTTATTTACTGACTGCATATACCCAATTTTTGACTTCAAAAAACATAATAAATTTGAGAGGAAAAACAGATGAACCAGCTTATTTCAGCAAGACCATTTTACTTCTAGCAACGCAAGACCATATAAATAATAATAAACAAATGAAACAGAGCTAAGCATTCCAGAAGAAAAACACAGTGGTGACTCATGAAACTGTATTCAGACTAGTACTTCATCTGCCTTCTAATTACCTAATGTGTTGAAATTGGTTTGAAAATTGGCTGATGAGGAACTATGTACATTTTCTAAATCCTCCACCATAAACAAAGCAAACATAATGCATGACAATATAGAGCAAACTCATTCAGTTTGTTCCATGAAAACCGCTAGTATTTACCCAGCAGTTAAATGAACATTCAAGACGACCCTAATTTTAGCCTGCTTCCAAGGTCAAGCGAATGTACTCTCTCTGTGCTTGTGTCATTCCCATTCCCGATTCTAAGAATTGCTTTTCAGTATGGCAGAGGTTAAAACAAACAAAACAAGCCAGACCTGGAAAGTTTTCCTAGAAGCAAGCAGCCAGCTAAAGTAGAGATTTTATGCATGCCTGACTACATGAAGTTACAGTGTGAGCTCTCACCTCAGCAGACATGAGATGCTCCATAGACCTCAAGACACAACCGAAAACCTGACTTCTTGAGGTCTACTGCTTAAGACAATGTTTGTTTCAAAATTACATGCATCTCCATCAAACTGAAATGCAATCATGTCAACACAGATGCCTCTCCCTGCTGAAGTAAACTGTCCGTTTGCTCCCACACTTTAGCCAAAGCCCTTCTTTCTATCCAATCCCTAATCCAGCCTTTGAGAATAAAACGGAATTATGTCAATGCACCAGTGAAAAGTAAAATTACATTTGAATATTAAAGAGATGGAAGCTTGGATACACATTAAATCTGTGCCAAGGTCAAGAGGAGGATTCAGATTATGTAGCTTCATCTCATTTTAAACAGAAAATGATTTCCACCTTCTTTCTTCAGCAATCAATACCCAAATGAAGGTGACAAATATTCTTGAGTGTTAAATGTAAAGCACTTAAGAGGCTATGGAAGAATAAATCAAAAATCTAAGGATGATATAAAAAACTAAATGTACATTGTTTGCACTTGCAATTTTCAAAAAGACGAAACAAAGAGACACCCAGGTAACCTCAGTAACATTTGTTTGCTGTTCCAAAAATAAATCACAGCTTCATAAGCCTACAGTTAGGACTCATTTCAAACACCAAAGTTTTAGACACTAAAAAACAATTTGTCAAGGGTATGTCACAAGTAAAAATAAAATAAAATCAAAACAGAAGTGGGTAAAAGTATTTTCTACAGCAATCACTGAAGTTTCCAATTTTGGGAGCACAGGTAACAGCCCTTCAAAAAAGGAGGGGGAAAAAAACATGCCTCAACAGTCTCCCTCCAAATGATGCTAATACACTGCCATCAAACGTCTTCTTTAGAATGTCACTAACCAAACTAATGAAAAAAAAAAATCCATTTCCAAGTTGTCAAGAGGTCAGCATTTTAAGTAACAGTGAAAGGAGCTTTAATACACTAACTTTTGCTAAAGCTAACTTGCTTTGAATACCTAAGCTTTGAAGCACAGAGCTAACCGATTAAGTATCATTTTCCCAGTTCCTCCTGGGGTCTTTCTTGTTCTTCTAGTTCCTTCAGATCTAAATATGTCAAAATAACTCTATACGATAACAAAAACCATCAGAATTCAACTACCCTTTCAAGTACACATCTGAAACACCCAGTATTCACACCACTCTGTTCACGTTAATTCTTCACACGCTTCACACTTTTGCACCCTTGTCTCTCTCTTTGCGGTCTGCTCCTACCTGTTGCCTCTTGCAATTCTCACACTTCGTGGTACAGAAAGTGAACCCACAAACTACCCTCAAATCCCTACAACTCTGGCAGAAAAAGCAAGTTTTGCAATATGACAAGCGCAGTCTCAGAAGAGACAGCTATTGACAAGGAATGGCTCTGCTCTCTGCAAGAAATCCAACCATCATTTTAGTGTCAAAAATACCCCATCCATTATTATATTTGGAAGCGATAAAACATGTCGTAAAGAATTTCTGTAACAACGGCCGACGATAAAAATTGAAACTTTAAAGCAATCAAAACCTATACCAGCCCACTCCCTTCTGTCCCAACAAATCTTACATTCCTCTCCCAGCTAGCAGAATCCTATATTGGTAAATATGCACGCGACAGAGAAGACGGCACAAAGAATCACCTAGTGGGGCAGGATTGAATTAAAGCAAAAACATTCACATGACTATAGAAAACTAAATGAGAAAAATAAAACTGCTACACCAAGAAAAGTTTTTTTATGCATATAAAAATATTTGTGATTAACTAGCATCTGAGTTATCCTCATGATTAAGAGCTAAACTGAAGCCTAGTGGAGGAAAGAATTATAACTGATTACACCATATTTGAGAAAGACTTTAACACCTAGATCTATTAGAAAATGTTTGTGTGATTAAACAAACGTGCAAGTTTATTACACAAATCAGTATGCAGCACCCTCACAATCTCATTTAGCATGTAAGAATATTATTTGAAATGTCATTAGCTGAAATTAAGTAAGTTTATTTGTACATTGGGAGACTCAGCTAGTGTTACAAAATTCACATATAGGAAGAGTATTTTCCCCTTTCCATTATTTGATGATTATTTTTAGGTACATATGCTTATATACTTATATAAGCATATACTATGCTTATAATCTCTATCCTACATATTTAAAAAGAAGAATATATACATAAGAATTTCATATAATACAAGCCAGTCTGTGCATATATTTCTATTATTATCAACAATAATTTCAAGATTAATTTTAGTCCAAGTTTCTCAGTAGTACTTGCTGCTAAGCAGTTAGCTGTTAGAGATCACTGGAATCTAATAATATGAGAGAAACATTCAACCAAACCTAAATACCGAGATCATGGTTTAACTGGTCTTGGATAATGAATGTATCATCACATTCAGTATTATCAAATCATCGTTAACAATTTATTTAATCACTTATTAAGAACCAACAATGTTTTTTATGGCTATAAAACACATTCAACACATTTTACTGTGATAGAAGTGTCACTGTTTTTCAGAATGAGATAAAAATTTCAGAAGCTTCTGATTTAAGTTACAACATAGATTTCCAGAAAAGGGGATCTTAAAGCTTTGAAGTTACATGCATATATTAAATGAGTCGGAGAATTAATTCTGTACCATAGCTAGAAAAGTAGATACCTTATCAATTTAGAATATTAAAAAAGTTACAAAAACATTGCTTAGAATCAAAAATCCTATTTAAAAAATAGGGATTATGGAATTGAAGACATTGAATGTGTGCTTATCTGCAGTACTAAAAACAAAAATGAGTGCTTTAAAAAGTATTTCCAATGCTAAAATGCTGATGCTGTAAAAGTATAGGAGAGTAGCTGGGACCAAAAGAAAAGCTCTAAGTATTATAACCTCTCTAATGGCTAAAAGTAACTACACTGACAACAAATTGAATTCACCTCCAGAGCAGATCTCAATTGTATCAAACTTTTCTTAAAGTCTAATTAAGTAATCATGCATACATTTAATGTGTTTACCATAAATTTGAATAAGGTCTTAAAGTGCATGAGCTTTACAGAGGAAGTTCTGGACAGTAGTATACAACTTAAGACTCAGGTAAAATAAGAACATACCTGAAAGTTGAATAGGAAAATAAGTTATTCCTTAGTGATAAAAAAGCAAAACCGCATGTATTTAAAACAACCTTTTTTTTAGTGTCAAAAATAGACATAGCATAAAAATACATGTATCAGTTGTAGGAATTACACTTTTTCTTGGAAAGATTTCATCCATGCATAGTTTGCAAGACTGAAGTTCTAACTGTACTGGAAAAGGTAACTTAAAGTAGTATCAGTCCCGCTTGTGGACTTATGATTAACTCGGCTATGTGTTAACTGAAGTACTTTTTTTTACCTCAACATAAATTAATCAAGGCAGAAAAACTGGATACAATGTGGATTAAAAGCATCCAAGACCTTACAAGTAGACATTGAAAAAGGAAAGTCTCTCACAAGAGAAGGAACAGGAGATGGTTGGTTCTGTGGCTATGAACACCTGAAGCTGAAAGTTTCCAGCAATCGGAATATAAAGGTGTGAGACTGGTGCAAGCTACCAGGAATTAAGAAAGGATGTGGCTTATAACATCAGACATTGTGGCATCTGTGGACATACAGATTTTTAACCTTGCGTCAGATGCTCCTTTTACACTGTGGTACAAGCTAAGAAATTTTACTTCATAAGATAAGCATATATAAGCAGTGATGACAGTGTAGACAATACACTATAAATTAATATATGTGGCACATTCAACAGCCTAAGAACTTTACTACTTGACAGAGACTAATAGCCAAGAAAAATGATAAGGAAATAATCTGGGTTACACTAAGAATTTTGGTAATTAAAGCAAACAAGAGTTATAAATCAATTGGTCAAAAGAACTGCTATATTCTTAGACATTCTTTATTGTAATCCAATGAATGGCTTTTGTATTGTTTTGTCTAATGTAACTGCAGAGGTGATAAAGGAAAAATCTTTGATAAGCTTAGTTATTAAATGGCCAATGTTTGTAGACAAGGACAACATAGTAAGTCTTCACCAATACCTGTCAAAAGTAGTTCAAATTAACATAGCTTTCTTCATCCCTTGGTAATGGTATCAACAGAAGTTATAGCAAACTATAAAGTATGCTGCTATCTACACTCAAATTACAGATTTGAGCAGTCTAATCCTTGGGAATTAAGTGAAAAAAAAAAAAAAAAAAAAAAAAAAAAAGAGTTCTTACTCACCATAAAAGAACTTTTTAATAAGCTTAATTGGCACCATAACTTTTCCTCATTAGAATGGGACAATTTTTTTCAGTATTACAAAATGAACAAAACAAGATAGCATCTAATATAGTTTATTCATCTCTTGCCAAATGTTTCCAGTACAGAAGCCGAAAATTTAATGATTTTAATTAATCTGATGTTTGTAAGTGATGAGCATTTACTCTTCTCATTGAAGCCCATGGGAGTTACTAAAGCTGGGCAGCTTTGAACAGAGGGCAATTCCCATACTTAGAAATTTCGCTAAGTAACTCCAAGCTACCTACATTTGAAACCGTCAGTCTCTGGGAATCTACATCTCTCTAGTGACAGCACATCTACAATTCCAAAACTTAAATCCTTCTAAACTGATACCCACAATGAATAGACTTATTTTGGTTTTATGTAGTGCTGGGGGACCACATGGTGCTAAGCAGTAACAAAATGTGCCAGTCCCCTACTACGATTTCTACCCCAAAGAGCTGGAAGGGCACAAGCTGTGAAGCACAGGAAATGCAAAACACAACACAACACAGACAGAATGACAAGTGGTTGTTATTACTGAAATGCGTTACAAAGTAGTGGATTTTCAGAGAGTGTTTTGGAGGAGGATAGTGAAGGATCTTTACGTACGTTAATTGGGAGGCTGTTCCATGTGTAGGAGGCAGCGTGGAAAAAGACACAAAGTTGGGAGTGAGCAAAAGATACAAAAGGGAAATTAAGAGCGATGCTTGGGAAGTGCTGACAGTAAAGGAAATGAGGACCGAGGTTAAGCCAGAACCAAGAGTGCCTTGAACATGGCTAACTTTATGCACGGGAGGAGAAAGGATTCCTGGCAAAGGCTTAAGAAGCAAGGAAACATGGGCAATTATACAGGAAAGAAGAAATGATTTGTGTAGCATGTCTAGCATGTCCCATAGAAAAAAAAAAAAAAAAAAAGTTAGGAAGTGGGAAACCCGTTCACATCAAATAACTAGTGTAACAAACATTTCAGTCTCAAATAATAGAAAAGAATTAACTTTGCTGAGATTATGACCAATACCCAGCCAGATGTGAGGAGTGGTAAGAACATTAGACTGCAGTGATTCTTTATCTAAAGCTGTTAAATCACATGAAAAATCACCACAGTGTAAAAACCACATGCCCAAAATAAATTCAAATGGAAAAGGTTAGAAAAAAGGTTTTAAACATGCCATTCAATGTAGCAGTAAAACATGTTTGTTGTGGTTGTTCTACAAAATGAGTAAACTCAATTGATGCACAAAAAAATTCTGTCCATACAGGGTTTTAGCTGCATTCCTATTCATCATCACTGCCACCAGTTGTAAGAAACACACAGATTCTCAGCGTACACTGAACTTTGATGAAGGAAACTTTTAGAAAGACGCTACCCCATAAGAGAAATCAAATTATTTTTTAAGCATATGAAGGGGAATGAAATGCCACAACTTTGCTTGTTCTGAGCCAGAAGTATCTTTTTGCATGGCCTAAGTTTACTTTCCTTCCAGATTAGAATTTTGTGTCTTGAGAGCTAAGTACAAAAAGAATTGAGCAATTTGTCACTAACATTAGTAATAGCAACTTCTACATTACTAAAGCCTTACCACTTCCTCTCCTTGCCAGTATTTTCAAAGGAATTATAAACATATTGATTACTCTTAGTGTTTGATAACTTTTGGGTTTAAACACAAATCCAGGTGCAAGTGACCCACATCTTACCAACAGGTAGGGAGCTTGAATATTTGTATCTGAGCTAAACTCATGCTGTCATTGATGTCCACGTCTACAATAGATAAAATCAAATCATATCATATTTTGCTGGAAACTTAAAAACAGACATCTAAGTTGCTACTACTCTTCCACATAGTGATAGTCCATCAGTAGGCCCAATTAGCAGTGCTTTTTTTTTTTTTCTTCTTATTTTCTTTCCACTCATGCCGTCACAAATTCAGTGTTTAGAATTAGATGATTGAATGTTGGTCACTTCCACTATATCTCAGTGAGAGGACTCAGTAAAGCAGTCCTGTTTTTTTTTTTCTTCTTTTGGGTGTGTGTCTGTGTGTGTAAAACTGCAGGAAAAAGAAAATACTAAATACATTTCCAAACTATTTTAAAAGGTCTCAGTTTAGGAATGCTTTCTTTAACTCCAATTAAAGCTTTAGGAAAATTCTTTTAGCTTCAAAATCAAATCTGACTTTAGAAAAAATTCTATATAGCTTTTTGAAGGTTTTAAAGTGTACAAAGAACAGGATGTCAGTTAGACCCTTAATTACAGAGCAAAAAAATTATGCATCTCTGCACAACATGAAGGTATGCCACACACACTTCAGTTTGAACAAGCTCATAGTACACTACCTTGAAAGCTCAGGAAAATCTGTACTTACCCACAAGTCATGTTCAGCATAATCAAACAGCAGCCAAACCTTTCTGTCACTGTGTGAAAGGAAAACCTTCTGCAATGCAATCACATTAGGGTGCTTCAACTCTCGTAAAAGCTGCAGAGAAACAGAGAAGCTCTTGTTACTTCTGTGCTTGCTCAGAAAAACAAACACAACAACAACAAACCAAAACCAGGTCTTAGCACAAATAGCGAACAAGTAATCTTACAACAGGCCCTAGAAGAAAATATGCCCCTGATTCGACACATTATCTTCCAAACGTCAAAATCCGGATATAGGCAGCCTCGGTGGCACGGGTTGCTATTCTGCAAACAGAGCTGACCATCACCACCTATCTTGCTCTCTGTCCCACATGCAGCACACAGCTGCCCATCCTGCCTATATCCCACTCACCCCCAGCTTCTATCCTAAAGGATGTTATCACGCACAAACCTAACTGTTCTCTTATCAAAGGTGAGCATCAGGATTTAAGGATGCCAGAATGAAGCTTGTGCAGCTGGTCCAGTTCTTTGTGTGGACACCGCAGTTCTTGACCACCGAATGATTACTGTATCACCAATAATTTTCTTTTGCATTGGATCCCTGCCTCACTTGCCTGGAAGTCCGTAGTGTTGTCATTCTCAGAATGTAAGGGTGTTTTCAAATAAAAGTTTACCGAAACCATTTTTCTAATGGTTGTTTCAACTACTATTCTGTAATCCAGAAATAAACCCAAGCTTCTTTACTGCTTGCCAGAAAGAAAACCCCTAGGTCTCATGACTAATTAGGCAGCACATTAAAGCAGGCACCGCTGCTGAAGTCACTATTCTACCAGACAAAATCAGTCCTCAGAAGGAGCTGGGAAGAGGTATTTCCAAAAATATGATTTCCAAGAAATCACTTTCTTTTTTTCCTCCATTCTGCAGTCACAAGAATGATGGATCACTTCTTTTATCTGAAAATTGCTTGCATCTGCTGCACTAGTACATATATTGCCAAGAATCAATTAAATGCTTTTTCTACCATGCAGGAAGGGTTTTCTTCTGTTTCTTCTTTTCCCTAATACTAAGCATTTCTAGCTGTAAAAGAAAGAAATTCCTCCCTAAGGAAGTCATCAATAGTCATGCTCAGGTATCACAAGATACAGTAAAAAAATCATTTTGTCACTTAACACGTAATAACAACTTCCAGAATTATAAACTAACAAAACCCTAGAGACTAAAATTGTCTTTTCAAAATGTATCACGAGATGTTGCCGTATAGCTTGGCTTCAGTAATATTAAAAACTATTTTCCAGTAGGTGTTTGATGTGATGCCTCTGCCTTTTTTCTTTTCGTTTTTAATAGAGTTCTTTTCATTTTAGGATAATTTTTAAACTAGTGGGAAGAAAAAACACTATAGTTGGCATATTATTTCTTTTAATTGCTATTAGATTTTTCTTAAAGATACTTAAAGATTGGCAGCAATAGCAATATAAAGTAATTCCAAATTTTAGAAAAAAATTAAATAAAGTATTGTCTCAAAATAAGTAAGACTTTGCAGTTTTACTGCAAGAAACAGCCAAGGAGAATACAGTTCCATATCAAATGCTAGCATATAATAAACGAGGTAATAGAAGTATTACATAGAGCATAAGAATAGAAAGAATGCCTAAAGTGGTGTCCAGTAACAGGAAGGTGCTATACAGAAAAGAGACAGGAATGTGTATATTCCGCGGCTCAATTCAACCACCACTGTTCACCCAGTCCCTGCAGAGAAAGGGCAATGACAGTAGCAGTCACCATCTATCAGAACAGCCCGATTAATAAAGGAAACCTGAAACCGCTCCTTTTCACACAAGTAATGAGAAAGGACCCTTTCATATTAAAGAAAGTAGTAAATTTCTTATCCAAAACAACAACATACACTCCCCACTATACAAAAAAAGATGTGGACAGGCTGGAGAGGGTCCAGAGAAGGGCCACCAAGATGATCAAAGGCCTGGGAAGCCTGGCACATGAGGATAGGCTGAGAGAACTGGCTTTGTTCATCCTTGAGAAAAGGAGGCTCAGAGGGGATCTCATCACTGTGTACCAGTACCTAAGGGGTAGCTACAAGGAAGATGGAGACTCCCTTTTTACAAGGAGTCACATGGAGAGGACGAGAGGGAATGGACACAAGTTGCTCTTGGGGAGATTCCGACTGAACATGAGAGGGAAATTTTTCAGCCTGAGAACAGTCAACCATTGGAATAATCTCCCCAGGGAAGTGCTTGACACTGCCACAATGGACACTTTCAAGACTCATCTGGACAGGGTGCTGGGCCATCTTGTCTAGACTGTGCTCACACCTAGAAAGGTTGGACCAGATGATCCTTGAGGTCCCTTCCAACCTAGGATTCTATGATTTACAATGAGTAAGCTATTTCTAATGCATTGTTCTCCTCTTTTGATTCAACTTAGATGACACAACAAGCAGCACCTTTATCCAAACCGATCTTTCACATGACAGAATCAAACGGTTACTGGTATGATCTTAAACACAGATTTTTGTAAAAACCCTGAGAACACAAGGAAGAAATCATTATGTTAGTTTTATACGGCATGTGTTGAGTTTCTAACAGAGAACATCTGCGTCTGACCTGAAGCTGAAGGATAGAACACTAAGGCCAACAAACAGTCTGCAAAAAAGTCCTGACACTGTATTTTTCAGCTACTGGATGCCTGTTTACAGTTGCAGCCATAGATGACAAAAGCTCCCACCAAACTAACAAAGTCTGTTCATGCAGGTTACAGACATGCTCTCTACCCGCCTGTTTCTCAAGACTGTTGTGCTTGAAAAAACTGGCAGTTTTTCTAAACTGCATTGTAAATCAATACGTTAAAAGCAGTGAGGTTATTTTTAAAGCTGCAATCTAGAGATGTTCCTGATTCCTTAATCATAGGGGCTACAGCAGCCTTATAAATAACGATGTATTTTTTTTCTCTCAAGAGGAACAGTTACAAAACAAAACATTTCAGAGACATGAATACTTACCAAAACACATCCAACAGTTATATTTAAGAGGATATTCATAATTTATACACAACATTTAAGGACTTGATTCCCTGACTTACTCTCATGCTGTATTTGTATTAGACACCAACAGTATCAAAAACTAGACTGAAAATTTGTCAAATTATCTTGTTCCATCTAACAGTGTGTAATAGAAAAATACTGTTAAGTATTATTAAGAATATTTAAATAAGCTTTTGTGTTATCCATTCTGTGCTCCAACAGATGAAAAAAATTATTAATTAAGGAGGAAGACAACTCAATTTGTGTGTTATTCTCATTTGCCTACCTTAAGTGAATGCTTTGCAATTACCCCAGATAGCCATTTTGGAAGTGCTTTTGTAGTTTTAGCAAATAACAGCTCTTTATACCACCCTCTTCTACAGAGCCACAACCCTAATATAGCAGCAGGCCATAAGGAATTCCATGTAAAATAGAAAGCTTCAAGTGGAAAGAAGTGGCATGCATCCAAACCAGAACGGTTTTAAAGGCTTTGTTGCGTTCTGGCCGACAAGACTACCAGTGCCGCAGAGCCGGTGCTTCAGCAGTGGGAGCCAGACCAAGGAAACGTCAGCTCTCAGGTCCAACACGCTGGGTCAAGAACAGGAGCTCCACTCCAGCTACGCTGGGCTTGCAACAGTGCTAGACATCAGTTAGAGGAGATCCAAAACTATAGCTTCGGGTACAAGTGACTAGCTTGAGTCATGAACAGAAATGTTGGTCAGATTTATAGAATCATAGAAGGTTTAGGGTTGGAAGGGACCACTAGTGGTCATCTAGTCCAACCCCCCTGCAGTGAGCAGGGACACTGCTAACTAGATCAGGTTGCTCAGAGCCCCATCCAACCTGGCCTTGAATGTGCCCAGGGATGGGGCCTCCACCACCTCTCTGGGCAACCTGTTCCAGTGTTTTACCACCCTCATTGTAAAAAATTTCTTCCTTACCTCTAGCCTGAACCTACCCTGTTCTAGTTTAAAACCATTTCCCCTTGTCCTAACACAGCTGGCCCTACTAAAAAGACGTTCCCCATCTTTCCTATAGGCCCCCTTTAGGTACTGGAAGGCCGCAATCAGGTCTCCCCGTAGCCTCCTTTTCTCCAGACTGAACAAGCCCACCGTCTGGCCGCTCTTCTCCTGAGGCAGCCCAGAGTACGGTTGGCCTTCTGGGCTGCCAGCACACATTGCCGGCTCATGTCTAGCTTTTCATCCATCAGTACCCCCAAGTCCCTCTCAGCAGGGCTGCTCTCGATCCTTTCTTCCCCCAGCCTGTATTGATACTGGGGGTTACCAGTCTAAAAATAATCTCCCCTAGAGATGGACCTCACAGCAGAAGAGAGGGTGACCGCAGGGACCGAACCAATGTTACTCGCAGGTACAAAAAGAGCGGAGATGAGGAGAGTCAGTCAAAAAGCACTGTAAAGGGGTGCTCAGAAAGGAATATAGGGCAGAACCAAATACACAGCTACTGAAATCAAGATACAGCAAATTTCAGACAAGTGTTTCAAAGACAAGTATTGATCTAAGATTTAGCTAAAAAGAAATCAGAGACTTTGGGAACAATATTTTCATTAAAGCAGACAGGCGGAAGCCAATAATGTGAGAACACAGGGACGTATTTAAAGCTACTTGCATCACAACTATATCCACCACCTACCCTAATGACTTGTATGTTTGACTAGAATTCTGTCAATATTTAACTTCTACACCAACCACCTAATTGTATTGTCATTAATTTTTGTCTTGATGGCTTCAAAATTATGTATTTCTATAAAGGATGCCAAGGGCAGCACCTAGTTCTTCAGCTAACCCCAATCTTGAAAACAAAGACCTAACTCATCTCATGTTAGATTTTCCACTTCTGCTTTTCCGCCAGCTTCTGCTATGAAATGCTGGGGGTTCCTATTGCCTTTGTGCAGGCTGAGAACGAACCTGACTTCAAATTCTTTGCAAAAGGGAGCAGAACCACCCATGTTTAAATATATTGTCCAAATAGGAGATATAAGGCAGAAGGGGAAAAAAGGAGAGACTCATAAGACTACATTTAGGTAAGACTTCAGCCTAGTCTAATGGCTCACCTTGCAGTTTCGCCTTTCCACTACTCTCTTTATTAGCTCTCACATGCCGCATACGTCTAACAGTTAAGTCATGCACCTTTTTTTTGAAATAGTTGTATGTCCATTCATCACCATAAACACACTTCACAAATGTGGATTTTAGCCATACCTAGACTACCAAGGACAACTTCAAAGACATGGTAAATCACTGTCTACAGCTTTTCTGCACCACAGATTGCCATATAAACTTTAACACACAAAATGGATGAATGAAACAGAATACCAATACTACTTCTCTTAGGTCTTGTGGAGCAGTAAATCAGTTTGGAGACTTGGTTAATTCAAGTCTAACACTAGAAAGAAGAAATTAATATACTGTCCTAGTAATAGAAAGATTCCAGCGTACCCGACAACATTTTATTGCAAGGTAACAACCTGAATGTAAAAAGGATCTGCAACTGCTAGAATTTATTACTACGTGAACACAGCATCATATTTTAATAGTACTTTACCTTATTGTTCCTCTAAAATTTAAGTTCCATCACACCCAACTTGCAGTAAAATGCTAATAAAAACCTGTGTCTCGGGTGAGTTCCAGTACACTTCTTTCTTGGTAACAGCATACAAAGCAGTTTAGGCAGAAAGTCATTGAGAAGGACATCATTCTAGATTGTCAACATCTGTGCAACTTTGACTCTCCTATGCAATAGCTTTCTTGTAAATATATTGGAGGTTTTTAAATTATTCTTCTGGTCAAGAGAATTGTACAAGCACCTTTGCTCATCACAGCTCTTAGTTGGTGCCACGGTCTCAAAGTTTAAAATGCTGCATTTGGGTAGCCCAAATAGCATGAAACAGCTTGTAGGATTCCAGACAGCTCCACACTATATGCAAAATGGCTAGTAATTTCTTTTGCTGTCTGACAACTAAGTTCTTGACCATGGACAGAAAGAATACATGCATAAAGGAAATGCCTCGCATTTAAGAAAGTGAAAATTAGCACAAGTCTGATTCAAGCAGAACTCAGAGGCAGCATCAAATGATAAGCAAATACAGCACATACATTTATAAAGGGGACAGAGAAAGGAGACATGGCATTTGCAAGCCAGTTAATCCAAGAACAGTATCATGCAAAAAACATTTGGAAACCATGAATATAAGGAAAAATGTATTAAAACCAAGTTATCCTGATTTTCTTCTCTGAAAACTGATTTTCTATAAAAGCAGAAGATCTGTGTTGAAATTTCAACTCTAAGAGCATCAAGCACTTCATCAGATGGGAAAGATGGCAACTGGACAAACTTTGAGGTGAGCAAGAAACTACCTAAAAAGGCAGCTGCTGATGGAAAACATTTTACGGTAAACTAGTTCTGTATACTAACTATTTGCAGAGTTACCAAAGAATAGGTACTGTGGTTAATAATAAAAAAATCTTGGCATCAAAATCATGATTATGAATGAAGTTATCTGAATAAAGATGGCATACCCAATGAAGAAGAGGAATGTGATAATATATCATCTTTTACGACACTTTATTCTATGATGGAATAAACAAAGGGTAACAGAAATGGGATGAAGTTAACAGCACAAAATCTGAATTCATGCACTTGGAAACTAGCCAAGAATTTCTGCTACAGACTGAGAAATGCCAAGTGACACAAAGCTAGAACTGGTTTACTATAAAACAACAAAGAAAATGAAGAGGGTGAATCTGGTACTAGATATACTAGTTGAGGTATTTACAGGAGAGGAAGGGATGTAATTAGATCAATATATAAGGCTTCTGTGATGTATTTTTAAAATACTATATACCGTTTTCTTTACCTCTGCTCAAACACCTCCCCTTCTATACACATACAAAAAGATGAACTCACCCTGAAGGAGGCAAAGGGCGATCAAAGGAGCAAACAATCTATCCCTCAACAGGGAAGAAAAAGCTTGCTCAATTACAGTAACTAATCAAATATTGAAAGGAAATAAGATTGATATCCACTAAAATACAAAGGCGTGAACACCAAAGATGAAAGACATAATTACACTAAATGGCAATCATGGTTCAACAAACAGACACAACTGACGACAAGTAAATTCACCCTGAAAGATGACATCTCATGAACAGGAAGGTTCAGGAATAGCTTTTCAATAGCAGGGAAAACAGCGTATCTCATTTGCAGCTTGAGCATCATTGGAAAAACAATTAATTGATGAATTTGATATAACTCAGCCACTAGATTCAGTGACATAATGTCTATATAGTATGTACTTTTATAGAAACCTTCATGAAAGGTGGGTTTGGCGAGGTTTTATTGATCATCTCTAGCAGATGAAAGAGATCACGGACTGATTGATAGCCAGCTCCTACAGTAATTTGGTTTAAACTCTTTGAACTTAGCCTACAGATTGTCTGTCACCGTGTAACACAAGCAACTTTTGCATGAAGTAGACTAGAAACTAGGTAGTCTCTTGCTCTTTTGAGGTATAGAAAGTTCTGCCTTTTTCCCCCCAAAGAATAAGACAATTTCTGTGAGACAGGAGGAAGAGTTATGCTGTTGCTAATGCAAACAACATGATCAGTTATGAAGGTGTTTAGCACATTTAAAATTAGTCAGACAGTATATTCCTCAAGGAAATAACTCCTGCACAGAAACACTTTTTAGCCATAGGATGAATAATGCTTTCTAGCTACCACCTACAGAAGCAGGGAGAGGACAGACGCTTTCACCTTGCTGTGAAGGAAACCTAAGAAAAATTAGAGAAAACAGGAAGACAAACACTGATTTCATGCTACTAAATCTTGCAGTAAACATGCATTTCTGTGTCGGCGATGACAAAATCCATAATCATCTTCAGAAATTTATTCTGAGGCCAATCTCATCTAAGAGGTGTTCCTATCTTTCATGTAGTTTACTCCAGTCTTTTGATCTACTCAGTTAAACCTATCTGGCACAACCTTGGTAGTTTCTTCAATGGAAACGCACTCTGTAATGCATTTAACTGTTCTCAAGGTTAGGACCAAAAACCTTTAACTGGCAGAGATGTGGATCAGAAGTCGTCATAGGGAAGACCAAAGCACAAGCCTGATTGCTCATAAAAGCAATTGTACAGTGTAAAATATTAAAGCTGCCTCTTGTGTGATGAATATATTCAAAGCCTCTAGGGTCACTGAAGTTGGTTTTAGATTGAAGCTGGGGTTTTCAAAGGAACCTGAAGATCATCATTTTACTCCTTCAGAAGCTCTTTAAAAATTCCAACTAATTTAGATGTTATTAATCAAGACTAGATCCTCTCCTCCATGTTAATATTACCCTTTCCACATAGACCCTCTGATGCCTATTATCATACTGAGCTCATGCTTCAGTTTTTCCCTCAGGGACGTATATATGGATCTCTCAATATAAAAAAAATAAAAACAGGCAGCTATTAATTTTATTAACCTTGTAAGAGCAATCCTTTGCTAACTGTGCTACAGGTCTCAAAGTTGACTGTGCTACAGGTCTCAAAGTTGTCAGGAAGAAGAAAAGAGATGGGAACGGAAACAGCATACCACATTAAAAAAATACTCAAAATTCAGCTTTGCTTAGTGATCCAATTGGTTCTCTAGCTGGAGAAATTCCACTTACAGAGTTACTGCATAACTGAAGTAAAAAAAAAAAAAAGAAAACATCTTTACCTAGTAATATATTCAAACTGAGCAGGCATGGAGGGTTCATTCATCAGTCCTTCCAGCTGTAAGCTGTCTGTGGTTGGCACATGTATAAGAGGTCTTACAAAGATGTAGGCAATGTAAAAATGGACATGGATACATATACACCAAAAAAAAAAAAAAAAAGTAAGCTGTCCAACAAACCTAACAAGAATGGTAAAAGTTTAATTGGCAGCTTAAGCTCTGCTTCAGAGAGGACATATTCTTTGTATACTGGGCTGGTCAAGCCCTGGCCCTGGACAGCCTCTGGCATGCAAACCCAAGTAGGGGAGGCAGACCAAAATGCCAAAAAATTAACAGCTGCCATTCTTATACAAACTGCTAGGAGTGCTGCCTCAGTTTACACGGCATGCTCCAAATTAAAATTAACAAGCTAAAATATTTTAAGGCATGAGTCTAAGTAGACTCTCTTCTTCCCTCTAATTCTCCTATACAAGCACCCAATTTTCATCAGTTTTATCCCAAGGACTCCTTCATATTGAAACATCCCTCCAAGTATACTCTACGCATCTTTCAACCTTTTCCTTTCTTCACACCTCCATCTCTCTAAAGCACACAGCCCTCAAACTGTGAGGGCTCCAAACTCCTACAAGAGAAAGATAAGGTATGTTTTAAAAAAATAAGTAAAAAGACACCAAACAAATCTAGCCAGTAAATTGCCAAATGTCAGGACAGGAAGAGGACAAAAACCTGCCCCACCCTCCTCCTATGACAAGGATTAAGAAAGTATTTATTCTATAAATATTTTCATTTCAGGAGCTGAAAATGGTCTGGCATTGCTAAACAACATTATTATTCTGAAACAAAAGCTTGGCAAAAGACTTTTCATAAGTATTACATTTCATCTATAATAAAGGAATAGAAACTAGGGTAACTGCATTTTTAATTCTTGATGTTCCCAGCAGAAGAAAATTAAATAACTTAAGCATTTTTCTTCAAGAACATAGGCAGAAATACAAGCATAACAATTCTTTCCATTTCTTAGTTACCAATATGGTATACCATGGCATAGACTTTTAAATAGAAAGAACTATTGTAAAATGGATTCCAAAACAAGAAAATTGTTAATTTTTAATACAACTATATAAGGAAATGCCAACGTTAAGAAAATACAATATCAGCTTCTCTCCAGTGTACATATTAAATATAGCCTTTATTTTCCTATCTTTTCTATACATCTTTATTATTATTGAATTTCTGCATCTTCTTAAAGAAAACTAAGCTTCTGAAAGGAAACGCTTGAATTCCATGCTCTCTCTCTTATCTCAAAGGCAGGCCCATAGTCAAATTTGGTCAGTCTAACAGAGATGTAACAATTTTCCTCCCAGTTGAAAGGTATAGAGAAGTTTAAGCTCTGTCTCTCTCAGATTTTTCTCCTTATTTGGCCCACAAGAAAATAAAAGAACATTCATCCACTGAGATCATACCAACAACTAAGTTGTAAGCATTTATAGAAAGCAACCTGCTAAAAAGCAATATGGAATGTTTGTCATCTCTGGAGATTTTAAGATACCCTGAATTTGCTTTTTGGTTGACTAGAAAATAAATTTCTTCTGTTACTGAGAAGAGAAAGAGTTTTCCCATCAAACTAAAAAAGACTCTTAAACCTAAAGCTGTATCAGAACAGTTTTTACAATGGGAGTGTGTGTGTGTGTGACACGACACACACCACTTTGCTAATATATCTTTAAAATTCAGAAGTAGTGTCACAGAATTCCACAGACCTACACATTCAGTCTGGGTTTTTAAATTGCAACTAGTTTTCCCTTGCAGTGCTTGTTCTAACATTTCTGCACTTCTCTGATTTCCTGGAAATCGGTTACCACCTTGCTCTTGCACAGGGAATAAACAGTGACGGCAGCACAGTTTTTCCAAAAGCCTTGTAGAAGGGCAAATAACAAGACTAGACATCAATTCTGATTAATTGTCGATTTTTCAAAGTAGGTTTTCCTCTCAAAAATAATTCAGAAAGATAAATGTTATATGAACCAGAGTAAGAGGAGTAGTGTTTTAGCAAAACAATGGCCAAAAAGTATGTTTTTCCAACCTCAACATAATTAATTATGGCACCATAGCAATGCATCTCTCAAGAGGCAATAAATTTCTAAACTATGCAAAGGATTGCGCAGCGATTGCAATGCTATCTGGAAAAGAATTTCCATAGAAAATATTTTTACAACCTATTTTTACCTTTATTCCCAAAGTTTACTTCTTATCTCCTCTACCTGACTTCTTGATTAATGTCTTTATAATTGAATCAGATTTTCATTTTTGTGACACTTCCATTTTCCACAGTTTATACCTTACAAACTACACAAGACAAATTACAATACAAGTTATTTGACAGTTACCATGCAAATAAAATCTAGATCTTGAAAGCTTCCATCCAACAACTTCTTTGATCCTACTAGTGAGAATAACCAAACTCCCAACTTGGTAAATAAGTCTACTGGAGTCAGAGAAAAGTGCAACTCTGTGCCTCTGCTTTTGATCCTGAAGTTCGCTATCATATGATATGAAAATTTCCTGGTTTTGCTTTTATATAGACCCAGATCACATCAAGTATGACAATGCTGAGCTGCTCAACACCCCTCTTGCACCCATACCCCAAAGCCAAAATCTCTGCAAAAACCACCTGTAAAATTAAATCCATGAGGGGTTCTCTCAGATGATATATAACAGATTTGGCTGCGTAACAAATTGGCTGGGAGACTGCCAGTATCTCCTTTTAATCTGACAGCTCAATAACCAAAGCACTCCCACCAAGGGGCAAATCTGGCGTCAGTCGTCGTCTTTGCTGCTCTGATCTGATGAATGGAAGGGGCACAGAGCCTGAAAGGACACAGCTCAAGCACATAAGAGACTTCATGACAATATTCCAAGTAAATGGAGGTGACTCCCTGCAGCTTGAGGGAAGATATCCCAGTCCTGGAAAGAGCCAAGAAATGTTGCATACATCATGTAACTTAAATCCTACGCAGCTTCTCAAGTGTGCATGCTGAATGTTATGAATTCAACTCCAGAATTTAACTCTACCCCTGCTTTGGAAAGAACTCTCTGTATTATTCAAGGTCAAACAATATGCTGCTGCTGAGTACTGTCACATCCAAGACCTCAACTTGCATACAATTAGTTCTCAGATACAAAAATACACAGAAATATAAATCAAGTGTTATAATTAGGCAGCAGTCTAACAGTAATTTAGAATTTCAATAACTTATTAAAAAGGCACTCATCTCATAATAGAAAATATTAATCCAACACTCTCCTGTGACTTAAAACTGTTTGGGGAAAAAAAAAACCAAACAAAAAACCCACCTATGATTGGCTAAGCCAACGCTCTAAGAAACTGAAAAGAAATTAAATTAAGCGCCTGAGCCCTGATCTGGTTCAAACACTGATGGTTGATTTGCCAACAGTGAATCCTGTCAGGATACAATTCTGTTAGGTTCTGTTTCCACGATGCTAGTCATGGAAATAGTAGATTTTTCAGGAAGAAGTAACATAATCTTGTACATCTTACTAAGTTTTCAGTGATAATACTATGTGGGATAAATTGTATTTATTTTCATACTTCGGGAATTAAAAGAAAAAAATACCTTCTTACAGTTAAAGCACATGAAAAAGAAAAAGAAAAAAAAAAATAAAAACTAATGATTATTCTTCCTATGTACTCATTCTACTCACTCCAGCCTGGAAGGCAGGAGTTTAGATATATAATTTATAGCTGAATTCTTATTTAAAAGGAAAATTAAATCAAATGAGAGGTATGAACTCAAAACATATTAAGCACATTAAACCTCTGTTCCTTATGGGAATCAAGTTAAAGCCGCTTTAGTTCTGAATGACAGCATCCATTAAAGTTTGATGTACTTCAACTGATCTGCTTTAATGTCTTACCTCTAGTTAAACAAGCTAATAGACAAGCCTATGGTTGCAAGTAGGAATTAAGTCTAATACCACGCTCCAAGTGAGAAACGTGCCTGCAGACTGGAAGAGAGAACGTGGGTATTTTTTGGTTCTTAACTTCCTTTCATTAACTTGGGTCTGTTTAAAAGTTTTGCACATAGTTTTACAATCAGGTTTCTTGTATCCTGTTTCAGGATAAGATTAATTTAGAATATTACTCTTTCAGCATTTTTACTCAAGAATTACAGAGGTAATTAGTCTGTTGACATTTATAAAAAATTCAGCATTTCACTCTGAAAGCACAAGGCTAGATCATTCTTAATTTTTAACACAATTACCCATTAAATTTGTTCTGCTTCTGCTCGTAAGTTTTCACTTTTTACCCAAATTTTCTGCAATCTTTTTAGCCACACGTTAGACAAACCTAATGTGTGAAGCAAGCTAAAACAAGATGTTCATTGGCGGTCTCCCAAGTCATTAAACGCCTACCAGAAGATTCCTCTCATACTCTCAGGATCAAACTGCAACTAGATAAAAAAAAGTCAGTTTGTAATCTAAAGCCTGCTATTTCCTCATTCTTCAACTAAATATGAAAAATTCTTCAATGAGGCAACGAATACAGCAAAACCAGTGTTTCCCCAATACAGACCGATACAATTCAGGAAGGCTTAAAAGCTAGCTTAATGTAATTCACACAATTTGGTGAGCAAAAGAGATGCAAATATAAACAAGGTATAGTAAATACGCTCTTGTGGCAACCCATAAGGATGCAGAACAACATCAGTTTTGTAAGACAGGTTTCAAAACAACAGTAGGTAATAAGATGATGAAACTAGTAACTAGAAGAAACTAATAACTGGTTAATATTTACCACCACAAGAGGTTAGGCATGGGGTATTCTGCATTTAATCTACCACTGAATATAATCTTTCTCTAAAGTAACTTTTATTGCAAGCAAACGTCTTTTTTCCCAAGACAGCAAAAGCCATGGGGCCCTCAAAACAACATACCATGAACAGTCAGGTTAGACTTTCTTTCTGAGAACTGAGTGCAGATACTGTCCCAGATATTGTGCAGAAATGAGTAACTGGAAGCCACTCTCAAGACCTACAACAGAACTCTTCCAGACCTGCTATATCTCATTAAGCATGCAATTAGCGGTAGCAAATAACACTTTTATAATCTTAACCAAAATGACAGAGTTCATTTGTGTGCATCTTCCTTCTAGAATAACAACTTCAGACTGCCTGAAGAAAAAGAAATACATCTTTCAGAAGTTAGGAAAGTTTCCTACACAATTACGCCATCACCCACTATTAAGAATCCCCAAGACTGCAGCAAGCCACCTGCGTGTTTGTAGCTTTCAACTTTGCCAAACTAATAGTTTGGGCTGAGATTTTCCAGTTTGAGCATTAATGACCATCTGATTGTTCACATAAACCATTTAGCCATTTACAAGAACACCACTGAGGACAAAACATGGAATACATATATGTTCCTACTCAAAGAAGTAAGAGCTGCTATACTGGATTCAAACTCAAGAATCATTTTAAGTCTGCTTACTATCCTGACACTGATGTAGCCGAGGCAAACACCAAGGAAAAGAAAGTGTAAAGCAGCACATAGACAGCATGAGCCCTTCATGGTACATGCAGTCTGCTTCCAGCAAGCCACCAGGTAAGGGACTTGAGAACCAGTTTAAATCAAGGCCCTTCACCGGTTTTGTGCATTTGCTCGATTAGACCCCAAGCACATTCCTCCTCCCCAACTTAGTCCTATCCCTGGTCTCTACAAGATGAGGACCTGTGTTTCAAAATGAAGTTGTACTGGGGAGAGATTGGCTATCTTCCTCCAGTTGCCCTAGTTCTTCTGTTCTGATAAACACTCAATAGCAATTCTCTAATTAATTTTCCACATAATTCCATGATTCCACATGATTCCACATCCTCCTTCAGCTTTCCCCCCTTCCAACTCACAGATTCCCAGTCTATTTTGTCACTGTTCATACAGAAGTAGTTTTGTGTCACCAACTTTCTTGACTCCCCTTCTGTTTACCTTTTCTAGTGCTACTGCATCCTTTCTGAGGTCAAACAGGCTCAGGATGGCATATAGACACTCAACATCTGAACGCACCAGGGATTTATGATGTTGACTGAATCTGGTTTGTTCTCAGGTCTTGACTTCAGTAATTCACTTTAAAGTCATTCTAGCGGCTTTGAATTTGCCCTTTTGACCACCCTTGACCTTGGAGCTGTTTCCAGAAGAATAGCGATGAAGATTCAAAGATTCTCCCCCTACCCTTTACCTGCAGAGTAATGATCGTTCAAGAACTCATCACTCTCTGTAGGGTTGTTTCTCTCCCATTTCTACTACATTAAAATTCAATGCTGATAGATGCAAACATAATTTTATCACATAAGCTACTCAGTATTATGAGATATTTTGCACTTCTGCACAGGTTAGCAAAGAAACAAAACCAGGCTAAGCAATTTTGTATCATCAAACTGTCATCTCATGCTTCACTGTCCCTTGGGGGAAAAAAAATTTATTTGTGCATACTCTTTAGAAATAGACTTACAAGACCTTTAGAGCTGTTAAATGATGCACGTCAGGGACAGCTCTGGCACTAAAACAAAGGAGAAAGTTTCCCCCATTTTTCTCCTGCTTAATTCAGTCCCCAAGAAGAAGGCTGACTTCTTCTGGGGCAAGGGACAAGAAACTCACTCCAGGAAGAGGAGAGGTAGGAAGAAGGTGAAGGAAGAGTTGGTCAGGAGAATCACCCCCGGGAGAAGGAAACCAGCATGGCAGCCAGCAGGAGGAGGGGGACACAAGCTGCAGCTTACCAGCTGCTCTGCTCAGCAACACCAGGAGCAGGAGAAATGGCAGAGCTGGTATCGGCAGCGAGGACACACATGAGACCTTGCAGAAGGACACTAGAAAAGAGATTGGACCAGGGGAGAAGATATACGGGTGAAAGAAAGAAGGGATTACAATAGTAAATCAGTGGTGAAGAATGGAACTGAGTGTGGAAACAGAAGGGAAGGGGGAGAAAAAAAAGCAGGTGATGCTAGCAAACTTGAAGAGGAAAAAACAGCACTGGTGAGGCAAGGAGTGGGAAGTGGGACAAAGAGTATGAAAAGGAATGAACTAGGTAGGAAAAACAAGACTCAGGCAAAAACACCAGAGGAAGGGAAAGAAAGGGGCAAATACAGAAAATGTCAAGGGGGAAAAGGCGCACAAAAAGGTGTCCAACACAGCAAACAGCTAACCTTCGCACAAAGTCCAGAGCCCCACCAACGCTCTGACAAACGTGCCCTCCTCCTTTCTTCTTTTAAGCATTAGTTCCCATGGAAGTTCCTTAAGACGGCAGGCTAATGCCTGTGTTGTGAGCAAAAGGTCAGGAAAAAGAGAAAATGAGGCATAAGAGAACAGAGCCATTGCAGTGAAATCAAGGGGCATAAGGAAGAAGCTTCTATTTCTAGGACAGAAAATGGAAAAATATATAGTACCTGTCAAATTCTTTTTTTCCTTTCAGCATGACCTTCAGGAATAAAACCAGATTTGTATGAAAAGGCAAGAGAGAAAGAGAGGAGGCCTCAAAGACTATGTCAAGGGTGCTGAAAAGAACCTGGGACTGACAATATGTGATACAATTAAACTGTAAAAACGGAGAAAACACTTGTGAAAGCAGGTGAAAAATCTGCAGAAGCTGATTGTAAGATTTTATTTTAAGCACTCTAGCATACAAAAGAAGCAGCAGAAGTAGTAAATATTGCTGCTGACAGACCCTGTGATAGAATAGGGAAACACAAGGAGAATCAAAAAGTGTATCAACAGAAGAAAAGCAAGCAGGAACAAGAGAATATGAGAAGTTGGGAATACTTACACACCAGATACCATAAGGAAGCACACGCAACAGAATATGAAGGATACTATACAAAGAAGTTATACAACAAATAAAAGGTTTAGAATAAGAATTAGAGACAACAGCTTTTGAAAAGCTCAATAAAAGAGCAGCTCTGCTAGTGAACCTGAACGTTTAAGTAGTATTGCCCCTGACTGAAGAGGCAAACACAAGCTAATACATACAGCTAAGCAACCAGATGCATCATCTGCATTAAATTACAGAGGATGAATGCAGAAGAGTTCACAGAAAGAGAGCCAGGAACCAGAGGAAGGATGACAAGCAAAAGAGTAGAAGTTACATGCAAGTAGCCTGGTAAAGAGGATTAAAAACCCCTATAAATAATATTTTTTTCCCTACTCAGACCGCAAATGTCTTACAATGGTTATTGAAATAACTGAATGTAATAAGACATTTTGTCCCAATCAACATGTCACTACTATACAATAGCACAACTCAGCCAAACAATCTAAGAAGTACAACATACACTTTGTTTCCACTCATTATGACATTTTCCACAGTTAGATAAAAATCAAAACAGCATGTCCTTTATCGGAGCTGATAAAAAGAGAGTAGGTCAAGGATTCTTCCTTTATCCTATTATTGCCAAGACAGAAAACATGTTTTTGCAATGCCCTGCACTGCAAAAAAAAAAAAAACAACCATAGACTAGACCTCCTTTTATATTTGTCAAGAAGCATGGAAAAGTTTAGGCAAGGGGCCAGATGTTTTGTTAAAATGCATAATGGTATGGCTTAGCTTTGCTGAGGACCCACACGCAGTGCCCTGAGAATCTGGTCCCACTGACCTCTCTTCTTACCTAACACCCAGCATCAGGTTTTATCAGCAACTCAGTATAAAAATGTACTTACATACACCCCCCCCCAAATCTCTTACAAAAGACAAGAGCATATCCTATGCTGTAAAGACTACAGTAATCTCCCAGGAAGACAAAGCTATGTCCCTAAGCACAATACATACCTAAAGTAACTTCGTGTATGAGCACAACCTTTCATGAAGACAAGGCACACTGCTAATGAGTGCTGTACTGAGAGCGCTCGGGCACTCCTTGTTCCACACTGTCCCTTTCAGCTCTTCTCTTTCTTACCACAGTCACCACCTGCTTTTCCCACCACACACATACTATGTTCCCACCTAAGCAGCACATTGCAGGGTTTCATGTATATACATGCCTATATGACTTTCCTTTTGCTCCTGCTTTTTATGGCACAGTCCCTATCCAAGTAGCTGTCCCTGAATTTTGCCACCAAAAAAAAAAATCTCAGAACAGATTTACATGACTTAGAAAGGCCTCTCAGTCTCTTATTCCACTGTGAGCATCCTTTTACCCCGTTGCCTACAGATTTTTAGATATTTTAATTAAAAAAAATAAGTTAATGTGATATGACACAGATTTGATGCAGCAACAGGACTCAATGATCGTGAAAGAGACATTACAAACACCAAATAAAAAGACTGAACAATCTTGAAGGAAATACAATGTTAAATGGAAGTGTGAAGAGTCATAGCGATGAGTGCTATTTTATAAACCACAAATATTTTTCAAAAACCTCATTCAGGAAAAGCCATGCAAGGAAGATTCCTTCCTTTAAATTTTCTTTACTATTCATAGGATATGAATTGGACTGTATGCAACAACAGAGCAATTAGTTTAAATAGTGCCAATATTCTCACTGGTGATAATTGGTCGCTTCTTGCAAGAACATCTGTTCCATCTTTCTTAAGAAACGAAGTACAGACCCTGTTACCTAGGCAACAGAATCCTTCTGAGCATCACGCACTATAGAAGGGCAATATCAACCTAAGTCACACTTCATATTCGCTCTCCCCACCGCTCCCTTATTGCTATCAATGCAACCGAATGCCATGACTTTTTAACATTAAGCCCATATTTACCAGATCACATAAACTCAGGCTCACTTTCACATGCATTATAAGTAACAGCTGTGTTACTGTCCTTTGGCCAAGCAACAGCCACTTTGAGGCTTTGTATCCAGCCAGTTTCCACCACCGTGACTGCCAAGTTGTCAAGCTGAAAATGCTGCAGCTTATGAGTACCCTGAGAGCAAGTCCTATCAAATCTAGGAACCTCAGCTCAGTCTCCTTGAATACGGTCCAGAAACAGTCACCTTCACTGCAGTGCCCCCGGATTATTGGAGATATTCACATTCTACGGAGACTCATCCCATCCTGGCACTCACTAGTGCCCTCCAGCCAAATTAAGGGGAGTAGCAACAGATTAATCTTTGGAAAATGCCTTTTGTTGCCTTAGCAAACTCACCACAATTTTACTAATATTGATGAAACATTAACAATGAAGTGCACCAGATGACAAATTCCTCTGCGTGCTTTAGTTAGATGGATGGATTTTTATCCCCCCCTCCCCCTGTGTGCATGTGATGGAGAACCAATGAACACGGAAGCTCAAATGATGTGTGAAACCTAAGGATTAAGCACTCTGAAAGGAAAAGAGCGCTCACTGGGGCAGAACAACCTGCAAAACAATCACCACCACTCAACTACCACCCTAAATTCATCTCACTTTATCTTCCCTTCTGACGACACCCTAAACTACTTTCCCTCCTCCTCACGTTCTTCTTGGCTCCAAGAAGAGGAGCAGCACTGTCTATCCTTGAATGCATATGCTGTACCTGTCCCTATTAGGGGTGAAACTTCTGTACGAGAACCACTGTAGCTTTTATGCATTTGGTTTTGAACATGCAATAGCAATTCTGCCCTGGGTGTTCAATTAAAGCTTCAAGGCAGTCAGTCAGTACAAGTCAATAGTACCACAAAATGCCAAGCAAGAAAAGGAGAAAAGGCTATTAAACCAAAATATAAGCAATCAGTTCACCACAGACCACACAACAGAACCGAACACTTTAGGACTTTACTAATGCAAACACAACTGGTACCTTTATGGGAATGCTCTAACAAGTTATATTTCCATGTATTTCCACTAGTATGCGGACCAACACAGAAATAATTATAGAATCATAGAATGTTTAGGGTTGGAAGGGACCACTAGTGGTCATCTAGTCCAACCCCCCTGCAGTGAGCAGGGACACTGCTAAC